>NC_061770.1:11429150-11732940 GCF_022458985.1 Mugil cephalus | reverse complement strand
TAGAGGTCTACCCTATTGAACTGAAAATAACTCATTCCAGCTCCACTTGTCCATTAGCCCACCAATGTTTGGTTTCTAAGTAACAATTTTGGTAGTTATCTAAATGTGGAAACTAGTGTGGTGCTCGTTAAAATGATTTCCTCTTGTTGGAGGATGTTGCTTGATTGCTGAGCTTTTGTGAGTCGTAATATATAAAAATGACTGGACAAAATGTCAATTTTTAATTTTGTTTCCACTTTCATTTTGTGCCCTGCTTCAGGAGGCATCTTACAGTGTCCATACAGACATTCAACTCAGATATGTGTCCACCGTATTCAGCAGTCCAGATTTTTACTGAGGGATGGAGCAGAGTTTCACCACATCAGAACGCTGAACTCCAGCACTGTTAATATTGAATCATGGGTTCACAGATTCCTCTAATTCATAAAAGCCTTCTCTTTGAGAACAGAAGTGAAGCTACATAAGAACACGTTTCTTCGCTGACTTCAAAGGCTAATCTCTGCAATCTGTATTTTAAAATTTAAAGTGTCAGTGTAACTGAAAGGTAATTAAAAGCTGCAGAAGTTGTGGGATTACACCACACCATCTACTTGCGAGCCGCTTCAGAGAGATCAAAGGTAGGTTTTGATAGCATTTCTCATTATTTTTTACTTAAAACTGAGTTAATGTTCAATTTCAGATTTTCACTCGCTGACCAATAAATATATAAACATATGACCTAGAAACTTATTTAGTGGCTCACAGTTTTATTTCATTTTTCTTTAAGGTGCCAAATTGTAGAGAAGCAAGATTTCCATGTCTTTTTTCATTATAAAGCAGGTCTTATTAATATAGAGATCATTATTGCCATCAGTTGGTTCGTTCTTTGCTAATCTAGCAGGCAACAAAACAGAAATGTTGACAAAATGCTGCACAGCCTCTAAATGTTAGTAACCCAGAATATTGTCGAACATCCTGATTTAACTACAACACAGAAAGTCTGCGTGTGGGTTACCATGTTTGCGTCTTTAGTGCTTCAGCGCAACCTGAACTGAGCTGACTGTTTGTCAGCACTTTACATCTCTCCGCTTCTCTCCCACTCTCAGTGCTCACATATAGCGCGTACTGTATTTCAGTGCAACCATTTACATGTTTTACTGTTTCTGCTGTCAGACAACGGAACGGGTATGAAATACTGATTTAAACAGAGCTCGATAAGACTCCAAGTTGCTGCACCAGCAGTCTCTTTCAAGCCATTTCCAAGCTGCTGCTTTGCACTTTTAAATTTGAAACATTGCCTCAGTTAAAAATAAAGAGCTGTGATTTCTTATGTTTACATGTAAAACGGTCAGTGAGAGAGAAAGTTGAAAGTGTCACATGCTCTTTTTTTTTTTTTTTTTAACTTATTCATTCAAACATGGTTTAAAGCGGGGCTATATAGGATGTGTTACAGGTGTGGTAGAATTTGCTGAAGTCTGAAAGAGACATTCTTGTGACGTGTGAGATCTACAGTGAGTAAAACGAAGTGTAACAAGAAAACTTTAATTAAAACACTTAAACCAGTGCATTTATTGCCAAAACTTAATCATGGAGAGAAACAGGATTCAACCCCTGGTCTGTGATACTAAGCCTTACATGTTGTGAACCATCTACCTCAAACAGCTCCTAAAACATGGCTATTAAACATACGGCCCGCGGTCCAAAACCAGCCCTCTAGAGGATGTGATCACGGCATGAATTTGCAAAATGTGGAAATTACGTACAAGACTACTAATATTTGGGAAAGTTCATCAAGTACGTGGAATCTCCTATGTTCAACAACGTTCCTGAACGTTCCATAGTCTTGTGTCGTAAATGGAACAGGTGTGAATCTGTTTGATTGGCCAATTAGTGATGTGATGTTCCGGTTAACCTACCGGGCGTCCAGGTTGGTGGGGCGGATAGAGAAAGATGGAGTGAGGAAGAAAGTCAACGCTAAAATTTAATTCAGTAAACTGTACTTCAGTTACTTAGTGTGATTTGTTGCCTGCACGATTTAACGTATTTGTTTGCTGGAGAGATCTGAAGCTTAGTGGGAGCCTTTTTTCCGTCGGGAATTCAACTTACTTGAAGCTAAAGCTGGCTAGCTCCTCGTGCTAGCTACGTGAGAGACTTGTGCTTGGGGAAACACATGTTGCACCAAGCTGCTGAGAACCTACCAAATGCTTGTGATCGTGGACGGAGCCTGAGGACGTGTTTCTTCACCACAGTGGCGGGACACTACTGAAGGAGGGGTTTGCCAGACTATATCTTATAGGATTCTGCATCCCAGGAACTGTGAGTACTGTTAAGACACTGTGATCTGGATTCAAATGAGCTCCAACATGCGTGCAAGGGTTTGATACCATAGGCTAATAAACTAAGAATCACAGGTAGTCTATTAAAAATAAATAAAAATAAAATAAGCAAGTAAAATAAAACAGTAAAGTATCATATTATTTTCATCCTAAAACACCCATATTGAGTTTCTTGGTGTACTTGCATGGCAAAATAAAATAAAAAATAAAATACAGATGAAGCATAGGATGAAGCTGTGAATGTCTTTAGTTGTGCAGCTGCTGGAAGAGAGCTGAGGAGATCATTATCGATATAAAATAGAAAACAACTGGTGCTGAAACATAACTAAACCGAGGTTATGCAATGCCGTTCAGCACCGAGTCTGTGAGTGTGCATACATTTGTTCACGCATGTGGCCAAGGCTGATTGCCGTATCTGTGGGGAAAAATGAACCCTTTGCTCTCCTTGTAAACATATACTGCATCTGTCTCTTTTTTTTTGCCCTGATTCTCAACCAGTGTCATTCTGTCCAAACATGATTCTTTCACACTGTAAGCCCATGTTTTCTCTTGACCTTACTGTCTAGTAATTGCTTTGATGGCAGAAAATCGAGGCGAGTAAATACGATAAATCTGCCATGTAGTGAATAATATATATTTGCACGGCAATTTTGTGCTCCGCTGACCCCAAAAGTCTAAGCCAGCAAATATGTAGATAAACAAATAAAAACAAAATGCTCGACTGCCAATTAGACCGTGACTGCACCTACAAGCTTTAAAGAGCTACCATGTTCACGTCTGAACAATAATAATGGACCTTGAAGAGAAGCCTAAAGCTGCTATCCCACCTCTTGTTATCAACGCGTGGAGATAATTTGTCTTTAGGTGTTCACGATATTCCTCTTCAGCCCCGTCTGCTGGGAACATCATGTTCAGTGTCCTTAAGAGATTTCTGTTTGTAAGGTGCAGTCAACAAACATGAATTTGCAATGAAACATGAAAGCATATAAATATAAAAATCGTGACATAAAACAACAACTCGATGTCTGTTTGAGACATTTGATCTCAAATGTAAGTAATTAAATAAAGAAACTGAATAAACAGCTTTGAAATTCCTTATGATAAAAAGCTTCCTGCTGGTTGTAGCTAAATTTTTTAGTTACTGGTATGCACCACAATGTATGTTTAGTTTCAGATCTTTTCTTTTCTCCTTACATAAAAAATATATATTTTTTCTAATTCTTCATATCACACAGAACAACTCCAGACTATTAGATGGCGGGCTGCAATCGCTGGTACAGTGTAATTATAGGTCAGGCGTGTGTGTTTGCCTCTCAGTAGCCGAAAGCCGCATTTACATTTTCAAAACTTTGCGCCTGTTCTCAGATTGAATCATTCCTCCCTCTTCATCCTCGTCTGAGATCACTGGTGAGGGACATGTGGGTGGAGGCCACTTAGCTTCTTGCTGCTTTATGTCTCGCTACCCACCTGTGTTGCTTTTTATGTTTTAAGCCACTTCCCCTTTGAATAATTAAATGAAATCTGAAGGTTTTCTGTCCTCGTCTGTTGGGTCAGTGCCAGACTAGACAAATAGCTAAAGAGATAAAGACCTGAGGCTTTTAAACTCGCTTTCGTGTTTTTCATGTCTTCTGTGTGACTTAAATTTGCAGTACTAAAACGAACTACTCATAAAAACGCACCAGATTACAATCAGTTGTCAATGTGGTTATTGGCTTCCTTTCAAATCACAAGTATTCCATTGAATTAATATTTTTGCACATGTATCGAGGAGTTGCCCTTATTTTAATTGAGAAACATAAGCTGAAGATGGCCGTGGCCTGACCAGAGATTCAACAAAGGAGAGGAGTTTAAAAAGTGAAGTCTGTTACAATTTAAACCACATTACTGGCGCCTTTGTTGTCTGCGCACTGCAGACCTTTGGGTACTTTGAAGTTGCAGATAAAGTCAGGATCATACAGAGGTTTGTTTCTTTTGTCTCATACTTAAACTGTGCTATTAAAGTTTCCAGTAATTACTTTACTTAACTAGTTTGATAGACTGACCTGAATGAAGTAAGCTGCACTTATCATAAGTGACCATATAACCCCTCGTGGGTAGATGTTTTGATGATGCGTGGGCTGTTTTAGCGCACCGCGGAAAGTTGTTAAAAGCCTGTTATTTGACCTTCGTATTAACGATAATAAAATAAAAGAAATAAGCCTTGCTCTTCTGTGCGTATGTGTTTTACTGACACATTCACCAGTGATTTAAGTTGAGCCAAATACACTCTTCAAATGATTACTGACTGTTTATTGAAGTGGCACATATTCTATGAAGTAGATAAAATACAGCCTAGTAGACTCATACTGTATGAAATTAGAACAGATACTATTGACAGTATAGTTAAAGGAATCAACACAAAGAGAGAGCAGTATCTATAAAGTGCCACTTAAAAGGTCTTGAATTTTCAAATTTCTGCATAAGAGTGACTCTAAATATCAACCGATTTTCAGTCAAGTCCTGACAGCAGACAAAGAGAACACAAACAAGTGAAACAGAATCGTTATACTCTGGTATTTGTTTATTCTAGAAAATGAGCTGAAAATACAAATCTGTGAGGTGCAAAAGTAAGTGTAGCTCTAGGATTATAAGTTGATTTCAAGGCCAAATTAGAGTCCATCGGTTCAGAAGTGTCTCCAATCAATGTAATGAGACTCTGGTGTCCTTCAAGCCCTGGTTTAAAGAAGATTTCTATGCATCTGCAGTATGATAAAGTTTATGTGGACAAGCCAGAAGCCTATTGGGAAAATGTTTTGTGGACAGATAAGACCAAAATAGAAGAGTTTGATTTAAATGAGAGGCTCATGTTTGGAGATCAAACATCATTGTATTCCAGCATCACAACCTGATCCTGTCCACAAAACATGGGGATGGTAATGCCCTTGTTTGAGTGTGTTTTGCTCCATCTGGGCCAGGAGGGCTTGCCATCATTGGTGAACTAATGAATAGTGAATTACACTAAGCAATTCTAAAAGAAAATGTCAGGACATCTGGCTGTGAGCTGAATCTGAAGAGAAACTGGGTCATGGAGCAATCACAATGAACCCAAGCACACAAGGCGTTCTTCAAAATAATGGTGAAAAAAGATGGCTGTTTAAGGATGGCCAAGTCAGAGTCCTGACCTTAATCCACTAGAAATGTTGTGGAAGGACCTGAAGCAAGCAGTTCATGTGAGGAAACCCACCAAAATCTCAGAAATGAAGTGGTTCTGTTATGAATGGACTAAAACCCCTCCAATCTTCTGCAGACAACTTATCAGAAGGTATTGGAAAAGTTTAGTAATGAAAACAAGGGTTCACTTAATTTTGCAACTCACAGATTCAGTCTCATTTGTAGAAAATTCAGAGGCAATATAAATACTGCAATGTAAAAAAAAGTCATATAAACTTTAATGAAAGAGTTGCAGTGTGGATGATCAAATGCAGTGTGTAATCCCCGTGCTCTGAGGGTTGTAAATTATGTTGCATTAGCTGACAAAGAAAGGCATCTTTCATCAATTCTGAGCTGCAGGCACCTGGTGTGTTTACATATTTTATCATTCCTCAAAGCAATAAGTCATTAATTAAGTAATTATAACCATGAGCAAAGGTTTCAGTTGTAGAAGAAGACTTTTAGCTGGCCTAGTTTGAACCACTTTGGTGTGGTGGTCTGAGGGATACGGCTCTGCTGCTGCTCGCCTTTGGGACTAAAGCAGTGTTTTATACAGCTGTTTTGGAGTCTGTGTAGGTTCTCAGTCATCCGGGTCATGGTGATCCAAAAGGCAACAGAAAGGCAACTGGACTCGTAGTAATTTCTTGAAGAGAATCCAGTTGCCTTTCTGCAAACGCCTTTTTGAACTGTCCTGTAGATCCTTTGGGAAAGGCTGCATATTTGTCTTTAAACATTATCCATTTACCTTCAACAGTCTGAAATAGTTCCCCATTTTTATGTTTACTAGAAGATAATGATGTGGTCTCCACAATGAAAATTGGTTTTACAATAGGCTTTGTATTAGCTGGATGGTCACTCAGACTCTTTTGTTGTTCAGGCACACTCGCTGTTCAATGAGAAATCTAGCCATAATGGGAACCCATTAACCTCTTCTTAAATTGGCCAATCTAAGCTTCGTCAAGCCTGAAATTGTCGTGATTAAAAGCAAAAACCCAATCATGGCAATGCATAATTAATTTTCCTTGCATGTTAATTCTATTAGGAACAGGCAAGAATGATTTTAATCAATTGTTTTCAGAAATTTTAAGAAGAGTGACTCAGGAACATTGAGGTGGCATCTTTACAGCAGTTCATTTTCATTCAATTATATACTTGACTGTACACAAGCTGTCTAGATGTGATGTTGCCTACGTAATGTGTGTCAGGTCTGACTAAGACCCTCTTACATCGACACCTGCAGCATGAGAAAGTCAATCGATACCATGTTTAGGTATGCAGCTACCAAATACTGCTAATAATCATTTCCACATTTCCATTTGTTATTTCCTGCCCACTGGCTTTTTGATTAGTTGCCCGGGGAAAAAAAAGTATATGAACTTTTGTCATAAACACTTTTATGGCTAAGATGAGAAATCCTCAATTTTGAGGCATGTGGTGCCATTAAAATGATCCTAAATTAGCAAATATCATTTTATTTTTGTCTTTTGCCTTGCATCCAGGAATGTAAAGACATCACTATCAGATTGTTTTCTTGCAACCTCTGAGGAGTTATGACTTTTATCTATGATTTGTAGGAGGATTTATAGGCATTCACCGTGTCATAATCTCTTTCTAAACTTAATCTTTTAATTACATTTAAATAGATATTTTCATGACAGATTTCTCCTTCTACTCTTACCTGTACCTGTGCCTATAAGACAATACTAGAGCACTGAGCCATAGGCCTGTCCGCTTTTCGTATGACTATATTTGTTTATATTCATGAGCATATTTTCGCTCCTTGCAGCGATGCACAAACAAACACGCACCACTATTCCCCTGCCCCTCTTAGAGGAAGCTAACACAACAGATCCACTGTGTTAAGATGCCGGTTAAGTCTAAAGGGGCAGCTGCTGTGAAATGCATCCAGTCAGGATTTAAACCATATCACCCCCAGGTTTACAGTGGTACAGAGGCGGATGAAAAGATCGATACAGGAATGTAAGGACAGTTTGATCAGCAGGACACATTTACTGATCGGCTGCATGCTGATCTCCAAGCTTGTCAATCAGAGGTTTGCATTCAACGTTTTGTAATAGTGCAACACACCGTAACAGCAAAATATACATACGCTTAAAGAACTGTAAAGCCATTTGCTACAAACGGGATTTTCTTTTATATTCTCGTTGGTTTAACAATTAAATCCCAATTAAAATTCAACTAGATTTAGGCAAAATCACGGGCGTCCTTCTGCTGTAGCCAGGCGCCTTCTAGAGGTAAAGATTTCTTTTTATGACCATGGGTTTTACTCGGTGTTCCAACAATTTGTGTCTTGTGGTGTGTGATGATGATTTACAGCCTGGCAGTGCAGCTAGCCTTGTTGTAAGCGTTTAGTCGTATAAAAACACACATGGATGCAGCATTTGAAAGAAGAGGTGCATGCGTATACAGGTACGTTTGCACAACTTGAATAAATACGGCACTGCAGATGTGGATGCTGGTAATTAATCTATTTCTGTAGGGGCAGTAATCCAGGAGAAGCTCTCTCTCTCTCACTCACACACGCACACACACACCAACTAGAGAAACTTTAAAGGGTTTTTATGTTGACACACACCTCTGTGTCCATTCCCAGAGGCCTCGTTAACAGTGCTGGGCAATAGGAAGGCTCACAGTAGCCTAAGATACTCAGAGACTGTTCACTGTACAAACAAAAGCTTCAAAGTGAGCATTACACAGACACACATCTACAGAGCATACGTGCACACGCACACGCACGCACACATTCTCTAACCAAAATCAAGAAATGCAGAGTAAAGCACAGCCATGTGCGTTGTAGTCAAAGATCATTATGGAGGTTGTGATGTTAAGATGCAGCAGTCTGAGTTAGCATCTGTCCGTTCCGTTTTGTTTCAATCCCTCTGGGCCGTTGCCTTCCACTGTGTTTTTTTTTTTTGTTATTTTGGCTTGAATCATCATTTGGTGCTAATATATTCCAGAAAATATCATATAATTACGGTTCCGGATATCATGTCTATTATGCTGGTGTACTGTATGTATGGGTGCACAGTCTAAAGGGTTTTAAAGCAATTTCCTCCGGTGATTTCTGCAGCCACTGCACTAATCATAGCACATGAATGTAGAGCTAAAACATACAGAGGACAATCTGCAAGGTGATTTTCACCCCAGCATAAAAACTGTACAATGAAAAGGCACCGAGATTATTATTACTTAGCCCTTTAATGCACAATAGAGATTTGTGAGAGTAAGAAGGATGATAGAGAAAGACGGCTTTGTATTTAGAGGGAAATAAGGCAAAAGAAGAATGAAAAATCCAATGATTGTACCATGAGCATATCCACTGCACATTATCATTTCCATGGTGAGCATTAGATATGTATCTGAATGCTGCTTTCTGCTTCTCTCAAGGCCAGCCAGCTTAAATAATGATGATTCTGCCTGGGGGACTGCTTGCTAAAGGAATGTATTTTCTAATTAGATAAAGCCACTTTCCCAATTTGCTGGCTGCTTAACCATAAAGCATGGCAGTGAGAGAAGCCTTAGAGCCATCTTGAGATGCTGCCAATCCCCATCTCAGCACAGTCTATCACCCAGCGCTCAAAATCACATCACCAGGGAGACAATAGATTTTGTTTGTGCATTTCCCTCCGTCTACTGATATAAATTCTGTGTGTGTGTGTGTGCTCTAAAGAGAATTGATTGTAAAATGTTCATCTGTAGCCAAAGCGAAATCAGATTGGCATTACTTAGCCATTACCTTACAGAACATATGTTTTCATTGATCTCATACGAACAGACTGATGGCGACAAACGCGTTGCCTTTGTTCTCTCCATTTGTACAAGGATGCTAATTGTAAGCCTTAATCAAATCATACTGCAAAAGCCTCACCACTGCTGTGCAAAGTGATGCAGAATGGCCTCTGCAGGTCATGACACTGTGGAAGATCCCTGGTCGTGGATCTTTAACCTCTAAGCAGCTTTCTGAGAAATTAAAAAAATGAAAAAAGAAAAAGCCAGAATAACTTACTGTGGACACATGAAAGCAGAGCAGACAATTAAAGCTGTTTGTTCAATAATTTCAAGAAAATGATGATAATAAAAGTGCGGTATTTGTACAATACTGTCTACAGCTGCTTGGGAAATGTCAATTAAATGGTTTAAATCTAAGATAATGCACAAAGAGACTGATAAGTGAAGGAAAAGGCAAACAAACATTTGCACCTTCATTTCTCATCTCCTCGCTCTTCAGAGCGGATTGGGTGCATCACACATGGACACACAGTCTTAATTAGGAGTGAGATAGAGTTCACCGGCGGTGGATTTAATTCAACAATACAAGGGGAGAGAACATCTGAGCTTTGGGTGGATAATCAAGATGGTACAATACTTGAGTCCTGCAGGCACCTGCACATAATCAAGATGCAGTCTTCCACTTTTGTCTGGTAAGATTAAATGGCACTTGTGTGGATTGCGACCTTGAATTTCTCTTGCTTCAAAGAGACATGATCGAAATTGGTAATACGTCACTCAGAAATGGAGAGGTTGCTAATCTCTTTAGAAATTTGTCTTAAAATAGCTCGTCAAAGACCTCTTACAGTATTTACAGTCCTTGTCAAAGCAAAGGCCTTGTTTTGCCTGTTCGCATGAAAAGAAAGTCTTTCTTCTTATGATTGAAATCCATGATAATTTGTATTAGATGATTTAACACAAAAGCCTTGGAAAGAAAGCACGATAACAGATGTCACTGTTAATATTTTATCTAATCCGGGAGACATGTCATGGTTTCACTCTGATGAGGATGGATGGGAGGGTGTTTAGACAACCGGAGCACAGGACTTCAGCATCTTACCACTGTGTGTTGTTGGGTTTAGGCTCCTGAAACTGAAGGTGAAGGTTCGAGGTAGATAATTGGTCATATTTTGAAAGGTCAGCAATTTCTTATTTGGTTTATCTTAGTATAGACTGGCTGAACCATGAACTCCTCTAGAGTCTTAACCCTTTTCTGCAGCGCACTGTGATGAAGAAACATGACGGTACACAACTGTTCTGCTGGTGAGGTTGTTTAAATACTTATATACTATAATAAAATATCATTTGCTATCATAGCAACAAGGAAATCTAGTTTTCATCTCATCAACTCATGAAGAAATAAGTAGATTTTCCCTTGTCAAACATGAATTGGCAATATCATAACAACATGTGGAGTAATTCGGTGTTAAATAGAGAAATGTAATAGATGCATAGTATGGGAAAAAAAGAGGCCTGACTGCTAATGCAAATAAGACACAGATTTAACTCTGTAGAGTGAATATGAAGCTGCAAGAAATGTATAAGTATTAAGTCTCTCTCCACTAAAAAAACATGTTGATTTAGATTTCAAGTTTTTTATTTTATTTTTTAATTTATTAGACAGACAAGGTTTTATGTCAAAAAAAGGAAGGCTTTATGTGAGTGTGTTTGATGTACAAGTCTGGGCTAACATTTTTTCTTTTCACCATTTTTTTCCAGTCATCATATTAATATGAAAGCTGTGGTTGTGTTATTAATCTTTTTACGCAACCAAACAAATATATTTATTTTCCAGAATTCTGAAATTTACCTTAAACCACCCATTCTGAATGTTAATGCGTTCACATGAGCTGATTATGTGCGACAAATGACAAAAATATGTTACAGCAGTACAAAAAACATCTTTTTTTAAAAAAAATTTCAAACTGCTTAAACGTTAAAGTTTCGGAGCTGAGTTTCCGTTCCTTTATATTCCTGACCCATGGCTCCTGTGTGGATGTGTCTACATTTTTTATAGCTACGTTTTCAGGCTGCTGACTTCTATGACTCCAGCCTCTGAAGACTGTTCATGTTGTGATTTTAGGATGTTCAGGAGAATATAGGAGCTCTTTCATAAAAAATGTATGACACGTATAGAAGTCTTTCATGACCCAGTCTGAAGCCCCATAAAGGTCCCTGACTCCAAAGTTAAGAAAGTCTGCTCTGCTGAGTTTTGAGCCAAACTGTGAGCTCGGTGTATTGTTACATTCATGTGCAGCTCTCTGATGTTTGGGCCAAAATAACAGATGACCACGTCGACGAGGCTGGAGCTGCCACAATTCCCATTCACCTCTGTGACTGTTGGCACGGCAAACCACACTTCACAATCTGCTTCTCCTTCACCGACTCAAATTAACAGTTGGACTCACACGTAATTGTAAGTTGTTACAGTAATATCTCCATTCTGCTGTATAGTAAATAGTGGCTGCGTGGAGGAAAAAAAAATGCTGATCCCATAAAGCGTCATCAAAGATTCTAATGAGTTGGATTGCAGCCAAGGATATTTCCCCCTATTTGATGCTGTTTCAGCGTAGGAGCTTTTAATGAGTGTCATAATTATGCACCCCCAAACATAATCTTGAAATAAAATACAAAAAATGGGGAGGGGGCGAGATATCCTATTCCTCGGCAGCTGCTGCGAGGCTGAATGTGAAATTCCAGATCCTGATGTTAGGGAAATGTATTTTCTTTGGGAAAACATTAATTCCACTCTGTCTGGCAGTGATTTAAAATGCAGGAATAATGGATTTCATTCATTAATATCATATTATGACACTGTGAGAGACGATAACAAAATCAAACTTGGAACTCTCATTAATATATATGAATAGATTGGCTTGTTATGCATAAACCATGAATTAGCTAATTAAGAAAATGACGTTAGAGGTTGAAAAGTGAACCCGGCACCTGTGCGTGTGCATGCCATCGCTTAAATCAACAGAAACGGCAGATTCATCTGGATGATCGCTGCGGATTGGAAGCGCCAACGCGACAGAGACTGAAGCTTGCTCCCCTCACAGTTTTACCGACTTATTGTCCTCTCAGTTACTTGAGCGGCTCAGAGAACAATACAGCCACTACAAGCATCCACATGCCTGAGGAAATTAATGCCATGTTGTTTAATCAACTTAATGTAGATTAGCTCCTGTTGTCTAATAAATAGTATTAATTTAAGAAACAGCCTTTATGCAGCTTGAGCGAACTGCTTTTTTTCCCCTCTAAAACATGCAGTACATTGTGATGCGGTGAGTAAACTTTAATTAGTTTTGCTAATGCATATAGTGAATAACACTCCGTATAAAGCACAGCCTTTACACATCAACTACCTGATAACCTGGACACCAGCAGCATTTATTCAGCCTATTTGCATAATAGTAAGTCGTATTTGAAGGTTTTTGGAAAACAAGAAAAAACACTTTTTTTTAACAAGCACATTGGTATTTTTATTGATATTGTGACTGCAAGTCAAAAATGACTTAGGCTATTATGCTATTAGGCTAATTATTTGGTGGAAATTAACAACCTCGGAAACTTTATTGAAACCATCACCAACATGAAGGAAATTTAACTTTTTTTCTGTGCTTTTTTTTTTTTGGAGAATCTGTCAAATTTAAAATGATCCCAATGAGAATCTAATAACAGCTGATGATTGGTCACTTTATAAAGGAAATTGTGGTTTTATATGTGTTTGTTCCTGGAGTTTTTGTAGTTTAATTATTGACCTGTACCATTATTTTTATTATGATAGTTTTGATATTTTACATACAGACAAGTCTAATAATTATTTTTTTCTCTTGTTATGATTAACATAGAAGCACTAAATCAGATCCCCCACAATGTGAATGCTCAATAGACGTTCTGAAGCAAATGTAATATTATATTTTTATTATACTCCGGTTAAAGCAGCAGACTTTTATGCACATGGTTTGCGTAAATGTCCGTGTTGCTGTCTCCCAAGCAGAAAAAATGCACTTTGGTTATTGGATGAGAAGCAACTTTGGAAATGAGTGAGCACATGTGTCCTGTCTAATGATGCATTTAATCCCGTCATAGCCCAGCAACAAAAGGTGAACTTTTTCTGTCTTGAGCTGTCTTGACCAGTGTTCAGTCAAGAAAAAAAAATGTTAATCCTCCTTTATTTTGTGTGTTTTGATGTCATGTAATTAAAAAGTACTCCCTGACAGTCGACTTAAAGGTCCCTTTGTAATCACTTTAAGATTCAAATGCAGACAAATTGTAATTGAACTAACTGCACATCCTGTACATGACACCACTTATTTCCATTTCAGCCCTTAAATCAATACTTAAGGCAAAAAAACAAAACAAAACAAAACACTGTTCTGCTCATCTACTACCTTCAACTGGAATATCATGCCGCCTTTGGACTAACTTCTCAAATTTTGAAACCCACCAGTTCTTGTAAATTATATTTGTCTTTCTTTACTCAACTAATTTTTGTAGAAAACGATATCTTTGTTCATAATAAGAAGCTGGCCTGATAAATATGCTTTTTGGACGGAAACTTCAAAACAAAATAATTGAAAGTCGTCGTTTTTTTTTTAGTCATTCTGGATTGGAAAAAGTTCAGCAATATGCCTCGGTTAGAGAAACTTGGATAAAAGCTCATTGGTAATTCCTGTAAGACTGGTAAAGCCACTCCATCCTGTATGAGCTGGGTCTCCTTAAAATGTTTTTATTCATTTTTGCCAGAGGGAGGATAGTTCTGCTTAGTAATACTTCCTTCCCAACGTATTCCGCCAATGATTCATTCAAGTCATTCATGTTCAAGTAGTGTTATATAGTCAGTGGAATTGTGATTTTCTTGACACTACCAGTCAAGTTTTCCAAATGTAATGGTTTTTCCTTTATTTACATTGTAGATTCTCACTGAAGGCATCAAAACTATGAATAAACACACATGGAATTTTGCGGTTAAAAAAAGAAGTGTGAAGTAACTCACAACATGTTTTATATTCTTCGAAATAGCCACCCTTTCCTTTGATTACTGCTTTGGCGTCACTCTTGCCTTCATGAGGTAGTCACCTGAAATAGTTTTCCAACAGTCTTAAATGAGTTCCCAGAGATGCTGAGCACTTGTCGGCCCTTATGCCTTCACTCTGTGACTATGGGGGTCAGGTCATCTTGCGCTGCACTGCATCACTTTTCTTCTTGGTCAAATAGTCCTTACACAGCCTAGAGGTGTGTTTGGGGTCATTGTCTTGTTGAAAAATATAAGATGGTCCACTTAAATGCAAACTGGATGGAGTGATATGTCACTGCAGGACGCTGTGGTAGCCATGCTGGGTCAGTGTGCCTTCAGTTTTGAAGAAATCCCCAACAGTGTCACCAGCAAAGGAAACCGACACCATCACACCTCCTCCTCCTGCTATTGGCTGCTAGCGCTGCTAGCGCTGTCCCCTGAGCTGCCTGGAGTGAGGCCTGAGACTCCTGCTAAACTTCAGAAGAAGTGCTTTGGATGCCAGGCTGGAGTTGGCGGTGGAGGAGCAGAGAAAGAGGTTCGGGTCGGCAGTGCCATCTGTACTCGCGGGGAACGTGAGGTCTTTGGCAGCGGGATCGATGGACTGTGTGCGCTTGATGGCACCCAGAGGGCGTGTGTCGTGAGAACTGCTTTGGAGACCTGGTTCATAGGACCACAGTACGTCTGTGCCCGGCTTCAGACTCTGCGTGCAGACACACTCCGTTTGCGTTTACATCCTTCCCTCAGCCGATAAGGAATCACCACTGATGAAAAAAACCATGACGACACAGTCCACACCACTGTTGCTATGCAACTGGCCAAACATCCTCATCACCTTGGACACTGTTTAACTACTTTTGTATGTTTTCATAAAGGTAATTCTGTAAATTTTTTGATTACACTGCTTATTTTTATTTTAGTCTAAGTCTAAATCTAAGTGTGGACCAAGCATGTAGAGACCATCCGTTTCCATCTGGCGGGTGGAACCAAAGATCTCAAACTTGGACTCATCAGACCAAAGCACAGATTCTCACTGGTCTAATGTCCATTTCTTGTGTTTCTTGGCCCAAACAAATCTCTTCTGCTTGTTGTTTTTCCTTTAGAAGTGGTTTCTTAGCAGTTATTCGACCATAGAGGCCCCATTCCCACCGTCTCCTCCCATCAGTTGATGCAGAGATGTGTCTGCTATTAAAACTCTGTGGTATTTATCTGTGCTCTAATCTGAGGTGCTATGAGGCTATGACTTGGATGAACTTATCCTCAGCAGCAGAGGTGACTCTTGGTCTTCCTTTCCTGGGGCGGTCCTCATGTAAGGGCAATTACGTTGTAGGTCTTGATGGTTTTTGCGCCTGCGCTTGGGGACGCATTCAAAGTTTTTGCAATTTTCTAGACTGACTGACCTTCAGTCCTTAAAGTAATGATGAACCCTAGTTTCTCTTTACTTAGCTGATTGGTTCTTGTCATAATATGAATTCTAACAGACAACAACACAACTGATGGTCCCAACCTCATTAAGAAGACAAGAAATTACACAAATGAACCCTGACAAGGCACACCTGTGAAGTGAAAACCATTTCAGGTGACGTGAAGGTCGTTGAGCGAAGGCCAAAGGTCTGCAGCGCTGTCAACAAAGCAAAGGGTGGCTACTTTGAGGAATCTAAAATATAAAACATATTTAGAGTTATATAACATTTTTGTCTTTGCTACATAATTCCATTTGATGTCTTCAGTATGTGTCTACAATGCAGAAAGCAGTAAAAATAAAGAAAAAACATTAATTGCGAAGGTGTGTCCAAACTTTTGACTGGTAATGTGTTTGCTCATTGTTCAATGAAATCCAGCCCGTAAGTCACAGGCTTCAATTTGATATTCTGCAAAGAGATACATTGATCTGTTTGCTAATGTATTCGACTTCAGCTGCGGGAACCGAGCAAAGTGATATCTCAGTCTCTTTCAAGCACTTGTAATTCCAAATTACATGTCTCACTTCTTCCTGTGATGAGCTGTTTTTAAAGGTGGAGAGAAGACCGAGGTGTCAGTTATGCCTGAAGTCAGATTCGCCTTGTGGAGCATTCAAGGAAATACAAGTTATTTATGAAATGTCTCTAAAATAATGAAGCGTTATGAGATGGATTATATGGCATATGTGTCTACGGTTCTGCTGGTGGCTTTGAGGTAATTTCTGAAGCAAGAGAAGGCTTAAGTGTAATCCTAGAAGACCTTAATGCTGCATGTAGATCATTGGGTCCAGCAATGTTTTAAAGTAAACGCTAATGTCAGCATCCCCAGAGCAAGCCTGAAAATGACAGTGTCAAGGAAAAACTCCCTTTTAACAGGAAGAAACCTTGAGTAGAACCCAGCTCATATGGAGGCCAGCCGAGCAGAAAGAGAAACGAGATAAACATGCACCTGTCAGGGATGCATACATCTGACTAAAGCTCACATGTAGAACCTGATGATGATACAAATACGACATGCAGCTGATGATGTTACATGACATGAGGATATAAGAGAAATCATAGGCAGGTTGGAGAGTTGTTCGTTGAGGTAGGAGTGGATAACTGCAGGCCATGAAGACTGGACAGGTTGATGAGACCACAACAACAGACAACCCATCCAATACTGAGGAGATATTTCCTCATTATTTCTACAAATGCTTTGTGCCGATCTTGTAAGTAGATATTGAACATAGTAATTGAAAACCTTTCGTGCTGCTAGCTACTCCAGCAGAAATGCCAGAGGATCACTAAAGCCAAGAACATCTCCTTTTGGGACCTTGAAAATCTTCTGGAAATTTCACTGCAGTTCACCAAATAGTTTCTTGAGAGACTTCGGTATGGCAGATAGACTGATGGTTTGTCCAAAAGCCAGAAGTCGGGTAATCATCACAGCAATGTGTGGGAGTGAAAAAGGTAATAAGAAGATTAGCCTTTGACTGTATGCTTCAGATCAGTGCAGGGCAGTGTGTATTTGCAAATCAGGTGCTGTATGATCACAACTCCTAGAGGAAGTCATTTAGACTTTGAAAAACGCAAAACCACTTAGTAAGCAGATTAGAGGGTTGGAGGGTCAGTTCTCAGTTTTGTTGTTGTTTTAAAACATTAATTAAACTTAGCAGCTCATGGAAACAAAAGAGAATAATAATTCTCGCAAGCTGCTGGTGAAGGGCAAGACGAGGTACTTAAGAATCAAGCACAGCTGATTAGTTACAAGGCAAAGGTAGCAGGGTGGTTCTTGCTGGAGTTGGGAGCAGACTTCATTTACCGGGGTCTTAATCTGACCTTCTGCCTGGAAACTCATATTTTTTTTAAGCAACAAATATTTTTTCTGGTTCTCTCACAATTCAGCTAATGCTGTGGTAAAACATGTATTATTTGTCTCTTGTCCACAACTAATCAAACGCACATTGGCACCCATGAGAAAATAGACCCAGCATTTTATATATTCAATTTTGTATTTCTTTTGGGGGACCAGTAGTTTAACCCATGTTTTGTGGATATTTGCAGAAATCCTGTTTTCACCGTTAGCTGTGATTGAACTGATTTATTTTAGGATTGTGAACTTGAACACACCAAACTTCGTGACTCAAATATGTCATATTCATGAGTAAACAGGCTGTTTTATAACAGCCTGTTTGTCCCTAAAAAATATGTGTAAATAGAAAGACATTTTAAGGCATTTAAGTAATGCTGGTTGTTTATGTGCTGCTAGGGTTATAGGTACACAGAATGTCAACTCCAATTGTAATAATTTATAGTCTGAGGAAAACAGGCAATTTTAACATCTTAATGTTTAATTCATCACCTAAACTGCTGATCGGAGATATGACAGACACGCATGTCGTGCGAGTGCTATTAAAACTTCCAAACTTGTCCATGATGCTTCTAATAAGCTCTCCTAGAGGGAGGGAGAGAGAGAAGGAGGTGAGGAAACTGCATCATTATTCCACAAGTTGAGTGGATGTGGAGAAGTGCATCGTGAAGTGGAGCTCTCCCGGAGTTGAGATTTTATGATAAAAAGATAAAGGGAAGTTTTGTAAAGATTCTCTAACATCTGTACTTTTCAGGACCTGAAACCGTTTACGTCTGTGTATCTGCGAAATCTTCAGAAACAAAAAGGTATCAAAGTTTCCCAAATCATTATCACTCAATACTAATGTCAGATGCAGGAGCAAAACAATGTGGAGCCTCAGCACAAATTGCACAAAAAGCGTGTGCAGTGTGTGTAGATATCCGTGTGCGCATGTGTTTTGTGAGGCAGTGAAAAGAACTCATGCAGCACTTTGACTGGTGTGGGTGGAAGACTCGACTTATCTCCGTGTTATTAACATTTTCTGTATACAGGAAGCCGCTTATGAATGATGATTTCTCACTATATGTAGTGTGAGACCAGAAAAGAGCTGCCCGAACCCCTGATACATGTACATTCTTGGTTTTATTACTGTAATGCAAATTATGCTTGGATAGGTCACGGTAACATGGTAACTAAAAATTCTGTGATTAGTTTCAAGAAGAAGAAGAAGTTCTACCACATCTTACTCTGCCAACACGTACAAGCTGCAGCAGATTTTAAAAGTCATGCCTTGTTGAAGTTTGTGGTATTTGTAAAGATGGATATATATGAGATAAATACTTCATATCTATTTATTGACCCATGCTTTGATAAAAAACAGCCCTGCCTGACTCTCCACAGGTTAAGGGGTTATACAGTAGATCATGGATTGATGTTTAACTATTGGTTTCAAGTGTTTAAGCCAAAAAAGGAGCTCCGTAACTTATATCAACTTCCACTCCAACTAAGCAAGAATAAGGAGGTTTAGAGGCCTGAATCCAGACTGGGTGCTGGTTACATGGTCATGGACTCTGATAGATGAAGGCTCTGCCTAACACCGAAATCTCTCCGGAAACTATGTGGTGAATGGTAATGAAAGTTGCTGTAGATTTCCCTTTCTGGCATTCCTACCGGAGTGGTTAGAAGCATCGACCTGACCTCCAAATTCACTAGATCCCAAACTGATCAAGTATCTGTGAGATGATCCACAGAGACCCCTCCCCTCAACCCACAGGACCCAAAGGCCCCCCACTAACAACACACTGTCACCAGACACCACAGGACACCTTCACAAGGACCGTGTCCATTTTCTAACCATTTAGAGGCACAAGGGAGATCTACATAATATGTTGTAGTCATAAAGACTAACGGCCTAATGCCTCCAGCTCTGTACTTAATGCAAAGACATGGGGATTTTATTAATATTTGCATGTTAAAGCAAGTTAAATACTAATCCTTTGACACAACTCCAACACAATACTTGTCCATCCAGTATCATTGAGTGTTCTGGGCCATTTCCCTTGTTTGTTTCCCTGTTTCCTTCTTTTAACCCACATAAAAATCACTCTTCTTATACTCTAACTTTAGTCCCATTACATTATATATATTACATTACAAAATGGTTTACACTCACTTCGGTTTATAGTGTTTGGGTCCTATTTCATTTGATGTAATCATTCCTTTTTTAATCTTAATTATATTTACTGTATAGAAGATAGAGGCGCCACAGTTACATCCAAATCCAGAGAAATCTGAATAAATACTAAAATAATCTTTTTCACATTCTTCCTGCTGTTTGACCACTTTTTCATTCCAGTTTCCTGTTAAAGTTCTTCAAACAAATCAAATCAGTAAAATTGCAGATGTGGTGTTCTATGCTGACTTCTATAACAGAGGGAATGAAAACATATTATTTCTTTGGGATTAACTATGCAAATTTGTCAAGCACTTGTCTTGTCATTTTCAACCAAATCTAAAGTGAAATGAAAAGAGCAATTGCATATTCAGCGATGCCAAAACGGTTAAAAGTAGAGGTATGACACGGGGACAAAGACATCTCATTTATAATGGCCATGTTTGTCCTTGCTTCCAAATCAGAGTTGGTGTAAAAGATGCGGGGAATGCCAGCGCAGCATATTGACGGAACATTTTAATCAACACGGCTTGAACTGCCAGATAAGTTCTGTGACACGAGATGTCGTGGAGGAAAATTTAATTACTTTTCCTTATTAGATGTGCAATTTTGTTCAGCTGCGTTTTGTAAAGAGTAGTCCTTTTGGAAAAGCTCTCCCCCAACACACACACACACACACACACACACACACACTTTCTCTCTCCCTCTTCTACTACTTTCTGTTTCTCTGTTATCTCACGGAGGTCTTTCCACACAAGACTCTGAATCATCTGAAATCTGCCAGTGTTTTCCCCCTGTTCTCCTTCTTCTGTCCTAGCCCCAGGCCCGAGCTCTATCACAGATTTAAAGGCACATATTTCTCCTGGTGTTTTAATTGTTAAGCCCTCTGGTTCTCATTCCTGTCCACATCCATCAGTGCTCCCTTCATCGCGAACCCTCCTTCTCAACTCTCTGATCCATGCAGTTGGCAGCGACAGCTCTGCAATACTAACCTAAAAACCCATCGGTCACCTTAGACACGAGTCTAAAAACTTCCTGGAGTCGAACACTTTGGACTGAGGAACGGAAGTTTGAAGTGGCGTGCCACAATAAACCCCGCTCCAAACTTTTCCACTTAATTTCGTCTCCCCTCCACCTCCAGACCTTCTGTCTCATCCACAGTTTGCTGTGGTACGCCTATCCACGCGCTGTGGTAAGTGGCTGAGAGTGGGCCTTCCTGCCATGCTGGTTCACAGCGCTGACCTTCAGGCTGACAGGAAGGATGACAGGAAGTAGCTGTTTGGGGCTGACCCCTGACCAGCACTCGGCTCAGTAACGGCAGGGCACTCACTGCCACCAGAGCCAATTAAGGTCCAGGCAGGCGGCTACACACTGCCGACCACAAACTTCTGCAGGGTGAGCCGCTGCGCCTAATCTCTTAATACCTCAGCTGCACCTGGAAGGTGACCCAATGCCAACACAAGACGAAATGCACATACTGTACACTCACCATAAGGATGGCGCGACTGTGCTCTGCAGTCGCAGTAATTGCTGCGACGGTACTTAATGTGCGTATGGAGAAAGATGAGATGAGTAGTGTTGGTGAATCACTTACTGTAAAGCCAGTATGCAGTACTTGGAAAGATGACACCGTATTTGCAAAACTACACTCTCATACTGTCATAAAATGACAGACATGACAAGTCTGTGGTTTAAATGATCTCAAGTTGCCAGAGAAACCACGGGGAAACTTTTCCGAACGATAAATCTGTTTGAGTACTTGGCACTGTCAGGGTCTCTCGACATTGACATTTTGATGAAAGTTGCTCTATCAGAGAGTAAATCTGACTCATAAACCCTGAATGGCTCATATATATGTGTGTGTGTGTGTGTATATATATGTACATATACACACTTTTCCCCCCGATTGCTGACCGTTGACGGCAAACAATAAAATGAATCCATCAGAATATTTCTCATTTCCCTCTAAATCATTCTGTTTTTCGTGTTTCTGCTTGAGTGATAACAGCAGCAGATGTGTCAGTATGAGGGAGCTTCTTCACTACAGTGATTTGCTATAGACGAAAATAGATGACTATTATCAAGTGAAACCTCAAAGGTAGTAAGTGTGCAAACACGCCATATGCATCCCATCTTGATTTGAGGTAAAGGACTTGGTTTGAAGCTACACAGAGAGGCCTATTTATGATTCCTCTTTGCACGTACTCTCATTGGGGATAGAAGCCATCCAAAGGAGCAATATGTGCTTTGTAAATATATCACTATCTGACAACAGATAGGAGGTTGATGCATTTTGGCACTCAGAAGAATAAACTGAAACTGATAAACAAATCAAGGTCAGCCCTTAAGACACTCTGAAAAGCAATTTCTATTTCCAACATCACAATAGGAAAAGTACTTTCACCTCCTGCACGTTTTTTTTTTTTTTTTTTTTTTCAGGTGGTCCTTGTAAACTCAAAATGTGAATGTGTGTCTCATCACCAACTACACTGCACAGGTAAATGGTATATGGCTGCACTGCATAGCTGCCAACACCTAGAGTATATACAGTACGCATGTTTTTTTTGCAAACAGCTGAAACAGAGTGAATTTTAACTTAACCATCACCAACCCCAAAGCCTTAATTGTTCATATTTGGTCAAATCTCCTGCGTTTTACATTGATAAATACCGTATCTGCCAATATTATCTATTCAGACCGTCTCTCCTGGTGGTTCATTATTCGCCCGCTCGCTGATTTATTCTTATGTATTTGTTTACTAACTCTCAGGATACCCAACACAAGAAATAAAAAGCAATATTAGGGAGACATTTGGACATAAATTAGTACCTCTTCCCAAAACACTGCCTCAGAACTGATGTTAATTGCCTAATGGATTGCAGGCAAAAAACAAGGGGAGGCGTTAAGGTCATCTCTAATGTTTCAGGAGTAAGAAGTAATTATAAAGATAATAACATTCATGCTTTTAATGGAGCGGTCATTTGCATTTTTCAGAGAATCCAACCAACTCTTCTTGTTTGAGGCTAAGACCGCAGAATCGAATTTGTGCGCCAGGCACTGAGCGGTTTCCTCCCAGTCTTACGCGCTTCTTTTTAGTCATTTATTTTTTCGTGTTCCCCCGCCAGTGAATTCACCAGCAGCAGCCATTCATCCAAATAGAGATGAATAATATATTCATCAGCCCATTAGGGGGTCCTGACAATGCATTAAAAGAGGCCGATAAACCCCTTCTAATTCAATTTTTTCATGACTGATAAAAATCATGCCACTTGCTCACAGTAATTAATTACTGATATCTGGCAGATTGGAAGTGATGTCTATGCCAAAGAGTTAAGTGTCTGCAGTTTTTGCTGTCGCATCTGCCCATTGGCTCCTTTCACTGTTTAGTTTCAAATTTAAAATGAGAAAAAGTGGCACGTTCTCAGGATTTGAGAGTGCAGTTGTGGATAAGAAGATGCTCGAAGAGGTTTATATCTTGCATTACACAGCGTACAGATTTGTATTGTTTTTGCTTTTCCTTCAGTCATTACTGTTCATTTATGTCATATTGCATTAACCCTCAATTAGGCTCAACAATAAGCCTGGCTTAAGCCAAACAATATTAAAACCCAGCACCTGGTGTTAACAGATGCTGCTGTAAATCTATATTATTTCTTTTTTTATTTCTAACCAGGGTATAAATCTTTGCTCCATCATGTATCGGCTAGGTGCATTTCATATTTAGTGTAGATATTTGAGTAATGTGGTATTGATCATCATGATACCTATATAATAGTAAACACAATCCGCCAGCTAAAATGTCTCAAAATGTAGAACTGTTCCTTTAGTGAGCCCTTTAGGCTGCCTGATTCCCTGTCTGTGACTAATTCTTCCAGCACCGCCAGATGGATCTTGCAACTTATACAAACAAAGCAAATATACTCTGTAACAAATGTTCACTTTAGCTATGCCAAGGGATTCGTTTTGTGGAAACTAAATTATGAGCCAAAAATTAATATTGACTTGATTTGCATAAAGATCTTACAACCCAATATTCATGTTCCATTTGGTAGGGAAAAAACAGAGGTTATTGTGCTTCCGCCAAGAAATACCTGCAGAGAATTAGTGTTCCTTGATTTGGAAAATTGAAAAGGTGACTATAGCTTACACCTGAGGACGCATCATGTCAGGATATTCGGGGGGAAAAGTGACGTCAATATAGCATCAATTAGATAAGTGCGTGCTAATAAAAGGTAGCTGCACAGGGATCATTGTCAGTATTGGCGTGCCGTCGCTTCCGTGTTCATTGAGTCGGTTTCCACAGAGCCGAGGGCCGTTGACACGCTGACATCTTGGGCCAATAAGTGCAGAGTGAAACCCGTGATCGGCTGCATGTGATGAGTTCGGGGCTTTAGGGCTGATATTTTGAGACTTTGGGGCTGAGCTTGGTGTTTCTGAAACCTGAGTCAGTGAACTGAAAGTCTCCTGAAACCCTGCTTTTGTTAGTGGCTGCTTGTTCCTGGTGCCGAGAGAGTTGAGTGCAGCATTGTCATGCTAACAGGCCGGGGAACTCGGAAGGAGTGTGTTCCAGGTTTTGAGGCAAGAAGTGTGTGTGCGGTTGGCATTGCAGAGAGTTTGATTTTCATCCTTTCCCCCTCTTTTCAGGCAGGAGAGCATATGGATCAGTTGGAGTTAATGGCAAGACACAGAAACAGACTGCAGGGGAAGCAAGTCACAAAGGAGAGGCCAAACTCAAGGAGGAAATATGTTTCACACAACTTCTGGAGAAAAGTTAAGGGGTTAGAGTTCTACAATCTGCTGCCCGGGCTGATGCCATGGTTTTTGTGATTGACTTCAAGATGCTGAGAGCTATACTGTAGTTGCCTTAAGTTGGCTAAAAAAATCTGCAGAGTAATGAGTAAAGTTGCCCTGTTTGCAACATGAAACCCAAGAGATTTAAAGCTGTAAGTCCAGTGCAGAATAACTGTACGGTGTTTTTCACCTGAGGTGTTTCTATTCTCATCATTTTAGACATGAGGAGGGTAGTGAACTCAAGGGCAAGGTGGTGAACATGTGCATTTGTGAGTGGGTTTTGACGAACTCCTTTTGCAGAGTGGTGAATGCATTCGAGAAAACACTGAATGAAAAAGCACATTACCTTCAAATCACTCCTTAAGCCACGAAGGTGGCTAGAGGAGGCTGAATATTATGAAATGAGAGTGGCAGCAAGAGCCAACAAACATCATTTGACATCAGACAGCTTGACAGGCCAAATAGTTAAGCCCCAGATTATCAGTGACAAAAAGGAAACTGAAGACTTAACATGATAGAAAATTGTTAAACCCTCCATAATATGGTACCCCAAAATAGAGTTTTTACATTCTGGGATATCCATCGCACATGGATTTACTTCCTTCCTGGGAGGTAGATGAGAAGATCAATGCCACTCTCTGGTTGTCTGCCCTCACAGTGGAAAGATTTCAAGAAATTGCTGGTCCGAGCCAAGCAGTAGTCCAGGCTGTATGCCCAATAAAAGAGCATATTACGTGTTTTTCTTAAACAGACGATGATTAAAACAATGTTTTGTGTGAGCCTTGGAGGAGCTTTTTTGTTTCTCCTAAGGATCTTGTTACTTACAAGCAAATATTTTCCAAAATCTAAGGATTTTGTTGCTACTTTGGTCTTACAGCGACTTTACATTTACACTGGTGTGTAAATCACCCACTACACTCCAGTATTGCATTGTGGGTCATGTACACCGATCAGTCACGATAATGTGACCACTGACAGAAATAAATAACATTGACCATCTTCAAGGTTCAAGGTTTCTTTATTCGTTTCCTAAAAAATTTAAAAAAAACATGAAGAACACCACAAGGTGTTGACCTGGCCTCCAAATTCACTAGATCCCAAACTGATCACTTATCTATGGGATGATCCACAGAGGCCCCTCCCCTCATCCCATAGGACCCAAAGACCCCCACTAAAGACATGCTGTTACCTCAGAAGACCCATGTTCATTCTCTGATGAGTCCCAACTGTTTTTGAAGCACAAGGGAGACCTACACAATATTAGGAAGGCGGTCATAATGTTATATCTATATCATTATATCTAATGTTATATAACGGTTTCATGCATACCATAATAGAAAAACACTGGACGCTCTGCTATGTAGCAGCATAACGTCACATAATGCTGAACACCACAACATAAGTGTCTCATATTATAGTGAATTTATATATACTTTCTGCAAATCTAATTATGTTGGAAATTTTCTTTTCCTTTATCGTGATGAAGTCCCTTCAACATGTAATTTCATGTAACATCCATAAAACATCTAGGAACGACGTATAAAAAACTGTCAATTTGGCTTCAGGGAGGATAGACTGGATTGTTGGTGAGTGTAACTTTAAAGATATGATTTAACTGCAGGGCTACAATTGAAAAATTAAATATAAAAGCAACAAGGCAGAATGTATTGAATGCATAACGTGAATCCTGCAGCAATAGTGCAGTGAGTATAGCCACCCCCAGAAAGAGGGTGAGATTTACCTTTTAGATAATACCAAATACAGCCTTCAGCCCACTTTGTCCGCTGTCAGCTATTTCAAATGATGGTTTTTAGTGTAATGATATGAGCAGTAATCTCCTGGGAGTCTTTAGATCAGATAATTACCCAGGTCTAATAACAGCCAGGGATTATTAGGATATTTTACACAACCAATGTTTGAAGATATTACTGTACACCCTGCCTGCAGTTTAAAATAGGTTTTTATCACAGCCAGAAACTTAATCAAATGGCTTCCTTGTCCACTTCAGTCATTAGTTGCTGATATTATTTCATATGCATGTAAATAGAGAGCATAAAGGAGATTTCTGTCTCATCTATTGCCTGAGGATCTCTTTGGCTTTGTTCACATCACATCAAGGTCATACAGTTCACTGATCCTCTTTAAAATATTTTTTTCATCCTGTTTTTCTCTTTAAGTATGTCTCCATGCCTCCTGTCTGAGACAGTTCTTTATATATTTTCTTCTCTTCATCAAAAAATAATGCCTGTGGTTTCACACGGATCTGTTTGTATCAAGGGCAAACAGTGTGACTCCTTGCACAGGGACAAAGCACACAGCGTGCTTCACAATGGAAGCCCACAGAGTCTCTCAGCGTGTACCTGTCCATCCATGTCTGAGGCGTAGCTTGGTCGTCAGATACCACCCTCAGAGAAAAGCTGATACCGTGTTTGCTCTTATTGTTTTTTTTTTGTTGTTGTTTTTTGCTCTCGATTATTTCATGCAGGTGAAATAAAAAAAAAGACAACAGATTGACCAAATTTGAAATGCAATCATTAATGCATGATGTTGTCTGAGTATAGACCATTTTAACAATAAGAATGGATCAAAAAGGATCCTAAAGCATGCTATTTGAAGGCAAACTTTGCTTTTTTAACAAATATAACAGGCAAATAATAGAGGAAAAAAATAGAGTTTCCACCGCAAATAGCTTAGACGCTTTAGGTTAGGGGTTATTCTCCATTATCTGTTGAGACTTCACATAACAAAAATGACACATAACACTTATCGTCGTTTATTTGACTTGATGGGTGTCGTCTTTGTTTCGTGTGAAAGCTGGCAATTTGCAGTTGGTTTGAAGTGGACTCTGCCAAACTGACCGCTGCTTAATATTTTGCAGAACAGCAACAGCTCTTGAAAGAAGACGCCGTCACACTGATGTAAACTGCTTCACGAACGAGCTTGCCCGTGGTTGCATACAAAGTTTGAGGGCGTTCAAGCTAATCTACATCCCTCCTCATGGGTTCGTTGGCCGGGGAACAGTTTAGTTTTCTCTTAAAGGGTGGGAGAGCAAATTGGTTAATAAAATGGTACTGCAGTGGTAGTGGGGATAATGTGTGTATGATTTCTTGGAGTTTTGTCGGCTTCACACCAGGAGCTGACATGACCTGCCATTTCGAAAGCAGTGATTACAGTAAAACGGTGAAAGTTTGACAGCCAAAACAGAAAATTATATTAACTGGCCCCTGGCCCTCTGTCAGTTTCCAAGAGTGGCCCTCGGGCTAATCAGTTTGAGATTCTCGGGTGTAATAAAGCAAGAACGGATGTCCTGATTAGAGGTTCACGAGTCTTTGAGCATGTGTTTGTATGTGAGCGTCTCTGCAGTCTCCGTCTGTTCTACCAGTGAAATAAGCACAAGTGAGCTGTCAAATGCTTTTTCGTCATTTGGGAGGCTTCCCGAGAGTTCAGGTGAATACCTTAGCTTAGTTAGTGCTTATAATGAATGATCTGTCAATTACCAAGACCCAGAAAATTCTTTGTTTGCCCTCATATCTCATTTAAAAGTCCTTGAATGCAGCGTATGCTCCCTGGATATCACCCCTCAAATGGTAATTGGGAAGCTGGTTAGTAACACAGAGGCATGGACAGAAAGCTGCGTCGGCTTTTTCTGGAGTAAGCGACGAGGCAACAAGTTCCACAGACTCCCACTCTCATTCAATTAATTTTGACCTTGAGAGCTGAGTGGGAGATGAGACCAACTTAAGACTGACTCATGCTTCCTGTTGCCTTGTTACAGGAATATATCTCCAGATTAACATCGACAACATGGACACGTCGCCAGCTTTATTATCTTATCACGAGGATCCTGCGAGTACAGAAACACCAGGGCTTTGAGCCGACATTGAGAAAATGAAGAAGTTATAAATTGGTAGAAATACAAATGTTTTTCTTTGATATCTTACATAAATTGAGGTTCAGCATTGCAGCACATTTCTGCAACTTCAAGCCGTGTGAATAGCTGAATACTCATAGCTGGCCATACCATCATTTTACAGAATCGTTATACGATTTTTAGTTTTCTGAAATGCATTGTAATAAATTTCAAACATTGCCTGTGGATTTTTCTGTACACGACCCTGAGACTGTGTCACTGCCACTAACGGCGTGCCTCTTCACAAGCCCAGCACGTTTTTTGAAAGTGCATCACACACGTGTTGAATAAAAAAAAAAGAGTCGAGGGACGTCTTCAAAGCACCCCACTACCCTTAAACATCCGTTCCGCCATCAACATAACAATGCTCGGAAAAATATGTGCAGTCAAAGAATACAGACGCAATGAGATAAATGCGCGGCGGCCATATGTGCGTTTCTTTGCGCCGTGATTTCCTGTAGCAACATTAAATGAATAATGCAGGCTGTTTTGTTTTTCTGTTCCGTCTGAATTATTGATGCTGAGGTGCACATGTAAATGTAGCATATTGATTTAATAGAACAGAAACGACGCAGTGTCTTGTTTTGCCTCTAATTAATATATATATGTACGTAGGCAGGGCCGAGCTGATCAGTAGGCGAGGAGTCACTTTTTATCAGGTGAAACATTTCATCTCATTTTATGTAAATTGTCACATTCTGTGGTTTCAGTGAGTTTACTGCGTACAGCTACATCAGTGGATCCCTGGGTTTCACATGTTGGATAGAAAACCAATTACTATGTATTCTATTTATAAAGGTTGCATAACCTGCTGTTAAGGAAGTAATTCAACATGTTGAGGTGTGTTTAGGATATCTGTTTAGCATTAATCAGTGAGATGAGAGGTTTTATATAAATGTCTGAATATAATTTCTCATAGATGACTATTTATCACTGACTATTTGGTCCAGCTCAGCCCATAAACTCTACACCAGGATGATGTCTGAACATACTCCCTTTTCTTGGCTCTGTATAAACCCCTTATAGAGGTTAAACCGTAGCAGTTTCAAATAAATATAGTGATTGGATGACCTTCTTTGCGACTCGGGCTATCCTGTTAAAAGTTTTACACTTATGTTTTTTCTATACTGGTTGTCAATAGGAAAATTCTAGATAGTCCCCAAGAGATGTTTCTGTTGCTGTACAGCTGCAGTGGAAAATTCAATTGCAACATGAGGAAGCAGCTATGCAACACATCAGTGTTATTTCATATTTATTTTATTGGTTCAGGGGAAAACACACACTGTATCTACACACTTAGTCTGTGAAGGTTTTCATTTATCTAGGTCATGGTATATCCAAAAAGCATTTAGAGAAGGGAAAACTCCAGGGACTTCATCAACAAAGTAAGGAACATCACACTGGGTCCAGAAGAAACCATTGTCTCCTTTGATGAAACCACCCTGTTTCATGTGTGTTTCCACCAGAGACGTCGTGAAAGTAGAATCGGAAAAACCTCTTAAAGGATGACACCTTGGACGGTAGAACCAACCTCACCCCAAACCAAGTTTGTGTGTTGCTAGACCAGGGGTTGGCAACCTTCAACACTCAAAGAGCCATTTGGACCAGTTTCCCACAGAAAAGAAAAAACTGGGAGCCACAAAACCACTTCGACATCTAAAATGTAGATAACACTGCATATATCGTTTTTTACCTCTGTGCTATGTATAAACAAACTATAGTGTGTTGCATTTATGAAATGAAAGAACTGCTACAGAGAAAACGAAATTATATTTATGCATACATAACAGGGATTTATCCATGGTTGGCTTACCTGCGGTTGAAAAGTTAAATAAATAGTGCGCTGGACCTGACGACGGGTGTCCCACATCGGCAGTTGTGACATATATTTTGAGCAACAAAAAAAATAAACACGTTTTATTTTAATGTTACAAGATCACCATAAATTCAAATTTAAAATTATATTTAAAGTAAAATAAAAATACATTTGAATTAAATACTCGATAACGAGGAGTAGACTATATGTGCTGTGGGAGTTGAGTGCTTTTGTTGGATGTTATGTGTTAAACCATGACTGTGAGTAGTATGGCATTCAATGTCATTCAGTTGTTGCGTAGTTGTTTTTTTCTTTTTTTACTATTGACTAGACAGTTATCGCTTTTCTGAGGCAGCTAGTGTGAAAAAGTGAACGACTTAATCAGCGTCCTTGCCCTGTACCGTTCGCCACAGAGAGCCACAGCAGATTACCGAAAGAGCCGCATGCGGCTCCGGGGCCGCCGGTTGCCGACCCCTGTTGGAGCATTCTACAGGCAAAAACACGGCTGTGCGATGGGGTCAATCTCTACATGGAGGAGGCAGAGACCCGCTCCCACTGGTTTAGGTATGTGGATGAAAACTTTGGTTAAAATCAAGACACAGGAGGCGGAATCATTATTGCAGTACAGCAACATCAAGTTCACTTGTGAGGACATCAGAGGAGATACTCTGGCCTTCTTGGACCGTCTTGTGCACGTACAACATCGGAGTAAGTAAGAAACCTACTCGCACTGATCAGCATTCATTAATAGGGTTACCGAGGGTCATCGGAACTCTTCAGCACAGACTGTAAATACAAGATTGGATGGAAAGGAGAAGGAGCAGAAACACAAAACCAGTCCTCAAGACATGTGGACATCCCAACCAAGCTTTTGTCAAAGGTTCAAAAAGATATCACAGAAAGGACAGAGAACAGGAAGAACACAGTCATCCCCTACGTGGCTGGTGTATCTGAGAATTTTAAGAAAAAAACCTCATTCTGGTTTATTTCAAACCAGGTAATACACTTAGGCAAAAACAGGTCTACCTCAAATACCCCGGCAGAAACAGAGTAATGTCGTATATGCTGTTCAGTGCAGTGAGGAATGTGCAGATTTATACGTTGTGCAAACAAAACAACCCATCCACAAACACATGTCCCATCACAGGACATCCAGCTCATCAGTTCATCCCTTACACCTGAAGGACAAAGGACACTCCTTTGAAGATAACAATGTCCAAATCTTAGCCAGAGAAGATGGATGGTTTGAAAGAAATATAAAGATTGGAAAAACCTTTTCTAAACAAAGGAGGAACACTGAGATATAATCTGCCATGCGTTTATAATAATAATGCATTGGTTTTATATCACGCTTTTCCATTTTTTAGATGCTTGAAGCGCTTAGCCTTGAATGCATTATTCATTCGCTCACACAGTCACATCCTGGTGGTGGAAAACTACCATAGTAGTCACAGCTGCCCCTGAACCCCCAACCTTTCGGTTATTGGACGACTGCTCTACCTCCTGAGCTGCTGTCGTATTTACAATGCAATCCTAACTACTTTTGTCCCCACCCCCAACAATATCTCAACATTCAAATCTCAACACTTTTTGGAGTAATCACACACTGTCACTGTACTTAGACACACAACATTTTCTGCCAACCATTGTCAACTAGGAAATCCTGTATCCTGACTAGTTCTCTCTCTATGGAATCCACTCATGGTGGCAGATATCGCTGAGAAAACGCATGCGAATAGACTAAACACGAGCGAATGAAGAAAACGCCCTCATCAATTAGACAACATAAGCCGCAACTACAGAAACGCAATGAAAGCAGTGGAAACAACAAAGGAAATGTTTCCAGGGACCCGTCTGTATGCAGCTTTTAATATGTTGTCAGAGTGATGAAGATGTTTTCTTACTTGCAGTGCGTTCAGATCTCTCTCCCACGGCACCATTCGGCTTATATTTCTGTTTATCCATAATACTTTTTCATTTTAGTTTGCAAAAACTCACAGTATGCTCCTTTATAGACAGACTATAATATGCTAATGGTTTTTTAGTTAATAGCCGCGAATACAGCTGAACGCAGAATATGAACTCGGCAAATAATAACGCCAACATTATTTTTAAAATAGCAGGGTAGGCCAAAGCTGGGATGCTCTCATGCTATTACTAGCCATTTTTAGATAATTTTTTTAATGTTTTCATTTGAGCAATTTGCTTTGAGTGGATTTTAATTCATCTTGTACAATCCCACGCAGAATAAAGCCCTTTCCTCTTCTATAATAATCTGGTGCCATAACGAGCCAGTAACTTAGGGTGAGCTGAATGCGTGAATCTCCCTCTTTTTCAGGGAGTTCTTCGTTGCGCTCCCCCTGGCATATCCTCGCTGGTTTCATTGAATAGCAAACACATTTTGTCGCCAGAATATCTCGGGTTCTTTAATGAAACCATTGTGACAGTAATGGCGGGGGATTAGAACAAATCCACGCAGAAACTTTGCTGATAAGTGCAGACATAAAAGCAGCTCTGTTCACAGCAACGGTTTCATCTTTTGTGTACAGTTTCAAGCGAGTTGTTCATAACACAAAAAGTTTTTCTTAAGCTGTTTCTCTAAGGCTTTTGGGTATTTTTTATATTATAAACAGAAGAAGAAAAACAAGTATTATAGTACCAGGCATGTACATATTATAGTATGTTCAGATGAATCTGTGTGTGTGTTTGTTTCTGCACATGACGGAGCCTTTGTGTCCACATCACATGTGCTGAGGTTGTTTTCTCCACATACTGTTGCTTTTCTATGAACTGGGAGACGGCTAAAGCGCCACTGTAATTTTAGTGTCAAGAAAAAAAATCTTCTCTGCCTAAAGGTCTGATCAAACTTCATCCTCCTGAAACGCCAAAGACAGTCAGTCTGGTGTTTCTTGTGATCTCTCCTTCAAAGTCTGATACAGTTTCCTGGAGAAAATAAAAGAAGAAGAAAAGAAAAAAAAATCCAAAGATATTACAGTGTGTGTCGATTTTCACCGGCGTGTTTTGATTTGAGATTATTGTAGACACACACACAAAGATGCCTTTGCTAAATCTCATTTATAGTGACATGCAACTCTTGTAGATCACCTGAGCCTTATTTGCTGTTGGTGTATACTGTGTTTGCATCACTTAATTCTCCCTAGCAGGTTACAGTTTCGAGTGCATGGCAGGATATTTTCTTTAGATTGAGGGAACAAAGCATATATAACAGGCAACATCTGGAAATGGAAAATATACAGATGGCTCAACAAGTGGCTTAATCAGATATGCAGACCTGCATCCGGATTCGGAACAGCAGGGCTGATTGCGAAGTAATCAAAGGGTGGAGCAGAAGATCTCCCCAGTGTTACAGCTACAGTGCAGAATGTAATTGGGGAAACACATTTGTTGTTCTTCAGGCTCAGTGCTTCAGCCAGCACAATATGAATGGATACTACATGCATCTCGGTGTCAACTTCAATATGAGCATGATTTAGTCTGTATTAGTATGACTCTGTAACGGATGCGGTGTAGCCTTTCATACCAAAATGTGGCCAAATTGCAACTGTATGCTTGGCTGATACGTGTTTTTCAGGCTGCTGACTGTTGTTCTAAAATAAGTTGTTGCATAAAGATGTGTCTTAGATTTGACTGAAAGTTAAGTGTTGACATTTAGGCTGGAGTGAAGTTGTCTGCCAATGTGTCTGTGAAGGTGCACAGTCATCCAGGTCATAGTATATCCAAATAAAACTAAATAAAATCAACTGGACAGGGGTCTGGTGGGAGTTGAGGTTGAAATGTAGCCCATCAGAAACTTCATTGACTGGTGTCTGCCAGTGACTTGATACTGGAATGACTAGTGTCTATGAACGGCTAGATACTTACTCGTTGGTGTCCCTGTCCACGTTCCCTAACGCACTGTTGTCTCATGTCCTGTCAGAGGCTTCAGTTTCAAGGTGTGAATAGGAGGAGGGTGAATAGCAGAGGGAAAAAAAATAGAAAAGATAATAATAATAATAAAAAAAAAGCTACACCAAAAGCCAAGGTTTCAGGATGCAAGAATACATCTTTTGTTGACACCAAATGAGAGAAAGCGCCACAGCTGTAAACACAGAGTACATCGTAAGATTTCCATCTTGTAAACCTCAAAAGGAAAAAAAGGCTAGGTTGCAGTTTCCTCAGCAGAAACAAAGAAAGTTTTACGGATTGATGAAACAAGAATCAGCCTCTATCAAAATGATGGAAAGAGGAAAGTCTAGAGAAAACAGGAACAGCTCATGACCCAAAGCACAGCCCGTCATCTGTCAAACACGGTGCTGATTCTGTTTACGGCTCAGACATGTGAGGCCGGCAACTGATCTGGCACGTTGACATTTATTGATGATTTCACTGCTGACAGAAGGATGAATACAGAGCTACACGGGAGCGTTCTGTGAGCTCAGATTCAGCCAGATGCATCAAAACTCATTGGACAACATTTCATCACTGAGGAGGACAACAATCCAAGGCGGATATGTTACAAAGTGATTGCGTATGTTTGGAGTTGATACCAGTCAAAAGTTTGGGCAAGAGTTCTCATTACTCTTCCTATTTTCTAAATTGTAAGCAATACTGATGGCAGCGAAACTACAAAGCACAACACATGGAATAAGATTTTGGATGATCCTTGATCATAGTCTTCCATCCAGTTAGCAGTATTCTATCCAGATTCATATTGTCTTTTCCTTAACTGATGTGACCTATGAAGCAGGATTTTAATGACTTTCATGGAGGATGGTCCAAGAATAGGAAGACCAAAAATTAGGTCCAAAACTTTTGTCCAAATTTCAGGTTAAGGTGTATGGAAAATATCTGCATGTTTGGTTATAAACCAGCTTGGCTACTGCAACATTCTGCAATTTGGTTGAACTATCATTTTCTACGGACTATGTAAAGGCTAGTATATATGGACCAGCCATAACATTAAAACCACCGACAGGCAAAAGGAATAATATGGACCATCTTGTGATAATTCAGTGTTCTGCTGGGAAACCATTGGACCTGGCATTCATGTGAATGTTACTTAGACATGTACCACCCACCTACATCAGACCAGGCAACCACAACCCATAGTAATGACGCTCCAGCAGGAGATGCAGGTATAGGAACAACTAAAAAACAAAACAAAACATGGTGTTGTCCTGGCCTGCAAATTCACTAGATCCCAAACTGATCAAAAATCCGTAAATGTACTGGAACAAGTGTGATCCACAGAGGCCCCTCCCCTCAACCCACAGGGCTTGAAGACTCCCACTAAAAACATCCTGTTGCCAGACACAGCAGGACACCCTCAGAAGACCCATGTCATGTCTTTGATGAGAATTGACAAATCAACTGTTTTGGAGGCACAGGGGAGACCAACACAATATCAGGCAGATGGTCATAATGTTATGCCTCAAGGACGTATTCTGAATAGCACAATAACACATGGTACCCAGACATGCTCTGTCTTTCCTCATAAGTGCATTCATTTCACTTTGTAGTTGTTATGTAATTGTAAATGGTCTTATATAACACCTTTCTACCTGTTGGCTCTTTTAAGTACTTTAGTCACAATGACAAATCTACCCATTGGTTCACACAGTGTTCATAAAGGTTCATAAAGGTTCGTGTGATGACATGTGTAAAGGGGATCTGCTGTGAAAAATAACGACAATAAAGTTCATGTAACTAATTAATTAAATGAAATAAGAGCAGTGATGCAATGCATACCTGAACTGAGTAAAAAGCTGCCAACGTTTTCCCAGCACTCAGGGTGAAGATCCGTCAACGACTACTGGAAAAATCATTGCAGGTGACGACTTCAGTAAGCAGGCTGACAGGAAACTACTTTAACACAAACTTCTGTCCTCTGTGCTTACTGCACAATTACACACGCAGCGAAGCAATTTAGTTGTATAGCAGCATAATTTGGAGCAGACAGAGTTGCCCATGCATATTTGCCGAGAAGAGAAGAACAATAGATTATATCAGTGTCTGGGGCCAGTGACTCTGCTTGTTACCTGGCAACATTGTAGCTGACAACAAGACTCCAGAAAGTCACTGAGCCTCCGCCAAGAAGTAGCCTAGCTCGTTAACTTGTGTAAAACCCCAACTCATTTGTTTTATGCCAAGTATGAATTAGACACAAGACACAAGACATTAGTCAGCGTTAAAGGTGCTAGTGGGTGGATGTTACATTTAGAGGTCGGCAGTTTTTTCCAAGATTGCAGTGCTACTTTGAGCTAACTCGTTAGTGGCTATAACTTCATTTACAATGTACTATTTAGAGATTCATCTAAATCTTCTTACCAGTCCTTGGACAGTAAGCCATTGGTGGAAACCCTGTTGTTCAGCATTATAATGCACACATACACACATACACACACACATAGTATATTAAATAAATTCATAAATCGCAGTGTGCAGTTTTTTGGAGAACATCTGTGTTGTAAACTTTAAAAATGCCTTTGCAGCAAAAAGTAAACCAAACAAAACCTTCACATTATAGCCGTACAGTCCTTCTTAGATATTCCAAGCCTGCATTGAGCAGCACTCACACATTCACCGCGCAGAAATGCTGATAAAAGCATAGAGAGGAATTGTGTCTAGTTTCGGTAAGTACTCAGGAGAGAGACTCTCAATGCACATGCAAAAACCCAAACGCTGGCTGCGGGACTGACTAATGAGAAACAAATGAATTCATTGAGATAAATTGCTCATTAGTGTTTGCCATAGTAGTTTGTTGGCGATTTGAAAAGTTCAGTGCAATTTGTGTTCACAGAATTAATGGTTTCATCGGTCTAATTCAACCAGGAGGCATCATTATTCGGCTGCAGTAAGGTAACTCTGACAGATACAGTCTATCACTAGTCTGCCGCCATATCCTCCTCATCTGTTACAGCGCCGCGCCATTCAGGAGGCCAAAAAAGCACGCAGGCTCCCGTTTGAAGAATTCCTCTCCGTTTCTGTGCACGTCAAGTGCCACGTCTCTCAGAAGAAGAAGTGAAGGCAGGTCACACTGTCTTCATAAACAGCAGGATAGTTGACACAAGGAACTGGAACAGTGCAATTGTCTGTAACATCACAGGAGCGCCCCCCTCCTATGGCACCTACTCAACTTCTAAGCGCGTGTCGAGCGGGAAAAAAAACGACAGCTTGACAACATGGCTTGCATCTCGCACCCCAAATCTCTCCGCAATCAACCAGCAGGGAAAAAAAGAACAATTGCGAGAGTGTGAAGCCAGCCTTTTAGATAAGGCTGCCTCTGTAGGTGCCCTGCTAGTTAAACATAGCCCAGCAGCCTCTCACATCCCCATTTAGACACAAGTTTGTCACTTGGGAGGAGGTCGTCCCGGTGACAGTGATGAGAAGGCCCAGACGCCAGACACGCTGTCAGTGCTCGTTAAGGTCAGCTCATTAAAGAATGAAATAAATAAGCTGGTAATGGAAAGTGTGAGAGAGGAGACAGCGAGGGGAGATGTTTCTGTCTCCACCCGCTTCGAGGAAGAATCCAGCGAGGGAGATGGATTGTAGCGATTGAGCTGTGAACCTGTGCGACACAGCTGCGTTTTCTGCAGCTAATGATTCTTTACAGAAAACGGATCAGAGCTGAAGCACTTGTCATATGTCACAGAGGCATGCAGCTGCTCTCTCCCCCCCCCACCACGTATACGAACCTGCTCAGAGGCTGCTGCTGATCAGAAGATGCTGCTGGGAGCGGTGTAGAGATATGGTAAGGGGTAGGGGGGCGGGGCGGCGTGGCTGCAGTGACACGGATTCCCATTGATCATAGTCGGGAACATGGTCGATCGGAGATGAGAGGACAGACACATAAACCGAGACAAGCTGACAGGCCTTTACAGATTTGACATAGAGGCATCAGCTGTCAGTCACTAAACACTCACAGATTTCTGACTTGTGCACTCGTACCGGGAGAACGCACCACAGCGCCACAACTTTTATTTCCCTTCCAGCACTTGAAAGGAGAAAAGTTTTGTGATGGTTCTACTTAAAAACAGAGGGCACGAAAAGTCACGGTTGCAGCCAAAAACAAAAAAAAAAAGACAAAATCACGAAACAATCAAATGAGCGTTTCCTTGTTTCACTGCGCCGGCCTTGGAAACATCTGTTGGATTTGTCTCCATGGCCACTGGCAAAATATCAGAAGGGGGCATTCAAATCAATGCAGAGCAATGGACATAACACATAAACCCGATGTTTGCTGAATACAAGGTACAGATTTTGGTTGCAACCTTTCTTGATTTATTTCTGATTGATAGGAGCACTACGCCCTTGAAGAAAATCGATATTTCAGCTCAGTAAATGTCCCAAACAGAGTTATTAATGTCTGGCTGCACTCGGCGTGGGGAATATACAACTTTCCATTTGTCATTTTGGTTCTTAATAGTATTAGTCCACCATTTTCCAGTTGAAGAGTTTAACTGAGTGGAGGTAAAGCATATTCAATTCAATCCATTTATTCATTCGTAGCTCACCATCCATCCTTCCACAATCTAAAAGCCACGACAGAGAGAGAGACAGAGACAGACTGAGTGAGCACTCAATACTAAAATTCACTCTGGCATTTAAGCTGCCATTTGGAAACAAACAGATCTTCCTGTGTATAATTACGCTTTTTTAAAATTTTATTATCATTTCAGAATAAAACCTTGCGTTCATGCTGCTGCCGAACTCTGTGTACACTCGTAATATTGCGAAGTGTCGAACAGTTCACCGGCCTAAAAAGGCGGTTACAGTTAAAGTGTTTGTGGGTTTTCAAAAGACATTTTTGACATTATATGAATGCCAAGTCCTGCATATGTCAACAGCATTGAAGCTATGGATATCTGGGCAACAGTCAGTCTGAAATCTGTCTCTCTTATTTGCCCTGACTGCACAGTGCGTGTTTGTTATTCTCAACTATTTCAGCTTAAACAGAAGATACTGTTTACACTGTGTTGTTCCAAATCAAACAGAGCTGGCTGCTGTTTTTTTTTGTTTGTTTGTTTTTTAAAAGGCAAATTCCACCACATTTATAGATTAGCTTGGCAAGTGTATAGGTGCATCATTGGCACGTTCATCAGGAAGAGTCAGGGCTGAATGTCCTGCTTAAATCAGAAGGTGCCAGGGATTGAAACTCTCTCTCGCACATATCAGCAGCACTGACACCACAGATATGCCTGGGCAACAGTCAGACTGACATCTGTCTCGATATTTGCCCTGACCGCATGGGGCATGTTTGTTAAACTCAATTATTTCGACTGAAGCAGAAGATTCTGTTTGTGCTGTGTCGTTCCAGTGAAATCTTAATGAGGCTTTCTGGTCAAATACAGTTGGCTGCATCACGCTGTTAAATCAAATTGTCCATTAAAGGAAAGTTCCGCCAAGTTTATAGGTTACTGCAGCTTATGTGTAGGTATCACGTTTTCTAAGGCGCTGGCATGTTGAGTGTCATGCTTCAACCCGGAAGGTGCCAGGGACTGAACCACTCCCCCGCACATACCGGCAGCACCTAAACCATGGATATCTGGGCAACAGTCAAACTGACATCTGTCTCAATATTTGCCCTCACTGCAGGGTGTTTGTAATACTCTCACTATTCTGGCTGAAGTAGAACATACTGTTTGTACCGACACTAAACCTCAGCTGTGTTCATCCAAAAGCATCTTAATGAGGTGTTTTGGTCAAGTAGAGCTGGTATCGTTTTGAATAAATGTGTCCATTAAGTATGAATTCCACCAAGTTTACAAAGCAGTTTATTTGGAAATGGCCTGTATGAAGTGTGTGTGTATATATATATATATATTTCCAAGCTGAGCAATTTGGAGTGTCTTGCTTAAACCAGAAGGAGCCAGAAATTGAACAGCAAATGCTGCAGTTAATAGATTGTCACTTTTTTTTCGGAGGCACAGCTGCCCCAACATCTGTGAAAGTGTTTAATACAATGATTTCTGCAGGTCTGAAATCTGGGCTCCGTCCAGGTGATGTATTTGTTCAAAGTGCCAATTTTTAATCTGAGACATGGGATACAAATTGCTTGCTGGAAATTGGAAATTGGAAAGATGATAAATTTATTTATTTTTTTGTAGGAGGGGATCAGGAAAGATCTCATGAAATATGCTATTTAGATAATAATGGGAATTGTAGGATCTAGATAGATAGATAGTTAGATAGATAGCTTGAAGAGTGTCATCTGTCAGCAGTGTTCCTACTCTATCCTGCCTTTATTAATTCCTCCCGGCAGTCTCTATCAGTCCTGCTCCTATTTCCCCTCGAGAGGGATGTCTGTCGATACTCCCTCCACCTAAGCCCCATGACGAGAGGAAGGGAGAGGGAACGGTGATCAATTTCAGATATGGCCTGAAGCACAGGGTTTACTAACAAAAGAGATTTCATGCGCTGTTAAAGCTATTGAGTGGCCAGTGGATTAGCTCACACTTCACATTAACCCTGAAACCCGACGACAAAGGCCCACTTAACAAATGCCCCGCAACCTACACCGCATAGGCCCACTTAGGCTCCGATAGCATCAGCTGTAATTGAGATACTTCAGAGGCAACAAACAGTGGCGTTTAGGAGACGTAGATGTTTAATGCGCGGTAATCCACACACGCGTAGCGGCGGCATTGGCGCTCGGACTACAGATGTCTGTCAGAAACGTATGGCTGAGGTGACTGTCGGGGCAGTTATTGATCGAGGGAATGGTGAGGGTTTTTAATTACAGCTGAATATGATTCACAGATAGGCGCTTAATACAACATGCAAATGGTCCTTACCCCTCTAAAGAAAGAAAGAAAGAAAGGACAGAGCATTGACCAGGGGTTATAGATCCACTTAATTGGATTTTTTCTGACTGAAGTAGGAGCTAATTATCCGAACACTGGCCACACTTTAAAAAACGCCCGTCAAAAAAATGCTGCTTCTCCTTTTACACAGACCAGAAAAGACTATTTGCATTATTAATTTCACTGCAGTGTGACAAGTCTTTTCTCTCCAGATAATGAAGAACACGTAATGTAACACTATCTGTGAAATTTGATAAATAGTCTGCAGTCTGTTTACACAGAGAGAGAGAAATAGAGAGAGAGAGAGGGAGCGCAACTTAAAAATAGCTTGCAAGAACAGCTCTTAGAATAACAGCGAGTATTTCTTACAGTGTTTTCAGGACACATCATCATCCATCACCGCTATGTTACAATGAGGACTGACTGTGTAATTTGTTTGCTTTGTTTGCTGACAGCAGTTATTTGCTGAATCGCGTGTTCCTCTTGAAAACTACAGCAGATGGGAAAAGAATAAAAGGAGGAGGAAAAAGCGATACGTTTTCAGAAATATTACTTTCATCTCTTTCCTTTGCATTGTTTTGTTTTCCCGTCATTATTCAGTGTGCAGCCACAAAACACAGCGACGTGATTGCACCGATGAATAAATGCAGTGCTATTTTAACTCTGGAGTGTTGTGTTGGAACGTAGACGTTGACCGAAGCAAGTTACTCCCTGTGACTGTGGTAACTGCTGTAAACTCTCACGCAGTCTCACACAGATCACGTAACATTAAAACGACGGGACGGGATAAGTAAATATCATTGACCATCTTGTGGCAATACAATGTGCTGGGAACCTGGCACCCAATAGCAATGACACTCCTTGATGTCCGTGAAGATTCTCAGACATCCTGTAATCCAAAAGGCATTTAAAAACGGCAGGTGGACTTGGGGAGTCCTATTTAAACCTCAACGTCCCACCAGTCTCTTAGAACTGAAGAAGCTACACGGATGAGCACTGAAATGTCTTCTCAGGACACTAGAGGTCCAGTTGCCTTTTATAAACACCTCTTGAAAACTCCCCAGCAGGATTCAGCCTGACACAGGCACACACAAACGGTTTAGGAACGACTAAAAAAAAAAAAAAAAAAAAAAAAATATGGAAAAACAGCTCAAGGTTTTGACCTGGCCTCCAAATTCACTAGAACCCAAAATGCTCAAGTATCTGTTGGATGCTGGAACTGGAACAAGCCTGATCCACAGAGGGCCCTGCCCTCAAGCCATAACAACATCCTGTTGCTAGACACCACAGGACACCCTCAGAAGACCCTTGTCCATTCTCTGATGAGTCCTTACCCGATTCAGAATGATCATTGACATTTCACTCAGACTCATAATTCAGACGTTTTTTCCCCCATTCTTTGAACAGTAACAAATCTCCAGTAATATATGGTGCAATCAAACCTGATCTACATATTCATTACTAACATTTTAAACGCTTCACTGAGCTAATGTTGATTCACGAGGTTATAGTTTTGCTGCGAACACTTTCCCTGACAAGAAAATCAAAAGGACGAGCCCGTTGGAGAATTACAAAATGTCCTCACATGAACGGCTACGCTGCTGTCCCGTAAGACATGGACACGCTCACTATTTAAAATGAAATGAAGATATCAGTTTAAAAGCGCCGTTTGAGATGATCAGTGTGGGGATTTTACCCATTTTAATGGGTATAACAGTCACTGCTGTATAGCGTATTTGAATAAGTTACCGAAACATAGACTAGATGGCGCACAGCACTTTACTAATGTCCAAACATATTCTGTGTGTCTTGAGAGTACATTTACAAAGCCCCCGTTACAAGTTTTGATGCATCACCTCCTTCTAATCTAGGAGCCAACTGGCTATTGTGGGATGACAGAGCCTCTTTGGGCATTGATCAGTGTTTTGGGGCGTCCGCCGGAGCCAGCATATATCCTGGCCAAAACCTGACTCAAATGTACACTCAGATGTGATTGGCTGATACCACTGGGACTATAGACTACACAAAGTACTAGTTTTGAAGGCATGATTTCAGTTTTTTTTTTGTTTTGTTTTTTTGATCAGAAGAATGACGGACGGAGAAGTGTCTCTAAATGTCTACTAGTGGTCCTAATCTACTGTCTCTACGTTGGTCTCAGGGTTATAATGTGTGGAGTCTGCTCCAAGTTAAACACATGAAATGCAAGACGAGCCAAAACATTAGGAACACTGTTTAATACACCCCACTGCAGCGCCATCACCCATGGGGAGAATGGTATTTAAGCAGAATTACTTTGTCTGACAGTGTGAACAAATTTTCTTTCTTCTTTCTTTTTTTCTTAATTTGTAGTATAACAGTTGCACTTGGTTGAGTTCTGCCCCTAACCCTAACACAATGCTACATGAGTGGGTGTACATGCCCCCCCAAGAAGTACAGCAGTTTCAGCCGATTCCCTGCAACAATATTGGAGCCACTGAGTCTCCGTAGTGAAGAGCAAAGTCATGCTGTTATTTCCGAGCAATCACTGTTATTGTAGAATGGTGGATGGATGGGTCAATAAAACATCAGGCTTACTGTTTAGTTCCCGTTTCTCACTGAGGAGGTATGTTTTTATTTCTCTAAAGAATGGTCACAATCTTTCTCCAACCTTGTCCAAGTGACCAAACATGTCCTTTTCTCAAACTGAAACCAAAAATGAGTTTGTTGTTGAACAGTAACAGTTTCGGGAGTTACAGGCAAACAGACATGTCTGCTGACAGGGCCTTCGTAGATGGCACGGGCAAATTTTGTTGTTAAATTTAGACTTAAACTTGTTGGGATGTGCAGGATTGTTTTGAACTTTTAATTAATGTTTAATTTAAAAGCCGGTGGTGTCCCACCACGTGCACATTGAGACACAGTATATTCAGACTTTAACCCGGGATCTGCATCCTAAACTTGAGATTTCAGACACTTTTGATCTCCCCTTAAACACATATTTGTGTGTGAGTGTGTGTTTATGTGTTTACAAAGCGATTAGCGGAGCCAGAAATCTCATTACGCTCTCAATGTAGAGGCTGTTGTGTTGTGTGAAACACTGCGCCGACACACACATGCACACTGCGCTGTTCACACTCCCAGACAGGAAGCTTGTGGAAAACACACACGGCTTAATTTAAGACCAAATAATTTTTCTTCTGTTCTGAATGGAAAGAAGCGTATTGAACAGGTGCCGGCTGGAAATTCAGCACGTTCTGCTTGTGTGAGTGATTACGGTGGATGACTGGAATGATATCGCAGGGTATTCTGTCTTTGTTTACCCATATTGATCTGCTTGTTAAAATAGTCCAGATGAATGTTTGAAGGGAAAATTGAAAGCAATTGAGTCTGACGCAACATGGTGTCTGATTCTTGTTATAGGTTAAACAGATGCTCGGCTCATTCTACCCATATACCACCTGTGCAGTGACTGTACATCCCATCTAACATCCCCCTAACCAACCCCCTAAATAATGAGGACATGAAGGGGAATTCTATTACCTGCTTTATTCAAAGCAACACTCTGCTTTAATTTAGCTTCCGTTGTGTTGTTGCTTGCCTGAAGTGTACAAATGAAAAAGTGTGAATATTAGAAATTTTAGAATTAGCTACTTTAAAAAGAAGACATGAAGATGACAGTTTAGTTCAGAATTTTACAGTTAATACATTCAGTTTTCAATAATTAGCAATTAGCATTGACTGATTGCTAAGATGCAAGATAATTACTATAAATAAGTCACTGCATGGTTGAACAGCAGCTTCTGAGAGGTTTTTTAAAATCCGCAACACGAGGGAAAAAATTATATGACAAGCACAAATATACAGCATGTCTCTCAACGCGAGTATTAATTTATAGTTTTAAAAGGAAGTGCACATTCTGCCATAAACATGCCCGTAGTGAAGTGTCTGGCTGCACTCATTATCGCTTTGGGATACAGGGAGATTCAGTCAACATGGGGAGAAAGAGTGCCGTTGAAATGGTTAATTCTCCCCAAAGAACAGAAAAAGAAATCATGGTCTGCATTCTGCAAGAGAAGCTTGCCTGTACTTCAGCTCTGAAGGAGTACACTGGTCTCACTAAAACCACAGACAATTAGCTTCTTGTATGTGGCGGAAAGTTATTAAAACAATATCACAGAAGCGTGTGTGGAGTGTGACAGATCGGTGCATTGGTCAAGTCAGCGCCGGCAGCGCGTTTCTCTGCATGAGTAAAAAGGTATGACAAATCATCTCAGACCGATGATGGCCATGTCTGAAAACTGATCATGCAAGAACCTGTTACAAAGTAATTCTTGTTAACATGTTGATCTTTGCGAATACACCGCAGAAGCAGATGCACAATGTGGTTGTTGTTGTTTCTTAATGACATACAAACCCAATCATTTTGTAAGAAGCAGCCGTTCAAAGTTGAGTTAAACTTCTTGACCTCCTGAGACCCTGCGTCCTCATATGGGGACGTTTCAGGTTTGTGGCAGCTTAGTCTGCTTCATCTAACTAAACTTTTATCCTCTTAACTAGATACCACTTGACGTAAAAACATGATTGCGGTCATTTCACTGGATTCATTCTAAAGCTGAACATGTAACAAAACCTCATCAAATTTTACAGCTGAAATTTTATTCATGTTTATTACGTTTTCCGGTTTAATATGACATGTATCAAATGTAACAAATTTAATCAATAACAAGCTATGACCTTGCTAATTAGCAAGTACTCTGAAAATGATAATTATATTTTGTTACATATTGGTAACTTAATTATAATATTGAGTGACATAATCCCCATGTCCACACATGAGGAAATCTTTTGTTTTTTCTTTTTTTCCAAAATTTACTTACTGTAAGACGATGCTTGGTTAATATAGTTCTTAGGTCCTGTTAATCCCAAACACAGAGAAATGGAGAATACACGCCAAACTAAAACTCAGGTCTCAGGAGGTTAATGAACAGTATAGTTTAATTCTCAGCGTACGATGAGGACCAGAACCAAATTTGAGGAAGGTCTTACCTCTTAGGTCTCATTGAGATGATTGAATTTGATAAGCTTAGATGAGAAAAGCTCTTTTTCTTGGAAATGCTAACAAGAAATATGACGAGGAGCCTCTGCTCTTTGGGTTTACTCTTTTTTATACTGTATTTTTTTTTTTATCTTAATGTGAAAAGCAATAATGTTTAAAGACTCCTCAAATACAGCTCAAAATGAAGTCCAGTCTATTTACTTCCAGTCTTTAGGTCGCGTGTAAGTGGGTAGGTGTGTCCCAATGTCACATCTTGTATTCAATATATCAACCACGTATCTCCCTCCATAAATCCTCTTAATACACTATCAAGTGTTTCCACTCTCTCTCACAAACACTTTCTGTCTCTTTCTTTCCCATTGCCGCTGTCCCTCCCTCCCTCCCTCCCTCCCTCGTGTGTTTGTACAGTGCTGCTCAATGTGCCGTGACTGAGTAAATGCTGACACCAACACCTGTTCCCTGAAGGTCACCCACACCTGTCTCACAACAGACACACACACACACAAACACACAAACACACATGCACACGGAAGCACACAGCGTCCTGCCTCCCCCCGGCAGGGTGTTGGTTTTGCCTATTCCTTCAACAAGACATGCGCAGCGGCTCAAGATGCTCAATCTCTCCTACGCAGAATCCACTTATCGTGTTATGTTTTCAATGCCTTGATTGGCTGGCATGCATTATTCATGTATGCAACCTCATGAGAAGTTGTCCTTCTCTGCTTGAGTGTTTGTTTGCTTGTATCATTAACACATCACCGTGCTGGGAAGAAAAAAAAAAAAAAAAAAAACAGCACCCCAGGTCTCTTAGCATTAGCGACCTCGCTGCCCACATGGATGTCACACAACTGTAATTAGCAGCGAGAGGAACGGCCTGTGGTGGTGCTCACTGTTAAAACCACTGGAGAAGCCGTAACAATATGTATGTTTGTTGTTTGTTGTTATCTCATTATTTCTTGGCCACAAACTAAAAATGGCCTTCGACAATGTGTCATGATCAGAAAAACAAATGGGATACTGGATCACACACCCACTGGTTAACTACAACTGGAGGATGGATCGTTGCGAACACGAGAGGAGCATCACAAATGCAGAAGTTCTGGATAAATTATGCAGAAATGTCTGTAAAAATGCGTGGTGATTATAGGGGCACTTGTAGATTGTGAAATGTCCACTTATACCAAGACTTATTTCCCCAAAGGCACATTATCTATAATACAAGCACGGAAAAGGAAAGTTGGCCGAGAAGTGGGAAACTTTTCCATTTGAAGTACTGAAGTGAAAGTGAATCTGTAGAGCAACTGAAGGATGGGATGAAATTATTTGTTGAGCGGAGAGTTTGGATTGGGTGGGGTGGAAAAGGAGGGGAGGGAGGGAGGTAAACCGGCTGATTCTCATGAATTTAAAGAGGCTACTTTACAGGGTTAATATACATAAATGCCTCCTTAACAACCACAGTTTCATGTGACCCTCATGCCGATTTTCCAACATGTTTGAATTCATATGGGTGGGATGCCTATTTTCATTATCCTCCTAACCACTTCCTGTTACTGAGTCACAGCAGCGAGCATGACGAGGAAACATTAGCAGTGGTGAGTTTCTGCAGCATTCATTTGGAAATTAGCCAATTTCACTTATCCTACAGTACATATTTTGTGGGTCGTGAGGAGGAGATAAACACACGGCTGGTTCACAATACTAAAATACACACACTTGCCGCTTAGTTGTGTGGACGAAAATGCTTTGTTGATGTGAAAGGTCAGAGGAAAATGGGCAGACTGGTTGATAGAAAGGCAACAGTAACACAAATAACCACTGCAACCAAGGAATGCACAATACCTTCTCTGAACGCACAACACGTCCAACCTTGAAGAAGATGGGCTATAGCAGCAGAAGACCACACCTGTCAGCTAAGAACAGGAAACTGAGACTACAGTTCACACAGGCTCACCAGAATTGGACGATAGAAGACCGGAAAAACGTTGCCTGGTCTGACGAGTCTCGATTTCAGCTGTGACATTTGGAGGCAGGGTCAGAATTTGGTGTAAACAACATGAAAGCATGGATCCATCCTGCCTCGTTTTAATGGTTCAGGCTGGTGGTGGTGTGATGGTGTGGGGGATGTTTTCTTGGCACACTTTGGGCCCCTTAGTACAGATTGACACTTTTTTGAGAGTATGCCACAAAGAATTAAGGCAGGGGTCCTTTGACTAGCATGGTCAGGTTGGTCTATGTAAACGATGCCCTGTGTGATCTGTGCAGGGCATGAACACGAAGACAAAAGAGAGGGGAACAAACAGTCTGTTATTTATTAAATCAATAATTGGTGAACTGAGCATCTCTAAATCCAGCATCATATAGCATTAGCATTATGAGCTACCAGAGATCAACTGAATTAATCCAGTAATTACTTCATATGTCTGTACGAAAAGTTGCTGCTGTTGAATCAATCATTAGTTCGTAACCATTAGTTGGGATTTTTTAGTTTGAGATTGCTTTTTTTTAATGTTAGAAGAAGAGACTTTATTGCCCAAATCTCCCCACATTTATCCCATCCACTCCTGTTGTAGCAGTGGGAGCTTAGAGAGGTGGAAGCCGAGAGGGAAGTGTTGTTCATTCTCGCCGCCATCGCACGTTTCTCTCTGTCAGTCCTGGGACACGAAGCAGTGACCCTCAATGCCCACGACCGGTAGGCCGCGGCTGACAATGAGAATTATAGTGATTATTTATAATTATGGAGTAGAGAGGAACTACTTTGCAACTACACAGTGTTACTTACTGAATAGTAAATATTTCTCCATGTCCATGTGACATGATCTGCATCTTGTCCCTCTGTAGTCTACGCCCTCTAACAGAAAACTGGATGATTATTTTGTGCTTATTCCACATCTTTGGCCCTGGTCCGGATCCTCGGTTGTTCATGTTTTCTTCTTTTCTGTTGCCCAGTGTAACACAAGAAACAAAGGAGCTGTTCTTGCAGCGAGGAGGTCAAACTCATGTTTACTAGTGCATGAGTGGAACGTGTTTGCATACCTTCGCCTGTGGAACGTATAAAAGGTCGCACAGAGTCGTGGTTCTGAGTTCAGTTCAACAGCTGTCTGTGGACACGGAAACCTTGATTTGGCCTCCAGGGGCTCGTAGTTCCCAGCTGCCTCCACAGTTTCATAAACTGCGCTCATTGAATTTCTTTCACTCGTAGCCAACAGTACCCGTCTGTTCTCACTGTGCAGCACCCAGTGCTAAAGCTAAAGCTAAAATAAATGCCTGTTTGGGCTTAACCCAGATAAATATATATATGTATTATATATATTATATATTACTATATATACATATTATGTATATCTCGTTTGGATCTCAAAATAATCTGAACAAAAGTTGAAAGTGTACACAGTTTCAATTTAAAGTAAGACAGAAAAAAAAACTTTTTGAGGAGATGAAGAATTATAAAAATAATTTTTAATTGATACCTAAAACTATGAGCGGAAAAGCCTTCAGTCTGCTATGACTAAACAAATTAAAATACTTAAAAAGTCAAAGACCTCTGAAATGGAAATGTAATAAACTACTGAAATATAAACTAAGCAGTGAAGCCTAACCTCAGCTCCAGTCGTCCCACGAAGCCTGAGCACCAGGTGTTTTCCCAGATCTTAGCCACCATGCAGTCACACAGTGTCGTTTGTCTCCACCGAGACTTCCCTTTTCATTTCTTCCAGACTCTTTATTCACTCTGACCTCCAGTCAGGGCCCAGCTTTTAGCAGTGTCACAGAATCTTGCAAGGAGGAACGTCTTTGTGCGTCCGAGGCCTGTGAGAGTGTCTGGAGGTGTTAGGTTAGAGGAGGTCTGCCTCCCATCCAAGGACTGTCCCCCGGAGGTGGCGACTCGGGCCGCTACGAGGTCAGCCTGCTGTTGGCTGTGCGCCCCTGGGCTAAGTGCTCCGCTGTGTGTCTCTGTGGGAGGATGAGGTGAGGGCCTGGTCAAAGTTTGAGAGTCTCCTGACATGCCGTCACATTTAGAGAGAGATCACACTGAAGGAAGACTAAAGATGGACCATTTTTCTGATAGCTGGGGACCTGGGGATAGCTGAATCAGACTAATTACTGAACTATGCAGAGGGAAGACATTGCCACAGCTCTGATTGCCTGGGGATTCTTTCATACAATGGTGCCTGCAACCATTTGCTCAGCAGATATTTTTCATTTTCAGTCATCGATACTGAGTTGGATTTTATGGTCTTTGCATTTTTTATTAATTGCCTCCCCATAATACATCAGTTGCGTCCGCTGCTTTTTCAGACAACTATGAAATGTGCACTGGGTATTTAATGAATAATGGATTGAAGTCAAGTGATAGTTGTTTCAGTTTTCTTTTCGTTGTTGTTTTAAGTTGTTTGGAAGTTTGTAAAAGCACATAGTGAACTTGAAATAGAGCGGCTCATTACATTCTACTGACTTTCAGATTGTATGATTTACACAAGGTTTCTGTTTTTCAGACCTTCTGTCTTGATTTTTGTATTGTTGCTTTTTTTTTTTTTAATCGTTTTTATTCTCCAAATATGCGAAGAATTGTTGTGTTTGTTATTGTCTGAAATTCCACTCAAACAGATCCACTACTCATCCATCCAAAAGATTTCCTGTAATTTGAACATGTTTGTGCTGGAAGGCGGCCTCGAGACGAGCGAAAGCCACCTTCATCTCGTCTATGTTGTGTGTTTGAGTATGCTAGGTCAAAGTGTCCATGTTTAAACAGCACAGCAGTGATTTTGAATGACAAAAGAAGAACAAAGTCAATCAAACGAGCAAAACGGAGAAGTGAAAAATTATGTGGCGCATTGTTGTCGGAGACGGTAATACCCGGCAAGCGATTCGAGTTGTTGTGAAATGACTGCATTCACAATTACAGCATAAAGGAAGAGAGAACGTATTGTCAGGCCGCTTTGTGCTTCTCTTTGCGTCACCTGCTCTCCACCAGCACAAAGTCACTTTCGCAAGGAGGGTGGAAATCCTGCTGCGTGTTTTAATCAGTCAGTCTTTGTCATTCTCTGTGTGTAGCGTTGTGTAGCAAACGATTTATAGAGGCAAGACTCTGACACAGACGCTGTCGTTCGACGGCGCAAATGCTCCTTCAAGGTTCCTGATAAATGGCTTCATTTCATGCGCGTGCGTGTAGGCAGCTTTATTTGTTGTAACGTTTCCTGCACTGTATTGACATAATTTGGGCAAAACACACGCTTGGTGTCGAATGGTGAAAGCGCAAAGTATCGGAAAGAACATGAAAAATGCTTTTAAAAGTTGAATTTGTAGAAGTAGGACAGCTTCAGTTGTCAAAACGCGGCAGCACCATTACAAAGTTTTCGACTGACTGCAGACTGACAAGGTAATGTGACTCAAATATAACCTGCACAGCCTTCCACATCCGAGAGTGGCAGACGCGCACAGGTCCTGTTTTGTATGTGTGATTCCATTTGCTGCGGCATCGGGGGGAAAAAAATTAATTCAAAACAATACAATTTACCACCTGAGCTCAGAACAGTGGCTACGCAGATGATCTAGTAACCAATATAAAACAACACAACATTGCTGAATGCTTTCATTCGGATCATCTGACACTACTGTGACTGCAGAAGTGTAATGTTTCCGCAGCAGGAATCATATCCACATCGATTCAAGCTATATAAGATCACACGTTCATGAGGCACTGGTATAATAATAACACTGACTGATTACTGCAGCACTGCATAGCATGGTGTCATTGACTGAATGCTCCAGGAACAAAAACAGGTTTTATTAAACTATTTTTTTGGGGGGGAAATTCTATGATTTATCACCATCACTTGTCCTCATACTAACCCTTACCCTCGTATATACACAAGATCAGTCTTTACTTTCACTTCTCATCAGCTAAGGAGGATGCTATAGGCTGCTTTGATTTCAGTCATTTAGTACAAATGCAAATGGTTTAAGTTGTTGTTCTAGTCGTCAGATTTACTTGTTTTATACCATAGGTCTTATAGTAGGTATCTCATCTCCCAATACTTTGGGTTTACATGGCCTGTAAAACAGTGAGGACCCCTGTTTTATACTGTGGTCTGGATGAGTACTTACTTTGCATTGGCAGCAGGGTGTCCTCTTAGTCCTTATTTAACAAATCTACTGGACAGTTTCAGTGATCTAAATTAACCACAGCATCAGCCGCACCATCAGTCAAATCCTCAGTCTACAATTTACTGCAACACAATCTAATATCTGTTGCGGTACATCTCGTCTGGCCTACGAACCTCTTGCTGGCATCGACATCAGCTGGCAGCAGACACCTTGACACTGGAAATAAATTAAATGAAAGAGAAACCGAACATCTCATATGCAACACTTAGTCCTTCGGTGACTCACTGTCTGAGCACCCCAGGATGGTGAAAGACATGGGCAGACTTGCTAGTTTTAGTCTAAAAACACACAGCTACATTATATTTTCGGTTCATCAACCAGACGTTAGCTTTCTGGCTCATGGCTGAACCAAAGGCCTCTTCTCAGTCGATTGTCTGCCATTCTCTGAACAGCCTTCTGCTTGGTATAGTCCTGGGTTACAAGGTGTTGAGATTGTTTTTGTTCCTAGACCAGTTCGTTTAGTTCCTATTGCTGTTTGCCCTGCTTGTCTATTAAAGCCATAGCATTTCTGACGGGGAAAAGTGTTACAGGAAGTGTAGACGAGTGTACAGTTTCATGTGCAAGGGAATGACAGGCTTGGGAAAATTTTAAATTCATGAATATATTAATTAATAGTCTTTACTTTTGCCAAGTGGCTAAACTATAAGCTGCCTAATGGCCTTTGAGGTGTCCATTATCAGGAACTAATGGACAATACGAAATGCATAAATTCCTGATAATGGACACCCCATTACAACGTTTTGGGAACGTTTGCACCAACATGATAATGCCATCATGTAAGACTGTGCACACTCATTTAATACGTTTGTGCAGATACTTCTAGTGACTGCGAGCTCCATGAGACTGAATCCATACGTCTTAATGCGTCACGCTTTCTCGGAACAGGAGCTATTTTTTTTTTGCATAATGTGAATTAGACGTATTCACCAATGATTTCCTATAACAAACCGTTGTTTACAAAAATATCCGCCGATGTCGTGATTTAAATTAATCCTGTCATCTTTTCAATTACGCGGCATGCTCAAATTTTCGTACTTGGTCTGTTCCCACAAATAAGGTTTCTTCATGAGCAAGTCAATGCTGAGCAGTTAAAATGTGTGAAATTGAATGGTTTCATCTCGTTTGTGAGAGCGGCGCCTTTAGAGATCAAAGTGTAAATTTGGGGAAAGCAAATCTGCGCTGATGATATATTTTTCATTGTGCTTACATTACCTTAAGGTAATGGGATGATAAGAAAACTTTTTTTAATATTATCAGATTTTAATTTGCTTTGGCCAAATCCATTCCCCGCTGCGCCGCCACACAAGCAGATTTTAAAGCATTTCATCTGCCCCTTTTCTCTGTCAGCTCATTTTCGCTTTTCTAATCATTTTGAACATCTGTAATACACAAATGGACGCACCCTTGGGCTCGTCAATTGCTTATGAGGTGCCCATAATCCCAATGCTGAGCTGTGCTGTTAACTATGAAAACAGAGGTCAAGAATTGTGGGAATAAAGCGTCCGTATGACATTTAGTCTGCAGTTGTTTTTAACACATTTCCACGGCAGTACACACACAAACACACAGACTCCCCCTACCATCACAACCTGTCGGATCGGAACCATCCCAGAGCATTTAGCGGCGTTTGCCTCAGCTGAGCCCCGGTCCACCTCACAGCTCCTCAGGGTCAATTCTCACGGCTCTGCCTGAACTCCACCTCGGCAGCTGGGGCAACACACCCCCAGGGCATGAAGTGGGAGGCGGGGGACAGCGGAGAGTCGATGACTCACAGACAACAACGGTGTGAAAAGCTCCAAACGTGGCGCACATGTGTCACAGTACTTAATCACACACACACAGTCAAACACACACAGTAAAATATGCAGTTTCATTGAAACATTTGCATTAGTTTGAATAAAAATCAAAGGTCACATAGTTTCAAATGAAAAGTGACATTTGGCAAAACTCTCCAGTTATTAAACAAAGAATTATAAATTAAAAGAGTCATGGCTTTGGTAAGGTCATGTTTTATTATGTGTGGGAGTATTAGAGCCATTGTAACTCTTGGCTTCAACCTCCTGCAGGTTGCTAATGACTGCATTGTATCTGGCTCCTTTAAGGGCTATGAAAGGCATGTGCACAGTGCACTGTTGTGCTCACAGACTGTCCACTCAGCATTGCATTGTTAATATGGAAAATAAAGTGTAAAATTAATGTCTTGTTCTGAACTAAAACTAATGATATAGGAGTGAAAATGCCTCTGCGGACTTTGCTGTAAACTTTGAAATAAAAGCATCAGGAGTTAGTGGGCACTTTGGGGTTTAATCTGTGCTATTGATCATGCGGTAAAACTCTGTGCCTGAGGGATCGCGGTTTTTATTATATGGAGGATAATCTCTAGTAATCATAATCAGCAAAACATTTTCTCTTTATCAACAAAAGGAGGGCTATTCAATCATTGTCCTGAGGGTTGTGTCGCTATCTTGTCGGTTTATGCGTGCGAGTACGCGCACGCTTGTGTTTAGTACATGTGTCCGTGCGTTGTGAGGCTACGCTTTTGTACAACAGCCACAAAAGTCTTGGAGAGGGAATCAGGACCATGGACAGAGCATGGGGAGCAACATCCATGTGCAATACCTACACTCGTGGAGATAAGAGAGGAGACTGGGCGACTTATCATCACCACAGTTTCCACAACCGGTCTTGATAGAAAAATAGTGCTCCAGGATTGATTTTATATTGTCTGAATCCAACTTAATGTCCATTTCACAGGCTGTGGATTGTGATCTTTGCTAAGCAAACACTTTCACTGCAGGAACTTCCCTCAGAGACTGGGAACTTTTGGAGGTACTCAGTGTTTTTCCATCACGGAGACCGGGGACTAAATTAAGATCTGTTGAAAATATTTTTTTCCACAAAAACTCTAAAAATCTGCTTATGCGGTCGTACTTTTCAGAAGTACGGGAGTGATGGGGGTTGGACATGCAGTGATGAACATTCCCCTTTGTCGTTGTACGGATTTCTGCAGTATTGTCACAGACTGGAGGAGTAAGGCAGTGCATAGAAAAATAGTCTGGAGTAACCTTTAAAAAGGTTTCTGGACTAGATCGAACAGTTCAGTAAATATTTAGGCTCCATCCTTTCACTCAGTTCTTACGAGCCCATAGCATGCACTTTAACATTAGTTGTCAAATGTTTGCTTCTTTGGTGCAAACTCTCAAATTACACATTGCAGTTTGATCCACTGGTAAATATAGGACTATTGATCAGTGCAGCTCTAATCGTATATCAAATATGAATACATGTTGGAATTTGTGTACGTTTTACAGCAGTGGCACCCTATTTTAGCGAAAATTTTTAAAAAAAAGAAGCATCTTGTGTGGTGAAAAACATTATTTAAAAAGGTTATTGTTGTTGTTCCATATGCACCAAATTAAGAGAGTCAAGCGGGTGAGATAAAGCTTTGCACGGCCATCATCAGAGACCATATATCAGAGTGTGATACATACTTGAACTTGGCGCACGGCCGAAATACACGCGTCTCAAATATTTGCGTACAGGCAGACCTATCTCTTTCCACTCTGTTGGTAATTATCCAACATTTGTGTTGCATCGATCTGCAGCCATGCTCTTTGCCAGACGTTCGTGGCTGTCAGTCAGCAAAGCTTCAGCTTCATGTGTCTTATTTTGTCTTCGCCAGCGTCCATTTACAACTTTCACTCCAGTGAAATATACGCAGATTTCAAGAAAGTCTCACACTCTTATAAAAGAAAGAAAGTTTCTCATAATAATGCTCCTAGGACTTTTACCCCCACCCCCATCACTCTGTTGGAAATGCCGTCCACACCTACACGATATGTGGTCCATTTTTGCGAATGCGAATTTCGTCTGAGAGTCCAGGGTTATTTTTTTGACCTCATCACCATAACCAGCAGCACGTCACCTCCATAATAGGCAGAGTGGTTGCACCCTCAATTTCTCTTCAGTGCTTTTACCGAGATGCAGCCGAGGGACAGCATGGCACTTACGCATGCAGCTGCTAAAAGCTGCCCCCCATTGACTCTCACCTCGCGGTAACACGGATAAATATCCAGCTTTAGTCTGAGTAGGCGATAACTGAGCGTCCGCGCGTGTTTGTGCGCACATGTAAGGGTTCAACCGCAGCGCGCGATGATCCTTTCTTTTTATTTGTTGAAATTAAATTTGAATATGCATAATAGCATTTAGATATACAATGACAAAACATTAGCATTTTAAGAGCCAAGTTGACCTGCTTCTACCACTTACAACCATTATAATTAACAGCACAAGATTTGTGCTTAAAAAAAAAACTCCACTAGTGAGGAATATAATTATTATTCAAAGCCCGAAGCAATTTGAGGCAAATAAGTGACGTTTCAAAGCTGATGTCTTCCGTGCCCACCTGAGGAATCTGTAGCCGTGGGCTTGACTTCTAAATCAGTCGACACCTTCAGCGATGATAATTCTGCATGCTCCCTACTAAAGACCGGACCGCTGAGACTGCTTGTTTTTACTGAACAGCGACTACTCCTCTTCTGTTTTATCATCAGAGATGAGTTAATAAGTGAATGAACTGGGAATCACTTTTTTTTTTTTTAAAGATGTGAGTGTTTGGGGAGGAGGGGAAGCGGTTTGTAGTTGTCTATTTCTGCGCAGATTATTTTCTCTAAGGTTTTCACTCGTACACACAATTAATATGTTCATTGCTCAGCCGACCAAATGATTATTTGTTTATTCGTCTTTTGTTGAGTGCACACAATCCCCCACCCCCACCCCCACCCGTCCCCTCCCACCCACCCACCCACCAGAGTCACGCTGGCCCCATGTTAATCATTTTGTCAACCCTCATATCTCTTTTAATTGTTGCGAGTTTGTTTATCCTGGAGATCAAATTGAGCTTGGGGAGACGGAGGGTGGCTGCCAACACAGATCAGAGATGAATGCGTATGAAACACTCCGACACCGTGAGACACACTGACAGTAATGCAGCCTTTACTGGATGTATAGATGCTGTGACGCTGTGACTTTCATGCACCTCATATTTAAACCTATTTAAGGCTCTTTCATACAAATTTCAGACATGCAGAAATGATAACGCAGCAGCTCATCAAGCAAAGCCACAATCTGCCTTACATTACATTTAATAGCCTAAAGTGCTGCGGGCTATAAAACTGTTATTTCTTTAAGGGTGAGAGAAATTAACTGTGTGCAGAATAGTTCGCCGCTGTCTGACAGCCTAGAGGAATCACGTTTTTAACCAAAGAGCCGTCCCTGATAATGTAACTTTAAATGTAAGAGCAGCTCGCGTTCAGGGCTTTAGTTCTGATGTCGAGTCAGATTTTTATCCGGAGCTCAGGCTTGACTCATGATCTCAGTAATTCCAGTCTTAGCTGTGGCCCTGCTCACATTTACATGATATCTGAAAGTGATTTAATTGCATTACTTTCTTTCTTTCTTTTTTTTTATCTTCTATAATGTAGCTCGGAAATGTTCATCACTTAGTTTCAAACATTGCTTCTGTGTAGAGTAAAATTATTACAGACTTGATTTAAATTTGAACAAAAAAAAAGAAAAGTCAAATTGAAACGTTGCACCTTATCCTCACATGGATCTAAATAACCTTTGAGGTGAAGTTGCTACTATTTGGTAACTTTTATAACAATAATACAGACTTGAAATTACTCAGATTACATTATTTCAGTCAGTTGTGACATACACCGATCAGCCACAACATTGTCACCACTGACAGGTGAAGTTAATAATGTCGACCATTTTCTGACAACACGTCGTTCTGCTGGGAAACTTTTGGACCTGACATTCATGTGGATGTTACTTAGACATCTACCACCCACCTAGACCAGACCATGGACCCCCACCCCATAGCAATGAAACTCCTTGTTGACAGCAGTATCTGCAGCAGGATGCAGTCCAACACAGACACATAAAAACAGTGAACAAAAAGGAACAACTCAAAAAACATGAAAAACAGCACAAGGTGTTGACCTGGCCTCCAAATTCTCTAGGTCCCAAACCTATCAAGTATTTGTGGGATGTACTGGAACAAGCCTGATCCCTCCACTCTGGGGTGTATTAAGCTAGACCATTTTAGCTATGTAGCTACCACGCTGTCCAGCTGATTTGCAGACGGGGAATACAACCAGAAAGCTTTTAAGTTCAGCCATCAAAACCTATTCTTTGTGAGGACACTGGGTGATGATATCGTGGCCCACTCAGTGCTCTGTTAACGCGAATTGTTCCTCGAGGACCCAGAGGGAGCCCGGAGTAGAGCCCTTGCTCCTTTGTGACAACCGGGGTTTTGTGGAGTGGTTTGCGCACCTTGAGAGTTTTACCAGGCATGGCCAGCTGGGAGGAGACCTTGGGATAGACTCACAATTTGAAGGGGCTTAGGATTCCTCATGAGGAACCACATTACTTTGCCAAGGAGAGGGATGTCTGCATGTCAGCTTGTTTAAGTCGGTTGCCACAACGATCCAACTTGGGATAAGTAGATGGGTGATCCTTACTGTTACGGTGCATTTGCATGTCAGAGCTTTGTTTTTTTTAATCAGAGGTTGGAAAACCATTAAAAGCAAGTAATGCCCTAAGTGTTCTAATGGTTTTAAGAATGTAACTCTCTGAGATCCACCTATTTCATTTGTTATCGTGACTGAATGGCCTTGAGTTACCCATATTTTGTACCGAAATGCTTAATGCATTACATGTCTTCTGTTGTTTCACAACACAGGGTTTGTAAGTATTGAAGATGATGAATAAAACTTGCAGGACAACACACTGCTGCCCACAAATACCCAAATTAAATATTTCTGCTCATGCTCTTGTTTGTGATTTGGAAAATCAATTGCATTCACGCTCGCGTCTCCCCTCACCGTTCACGGGTTTGGTTCTCCAGTGACTCTCAGGTGCTTTTGAAGGCCTCACTGAAGTACACAGTTACAATATTTATGATCGAGATACATATTCATGGCGCTATGGCAACCGTAAAACTGACTCCATCTTTGCATATGAAACAAGGCGGAACACGGAGCTGATGTTATGTCATTTTGATCAGAATATCTGTGCAATGGTGAAGGCTTCAACTCAGCTTGGCTTAAAAATACCCACTGTATTTTCAAGGTGTCCCGGAAACATAGAATATTTATGAAGCGTTAAATATTTTGTCTAAGTGCTGGCAGCCAGTAGACGGATGCTTGATATTCAGAAGAATCAATGTAAGCATATTTATAAATGCGTATTAAAAAAAAGAAAGAAAGAAGAAGAAGAAGTGATGTTTTGCATGCACATTTTTATCAAAGTAACCAAGCAGATGCAGGTGGAAAAAAAAAGGCAATCCCTTTTCCTCTGTGACATTAAATCGACGATGCAGGCAGGTTTTATTGAAACATTTGATAAGTAACGGCGGAAGGTAAATAAGGTTACGCTTAAAAGATTCCGCAGTGTTTCATTTTTCACTGTTTGGCCATTGACTCAGCATCTCCGGTTGTGCTATCTATTCAGGCTGTGGCTGGAATATTTCTTTAAGCTTCCGGAGAAGGTCAGAAAAGTAATTAACCTTGTTCCGTGTGCGTCAACAGAAGGACTGAGACAAGAGAGCGCGCTTTCTCTCTCTCTCTCTGTCTCTCTTTCTCTCTCTCTCTCGCTCTCTGTAGTAACTCACATACATACATACATACATACTTTTGTTACTCTGTTCTCCCCTTTAAATTAATAGAACTAGAGACGACATTAACACACTGTGCGGCGGTCGCATGGATTCCTCCGTTACAAGACTGACGCGCAGACAGACGGGCACTGACATTTAAATAATGGCACTGTAATCACGGGAAGCAGGAGAAGACATTTTGCTGTTTTGCTCTCACTTATTGTTGGCTGGTCTGTCCATCTCGCTCCCTCTTCCTCATCCCACCTTTTACTTGGCATTTGTCCGCGTGGCGTTATCCCTCCCTCCCCACTCCCTCCCCCACCTCCCCCACCTGCCTTGCGCTCTTTCACTCTCCAGAGTTGGACAGTTTCAATTTAAGAAATCCACACAGGTGTTGAGAGGGCTTTAATGGCGGTGGTATTTCTCCCCCGTCAGCTGAGCTGGCCGCCTGGAGGCTTATTCACGTAGGCTGAGTGATTTCTCGCTGTGCGCTTAAATGCTGCAACCACTCCTCTGGTTCCCCCTCCACACTACCACTTGTGTTTTCACAAATAAGCTTGTTACATCACATAATGCTCCCCTACCTGTACACAGCAGGCCGTTTTTTCTTAGATCAAACTGCTGAACAGGATTTCACAGATCTTCCACTTTTGCTTTAATTTGTTTATGTGCGCAGGGTCGGGACTCCAAACTGAGAACCAGAGGCTGAAACACAACGTAGAGGTCCTTTGTAAGGCAAACCAGTTGATAGTCTACACAAAAGCACGTAGTTTACATTGCTTTGAGAATATCCTCTCCAGGTTTTAAACGTTAAATAGAGCCTTAACATGTGTGTCCCTCTCCTTGAGATGCAGAGAATAGTGGGAGCTTTCACTTGCTCGAGCGGCCAGGTTGTTTATAATGCATGCATCGTACTGTCATCACATAACGCTTTTGATCACAGAAGATGGATATTCACTTTCACGCATCATTTAACCAGAAGATGACAACTGCGGCTAGCGACGTCGGATGCAACAAACGCCTAAACAAACCTCCAGATGCACGCTCGCCCTATGAAATGCGCGAATAAAATAAAAAAAGAAATAAAAAAAGAAAGAAAAAGGGATGTGTTTCCGAAAGCATTGTGAGTGGTTCCCTTTCTCACAATGTCCCTCATTTAAATGTATTTCCTTGCAAAGTGTCTCTCAGTGTGAGGCAAAGCAAGTCAATGAACATAAAATGGATTGCCAGGACACTCACCAGAGCTCAGTCATTTATAGAGTTGATTGCGACGAGTCTTGGCAGGAGCATTTTGAATAAACAGTGGGTTCATCTGTGGAGTCGCCCTATAGGAGGCTGCAGTCGATCTTAACGTGTAAAGCATTAGCATTACATAGCGTAGCATTAAAGTCTTGAGAGAGATAAAGAAGATTAATTGGTGTGGTTCCAAAAAAAAAAAAAAAAAAAGCCACAGTATTTTTTATCCATGTATTTTTTGCCGTAAAAAACATTTTGAGAGGCTCATGTTTATACTTGGAAGAAAAGAATGTAGTGTAGATATTTTGTTTTTGTCAGAATAGTTTAACTGCCTCTGACACCAGATACTATTTTCTTCCTGTTTCTTAACTACAGTCAAGAGTGAACTTTTTCCAGCTCTACCCTAAACTTGTCTCCAATTTAAAGAAAAATCTTCACAGGTGTAAGCCTCAGACTTTATTTAAAGATCGACGCACCCATAGTTTTTTTTAGTATGAAGTCTCCGGTCAGTTGCAATGAGCACTCAGATTCTACTCCAAGCGGCCCCAGCCTAAACTATGCATAACTTTAGCCACAACATTAAAACCACTGACAGGAGAAGTTAACACCTTTGACCATCTTGTGACAATTCAATGTCCTGAAACACAGGGGCCCTTCCTCTCACCCTGTTAGGAGTGACTTTTTTTTTTTTTTTTTTGTTAGTGAATTATATTACAATAGACTCGCTTTCTTGGACAACCCTCAAGTGGTCATTTGGGGAACTGCAGATTTTGGCACTTGTGCCTTAGCTTCACTTTCCAGATGTTGCAGCTTAGCATGAACTTATTTGACATATTGGGGCAAAACGACTTCAGACATAAAGCACAGATGGGTATTCTGTAATTTAATTTCATTTGCTGTACATATTCAGTAGTGAGGACCTCAAACGTCCTGCAGTAGTATTTGCTGTGAGAAGTTCATGTGGTTTTTCAAGAATGTAAGAATTTTTTTCCCATTTATATTCAGCGATGCCTTTATCCCATCTGCGAACCTCTAAATGGCTTAATTGTGTATTTGAAAAGCTGGGGAACCGCTCAGTAGACTACTCAGTAGACAGAAGAAGATTGTTAAACCCATGATGGACAGGCGTGATGGACAGCCACGCTCTTTCCCTCATTAAGCACCTCGTTTTTTACACTTCTGATTAAACTGTGTTTGCAGCCTGGATGTGAGAAGGTCACCACAGGATGTAACCCGTATGCCCCACAGCTGTTTCTTCGTGGGCCGCTGTTTAATTATATGTCCCCCCTCATGTAGTCAGAATAATGCTGATGCTAGCTATCATAATGAAGACGCTGCATCTTCAGCTGTCAGGAAACGTTAGACTCACTTGACCTCTCCGGAGTTACCTGCCGACACGAATCACCGTTCAGCTCTCCTCCTTTATTTGTACAACACAGCGAGGAGTGTGTTCAGGCTAGCTCTGCTCAATCAGAAAATCATTTAGCATTTCTCAGTTTACCGAAGGGTTAGAATTTTAAAAATCATTATTTAGTAACTTGTGCCGCCTCATCTGTAAATCTCAACTCTAAATTGAGTTTTGGGAATGCACTGCGAAGATTAAAACAAGTGCAATCAAAGGTAACAGAGCAGCTGTGGATAAGAGGAGATCTTTCATCAGGCACTAACAACAGACACACAGCCCAATTATACGACATCAGTCAGGACCGAAGAATCACAACTTCAATCACCACACCTTTGTGACATGATCAGAAATGCAGAGTCTGTGTGGGATTAACAAACGCCAAAGACTTAGCCTTCTCAGAGGGACACGGTCCGAGATGCAATCGAATGCAAAAAGTTCAGAATTTTATTTTACTTTTTTTTTTTTTAAATATCAGGTGCTCTGCTTGAAACATCATTATAAACATCTCAGAAGAGGTCTCTTCTCAGGCACCACATAACACAAATGTTCTTTCAGCCTTTTGCCATTCAGGAAATTATTTTCTAATGACTTTAGTACATAATTTATATACAGCATCTGTTAGTGGGTGAGGCGAATCGCAGATTTTCTTGCCAAAGAGATCTTTGACGATGACATACACACGACAGAATCTCCCTTTTTCCTGCTGTTTTGAACGGGACACACTCAAAATATACCCTGACATCCATGGCAATTAAATTAGCTGGTAGAATATCAGTTCTTGCATTCCAGTGATGGTAAAAATAAATAAATAAATAAATAAAATAGCCCCTTCAACATGAACACAACATGAAAGGGCTTTCTAAAAGCTTTCAGCATTATTTCTCACACACAGTTTACAACGGGAGCGCCCTAGTTTCAGTTGTATTTTTGAATAATGAATGCTTCATGACACAGTACTTGGGCATCAATCCAAAAAACAAATCTATTTGCCAAAGCAAATCTGGAATTAATAAAGACTGGAGAAAAGAGTGGCTGTTGATTTAACGCATTCATATTCATTTTCAGCGGTAACATCCATCAGTCGAGACTCTTTCCATTATGTCTTCTGAGTAAACACTCAGCAAGGTTCAACAATGAGAAGAAAGAGAAACTCTTTCAGAACCATTCCTTCCTCACATAGTCATGGCAGACATGGATCAGTTTTGACCTTAGTGGAAATAAAAAAAAAGTCTAGACAGATTCCGAATGGTTTGTTTAGCCGAAGGCAGTTTAATATCTTCCCAATCATAATCTATAAATAGTTAAATGTGCCGACTCTGACGCACAAAGTGAACGTAAGTGTGGAAGACAGAAAGTAGGAGACGGGAGGAGACAAACAGAGAGACAGCAAATGAGACAGAAAGGCGCTGCAGATTTGCCCAGAGTGAGATGTGGCACAGATGGTGGGGAGTGTAGGTAATGGGGGGGCTGCCATCCTGTGTTCTCCAGACACATAACTCAAAAGCACCATTATTACATTGACACAGTGATTGCTTCACAGACATCTCCATATCTGGTCTGCATTCTTATACTGTCGTATATAAAACAACAACCAAAAAAAACAAAAAAACAGGGAGACATAGCACATGGAAAATAAAAACGTGAAATAAATTTCATCCACTGTGAGGGGTGAATTTTATTATTGACAGTTTTATTAACTCCAGAGGAAAGCCAGCTGAAGGTGGGAAATGATAAAACAGCCCATTAATTTCAGTGCCATCTCTTGAAATTTCCAAACAAGATAGAGTAGATTTGAGGTACGGATGCAAGGCCGGATGTTGCTGTCTTTTTCGCAATGTTGCCCATGTTTTCCTCCTACAGAGCTCTTCCTTATACATAAATGACAAAGATATATGTATATAAAAACATCCAGAATGAGCAAATCTGCAACCATTTCAGGTAGTGTATATAGAGACATTTAGAGATGGAGGGAATGATACAAAACGCAGGACTTTCATTCAGGAGACGGGAGATCGTATCTGTGTCAAAACATTGTTTTTTAATGTTGTTGAGTTAACGGTTAGGGCAGGGCACCAAAAGGACTTAGTTAGGTTGAGGAAAAAAAAAAGATCATAGTTTGACTTAAATATACCCTTTCACACATACCAGCGACAACAAGCCAAACTTTACTCATCTGCAGCAAGCTTCTCCCACATTTTTTCCTGGAGTGGGAGATTTTATTTATTCATTTTAACCCCACTGAACAGTTCATTATGTCACGACTCGGTGTAATACGGTGTGTGCTGTCTGCCTGTTTAGTGATCCTTCCCTGCTGCAGGGGGTTGCTGTGGTCTCCTTTTGTTTTTCAGCCTCCTGTGTGCTGGGCAGCGTTTGGAGGACAGCTGATTTAGTACAGTTTAGAGATGAGATTTATGACTGCTGGATCTTGTGGATACATTCCTCGCAGAGGGCCATTCAAAAGACTGGCTTATTTTTATTTATTTTGAAGATGCCAGCCTCGTGGTAACTCAGTTTCAGGGTAACTCATTTTATCCAGGAAATAACTTGGAGGAATGATACGGTAAGTGTAGTTTTAGGTATAGTATTATAATTACTGGAATTATTGATTCTAAGTAGATACTTTATCCCATGGGATATTCAATAAACACCTCCCCATCCCCTTCTTGAGACCAATGCATACTTTACTCTATAAAGGCAGTAACTCGCAACGGTGACTCGGTTCCCATCGTTCGCTTTAAAGAGCCGTTCAGTAGATTTGGTTCGTTTGTGAACATCACAACTCTGCTGCAGTTTAAAAGGGCCTTTGTGAAGGAGCCGGTCTGTGGCTCTTTTCTCCTGTGACTAACAAGACAACTGAACCATCCTATGTGTTGGGTTTACATTTGAACATCTTGTAAGGCCACGTGTGCTTTTAAATGTCACACGTTTGCAGTGCAGCCAAGTAGGGGTGAGAAGCCAGTTCTGTTTCTTTGTGTTTTCTCCTGTTTTTGGTTAGGTAGCCTAGGGGAGGCGTCCTGTATTTTATTTTAGTTTTTCTTTCACAGGTAAGGTAGAACTTGTGTTGACTAGTCGTTTTGTGTGTTGTTTTGCCCCTGCTCACCCTGAAGCTCAATATAATGGCGAATAAGGATAATTCCGGACTGTAAAGTCATTGAGAACTGTTTTTTCTTAAGAGTGGGTAAAAGGGTCATGCTTCTTGTTATTTACCGGTTCCCCTACAGACTGGTCATAGCAGCTAATGTTTTTCTGGTGAGGTTGGACTGTCGGTCATTGGGCAGCCATATCTGCTGCCATGCCAACCTCATATGCAGCCCTTTGGGATTGTTGTTGATACTTTAAAAATTGGGACACCTGCAGCCCTCTGGGGTTGCGGACCGGACAGGTGAGCTCCAAGTACCTCGACCAGACCCATCATTCATTTCACTGAATCACTAAAATGTAAAAAAAACACAAATTTAACAAAACAACAAACGATGCGTCGACTTTTATGCCTGTCAGGATGTTGAGGTAACGTTGTAATATTTCCCAGGTACATAGTAAACATTTTACTGCTGATAATTATGTTGCTCATTACTTGAGTACGTTCATTTAATGATCTGCCCTTGTCCATGTCTATCTGCATGCAGGTGCGTGCAAACTGTAGCTTTAATTTACAGCCAATCATTCAGTTAAAATGACGACAAGAGGAACCTTTGGCAAAAGTCGTAAAGAACAGAGTGATGTGGAATCCAATTAAATTATGTAGCTATCAACCTGCAGCAAAGTGGGACGGACAAAGGAACGGCAGAAGTTATTTGATGATCTTCAGCTGCTGTAATTTGTAGTGCTGTGTCATTTCAGAGGCGTGAACGCTTAGAGGTCACTTAGGCATCCTAGATTAATTGGGATGAGATGTTCGGATTAGGAGAAGGGAGAAGAAAGACGAACGCATCGAGCTATAGATTCCTCGCCTTTGAGGAGAGAGGGAAATAACCCATGTCCTGACCTTCCATGCCCCGCTGCGTGACAAAACACAGCAGCACTGTGATCTGTTGCACCGAACCTCCAGAGAAAACACAGTAAATGCATGGCCTCTCCTTCTCCACAGCTGGAGCCAGTAATCTGACAGCCATGTCCGTAAATCACATCTTCACGCCCATTCTGCACACTGCAAGGAGAAGAACACATTTTTCTCTCGCCGGTTTTATCCTTGATTTCATCAGCAGGACAAAAAAGCCCAGCTAACAGACTTTAGGCACTATATTTAGTAGAGTAACCCCAATGTTAAATGGTTTACAATGCAGATGGAAAATGGAGCATCGTTGATATAATCCTCTTAAAGCTCTCAATATCACTTGTGAAGCACTGATCTGAGCAGGACAATTCTCTGAGTCTAAATCTCTGTCTATCTGGAGGAATCAGCCAACGTGTGTTTTAAATAGCAGTCTGAGGTCAAACAGACTGGGAGCTTAAGGGCTGTTTGAAATTATTTTTAAACCTTGTATCTGTAGCAAGCAGATCCTGGCGAAAGAGGAGGAAATGGCAATAAAATAGAAAACAAGAACTCATCAGAAGCTTGATTGCATTCCGATGAAAAACAATCACGTCATTTCAATTCCTGTGTTTTTCATGTTTGTTTGGAGTACCAAAATTGACTGCAGAGGCAGAATGAGATTTGGGGAGGGGGGAGGGGGAGGAGAATGGCAAACAGAGGAGATATGGACTGCAAATAAGAACCTTTCCAGGGACACAAGGGGGTCTCTTTTATTCAAAGAGCAGTCTAGCTGAACAGAGGGGTGGTTTGAGGCCGAGGGAGTGCTCGCGTTGCCAGCTCCGGCTCAACAGAGAGGTGTTAGCAAGAAGAGCAGTGTACTGCATCCCCAGGATATAAACACACAGGTATGTTTGAAGATACTCGAATATTCTGCCACGTGAAAGTCAGTCAGTTGTACACACACACTTGCATCACACAGGAATATGTAATCAAACGGCCACACATACAGATGTACAGGTTTCGCAGTCTGTGCCCACATCAGCTTATTTTTGGTCTTTAATCTTGAGCTGCCAACAAAGGCAAGCAGAGGCAAATCAATATTTCCTTGTGGTGTCACTATCTTCCCAATCCCTGCAGCCTGAGGGATCAAGGGTTGGATGTGACATTAGAGCCGTCTTTGGTCTGTGGCTGTGTTCTAAGTCATCCTCCAACACTTTTTAGGCCGAGGTGATAGTCACAAGAAATGTCAGATAACTGTGTGGCCCATGTTTACAAAATACTATGTGAATGTACAACGTCAGTGACAAAGACCTTGAATATATATTTGTGTATTACAGCTTCGAGAAACACGTTATATAGGAAAAGGTTTCTACCTTGTTGCTGGCAACAAAATTGTCACTACATTCATCTATTCGGACAGCCAGTGAGACTCTGACACTGGGGGGCCACAGGTTTACATGGACAGTCCTACATGTGGTTGGGTTACAACATCAAAAGTGTAATAATAATGTAATAATAAATTGGATTTATATAGCACCTTTCAAGACACCCAATGACGCTTTACAAGAACATAGAAGACAAATTAATCATGTAAAGCAGTCTGTACTTTTTTTTTTTGAGTTGATGCAGCTAAAAAATAATGATTCAAAGTTACTCTTCAGTTGCTCTTCAGTATTCGCATGGAAGATGTCTCTTTGTCCCTCTTCATACATAATGAATGGAGTAAACTAATTCTGTCCTGGGCTCTAAATCTGAGTTTGGCCACTACAACCAAAATGATTATCATTCCTGAATCAAGTTCAATGAGTCCGTAACCTTAACCATGGAGTGGAAGAGGATGTGATATTGGGGCCATAAATAAAACAATAAAGCCCAATTTGATCTCAAGGGAGCTGGACCTTTCCCTTCATTTTAGTGCAAAGAAGCACAAGTACATTATCAAAATGTTTACATCCTATGAACTATCCTTTTCCAAAACATTTTACTTAGAACCTGAATTTTTTAAACAAAAATAAGTGCAATTTCAGTTCATTGCTCGCTGTTCATTTCTTTTCCTTTTTTTTCTTTTTACTTCAATTTCATGTAGAAAATCAAGATCAATTAAGTTACCAAGTATGGTTCCGCCCCCTACCTAAACATTAATGTCTTCTATATAATTGTTGCATTTAGCAAATTCATCCTGCAGGCCAGACTGGACCCGCTGGTGGCTCGGTTTTGGCTTTTACTGTTCATATTAACATATAGAATATAGTCCCTGAGGTGGGACCTAAAATAATTTAGTTGCAGTGAAAGCTGGATAGTTTCTGAACACATATTCAGACACACATTTCATCACATAAGTAGAAATGTTGCTACTTATCCCAAACTGTCCACTGAGCACCCCAGAGCTTGAAGCACAGCAAATTTGGTTCTTGGCAGTTTTTCTTTTTGCATGTGTTTCTTTCTTTGTGTTGTATGTTTTGGTGTTTGTAGAATTTTTATATTTGGAGTTTTCTTGGTGAACTCTTCTATGTCATAATACTACTAATAAATAATAATAATAATAATAATGCATTGGTTTTGTATTGTGCTTTTCTATTTTAGATGCTCAAAGCTCTTACAATAGTATGCATTATTCATTCGTTCACACAGTCACACCCTGGTGGTGGTAAACTACCTCAGTAGTCACAGGTTGAAACGGCACTTTCTGAGATGGACTTTGATGTTGTCTCTGTACCGCGTCTTCTGCCCCCCTTGAGTGCACTTTCCATAATTTAGTTGGCTGTACAGCTTCTGTTTTGGAAGGCAGTTGTTGGGCATGCGTATGACATGGCCTGTCCATCGTAGCTGGTACCTCGTGATAGTTGTGGTGATGCTGGTGGTGTTGGCTTCCTTCATGACACTAATGTTGGTCCACCTACCTTCCCAGCTGATCCTAAGGATCTTGTGGTGACATCACTGGTGGTATTGAGATGTCTGCTGTACTCACGGCAGTCATCTGGATGTCAAGGTTCTTGAAACCTCTCTTCCTCAGCTAAGCAAAAGCTGCACTGACATACAATATATGGTGGTGAATTTCAGCTTCAATGACAGCTCTTGTGAAAAAAGAAGACTGCCAAGGCAGGTGAACTGATCCCTGTTTTCCGGAGGGTTGTTTTCAGGAGCTGGTTGGTATGGGATCTGACTTTTCCTGAAGTCCCAGGAGTTGGTAGAAATCCATGATGTTCTGGAGGTCCACTTCAGAGCAAGCAACTAAGATGTTGTCGTCAGCATACTGGAGTTCCATGATGAAGGATGTGATACCATCTTGCTTTTTGCCCTGAACCTCTTGATGTTGAAGAGTCGGCCGTCTGTGCTGTATATGAGCTTGAATCCCTCGAGTAGGTTTTGGCTGGTGAGGTGGAGGATGGTGGAGATAAAGATACCATAAAGGATCGGTGCAATGATGAAGCCCTGTGTGACACACCTGTGTGCACTTTGATAGGAGCCATTTCACAGCCACCATTGCCGACTACAGTTGCAGTCATGTTATCATACTTGTCTGGACATCCGGTCTTGGACAGAGTGCACCAGGGCGCAGTTCTGTTCACACAATCAAAGGCCTTTGTACGGCTGATGAATGCAGTGTACAGAGGTAGGCGTTGCTCTTTCTCCTGCAGTTGGTGAGCTGTGAAAATCTTGTTGGAGGGTCCTCTGGCGGGACTGAAGCCGCACTGCGACTCTGGGAGGATCTCTTCTGACAGCGGCAGTAGTCGGTTGGCCAAAATTCGAGCCAGTACTTTGCCTGCGGTACATAGGAGATAGATGCCACTGTAACTGCCACAGTCAAGGCGTATGTGAGTTCAGTGGGCATTTTCTCCTTCACCGAGATCTTTCCAAGGAGGCTATGGATGTGAGAAATGAGTTTTGGCCCACCTTACTCAAGGATTTCTGCTGGAATTGCATCTGATTCAGAGGCCTTGTTGTTGAGCCATATCTACTTCTGCCTACATATTAATATCAAAAAGGTCTCTTGTAATTTTGTAGCATCTAAACATAACTTCTAAGGAACAAGATGTCCACCCTTCCAGTCTTAGCTAATGAACTTTTTATGTCCGTTTACCTGTGTCTGTTTTTGTGTCACATTTAATCTTCCTCAATCAGCCATAGTATCACCCAAATGATGAGGGAGAGCCATGTCTAGATACACTCTCAACTTCAGCCCTTTTAAGGCACGGGGGAAAGTTTGTGTATTTCTCAGAAGTTACATTTGGGACAGATGTTCCTTTGACAAATGTACTTTATGTTACTTTAGAAAACTCGAAGCCAAAGGCGTCCTCAAATTTTTTAAAAGCCTCTGTCCCAGGATGTAATCTGCCCTCAAGGTAACAAAAATAATCGACGAAGACATTTATGTTGTTGTGATTTTTCCGAACTTCTTCCCTCTCTTCCCCCTCTGGTAAACAGGCCCCGAATCAAGCTACACTGTGCAGCATGGCTGCCAACCAGCCTGGGGGGGGACAGGGAACATATTGCTCTTCCTGCCTAACACTTCCAGGATTAAACATTAATTCACAGGTCTCTGAAACTTTAATATCTGGGTCTGTGTGAGTGAGTTATGAATGTGAATCCAACTCACACATGTCATGTAACTTCTTAGATGAAACTAGTGATTTCTTTTTTGAATATATTTTTTCTGGAATTGTAGCCTTTATTGAAAGTGAAGTGAAGACAGGAAACGGGAGGCAGAGACACACAGGAAAGGGTACCCGGTGTAGGATTCGAACCAGGGCTACCTGTAGAGGACTATAGCCTCAATACATGGGGCGGTTGCTTATTTGAGTTGCTAAACACCGCCCCAAACTAGTGATTTTTTAAAATGTAAATAATTTACCTCACAAACCTATATGATCCAAGTAATATCTAAATAAAGTGTAATAGCTGATAACTGCTTTCACCAAATATGGTCAACATCACAAACTGTGATGTGCTCATATATTTTTCATGAGCATGTCCAACTTTCTCAGCCATAACCCTGACCATTTTTGCAGAATTCTTCATCCTCCTGCATAATTCTCCATCCCCCTGTCACACAAAAGCCGCAAAGCCAAGATTTTTAAAGAACTTTTTGTTGTCGGGTTTAAACAGCTTTCAAAAGACAACACCCCGAATGAAATGTGTATGCACATTCCCCTCAAAATACACTTCACACCAGAGCCAAGTGTGTGCGTTACAGACAGCAAAACAACTGCTGCTGCTGCACATGACCGACCAAAAAAAGAGAGACGTCGCACCGAAAATGCAAAATGTTGCTCACATTTTCACATGATTTATTCAGTATGCTGCTGGCACTGGTGGAATATCACAAAAATACTTTTAGATTTTTGCTGCTTTACTCCATTTCAGTTCAGAGAGGTGTTACAAATAAACTTACGATCAACTTAAAAAATGGATGCGGTTGGCAGATTAAACCGCCCAGCAGTCGATGGAGTTAGTTAATTTTGCATCTACGTACAGTTTAAACATTTACTGAAATGTCAGTATTTTAATGAACGTAATCCAGTAGTAAAACTTAGCTTGTACAAATAGCCCATTTTAAATAATGAATGGTTTAACTCGATCTGTTGATAATGCTTGAATATTTAAGTGATATTACGACTGAGCCTAAGGATAGATAGAAATGAAAATACTAACCAATGAAAAACATAAATGAATGCATTCTCTATGGTTTTTATTCAACTCTTTAGAAGCTACAAATACAAATATTTAGGAGTCAAATTCTGACTTCTGATCCCATGAATTAATGCATGGACTTTGGACTGCTGCATAAAAAGTGTGCTAGCAGTCGACAAGACCTGTGGCAAAAATACTCAGGGGCTGAGATCTGGTGGAGAAAAGGTGGTAGGTGGAGATGATTCAAGATACAATATTGGTGTGAGACTGCATCAGTGCCATTGGTGAGACAGGAACAGAGGAACTGCAGAGGAAAAGGACATTATGCATTTTTGTCAGAAAATGATAAAGTTTCCCTGTTACGACAGAAGAAAGTCTTTCTAGATTTAACTTGGCTTCTTTCATTTCCCCCTCAGTCCTGTGAATGTCTGTATGGGCCAACAATGTTTCCCTAATTACCATTCCTCAGCCATTATTCAGAGGCCTCTAAAGTTATTAGACTCAGACTATAATCCTCTGAATTTCGAAGTTTGAAAATGAATTCTATTTGGCGAAACGTAATGCGTTTCATAACTTCTTCCAGTATTATATGCGTGTCATTTTTGGGTTTTGTTTATGTTCCCCAGTAAACTCATTCATTCAAAGTTTCAGCTGTTCATTAAAGTTTTTCAATAGGTGAGGACATTTTTTCAAAGTGCAAAATGGCTGGCGAATATTGTGAAAGGTTGTGGCTGCAAAATTTACTGCATTATATTAAATATGTTTCATTATTAGCAGGCCACTTGGCCATTTGGGTCTAAACTGTTGGATGTAAATTAAATTTTGTTCAGAGATTAATGTTTCCCAGAAGCCGATTTGCATTTGATATGATGCACTGACTGTAGTCCGATGCAGGATGAGTTTTAACACTACTTGTTATTTGTGTTCAGTTTTGATGTGATGCTAAAATGCTAAACTAAGATGGATTATATTGTAAATAGGGCTGTCAGTAGATTTAAACATTAATTTGTGTTTCATGTCGGCTGATTTCCATAGCTACCGTATGTTAACACGCAGTCAGTGCGAATAAATAACACATTTTAAAAAGTATTCTTTTCTTTGAAGCTGAACTTCCCATTCAGACGACATTCCATGGTGTATTACTGCCCTCTGCGAGTTAAAATTATTTACCACTTCAGGTTCTGCTTGCTTTCCATTACGTTACGACTATTTTGATCACTTCCTCAAAGTATAGCCTGCGTTGATTACACATTAAAACAAATTGCTGTGTCCAAAGTACTTTTAACTACTGTTTCTTTGTTAAACGCTAATTGTGACTGCTGCAATTGGAAATATGATCTAATAAACATAAAGATGTCATCGTGAACATGTTAGAATCCTGGCATTAGCTTTTAGCTAATGAATATTAGCGATTCATCGCTGTGCCTAGACAAGCTGGCGCTGCTGTACGCTCTTTTCACCAGAATTTTCAAAACTAGGCTCGTTGTCTTGTGGTTGTAGGCCTCTACCAACCAGCAAATGTGTACACCCATGTCTGCCCAGGCTCTTAAAATACACTGTATTTAGTAAAGAATTTATAAAACATCGATAAAATGGGTACATTATGATGTAGGCGATTCCGCCGACCTCCAAGTTTTGTTCTATGATAATTGTTCTATGATTTCTTTGAGTTATAGCCAAAAGCATGTTGTGTGATTTCACAGTGACCTTCGACCATTGAATTAGTGCAAAAGGATTCCCTCAAGATAGCACTTTCATGAGAGAAGGACGGACATCGTGTTTCACTTATTTTCCTCATGGTATGGCTTTTCCATATATTACACATCTTAACTCCCTCATGTAAAAATTATGCATATACATCACAATAATATTTTTCTCCAGGGCCGTGTCATAACTTCACACGCTTGACAGTTTCTTCCTCTCCAGTGTCTGCCTCCAAAGCCTGTGTGTCGTTCGGTACAACCTCAACACGGGATGTAAATGATGCAGAGAAATTGATTTTTGAGAGAGAAAGCGATTTTTCTGAGAAGGAGATTGGTTACAAACGCTGTTTGATATAATTTCTCAAGACGCAGATAATATGATGACAGTATGATGACAAAATGATAGAACGAGACAACAAAATGTGAAAATGAAAAAGCAAATGAAAAAGGGAGAAGTTCTCAAACAATCAAGCGTTCTATGTTAAAACCACATTTTATTCATCGGTTTGATTCAGTACGACAGCTGCTTTTTAAAATTGCGTGATACAAATTAGTCTTATTTGTCTTTGTGTTGACTGTGTGGTGTCATGGTGCACTTTTGGCAACTTTTATTGTTTCTGAATTTGACTACTTGAATTAAATCTCTAATTCTCCAAACTAATTGAAGAAGATCAATTAAACTGGTTTATCTATCTCTATTGTTGATTGCTCTATAACGACCATGGGCCAAAAACAACCCAATAAAGGGTCTAATCTGGCCCGGGAGATGAATTTGTAAAGTGCAAAAATTGCATTAAAGACTTTAACCACAATTTTTCCAATAAAAGTAACTGCTATTTCTAAGTTTTACACAGTTTTAGTAAGAGCTGTAGACATTACACAACATTGAGACCTAGAACTATACAGAAATTTACTTCATTTACTATACTTCAATTTCTTAAAATATGTCCTGGTGTTCATTACATGTTTTCTAATCGAACCCTTCATGGCCTACGTCACTGTGACGTCACATTAGCTGGAGGCAAAACTGGAGACAACATTGGTTTGGCTTTGGTGACTGAAGGAAAGGATTGAAGTGGAGTGAGACAATCAACAATGGACACACTCCTTATCAAAAAAAAAAAATATGTAAATGTAATGCATCATCCATTTCAGTCCGGAAAACGTGGGTTACAATAAATTGTGACTAAAATTGTGTTAAGTTACTGCTTATTTAGGGATTTCTCGTTACACGTTAATGCTAATGCTAACCGCTAGGTAACGCAACATTAGTTACGTGTTTCAGGGGTGTCCAAGTAGAAGTTACATTTGCTATGTTACCCTTCACAGTGGTTCCACTTACTTCTTGAAATGTCTTTGTTGGAGAGGCTTCACTTGATAAAGACAGACCAGACTTCATCCCCTCTATGTCCTGCTTTGGTCATATCATCCATCCAGTGAGTGAGAGTGTAGGGGTCAGTGAATGTGGTCCAGTCAGTCAGAGGCAACTTTTTAAAATAAGTCTGACGGTCTCGGGGAGTGAGTGTATTAGTATATTCTCTAAAAATATGTGTTTTCCTCGTCCATTCTTGCCAAAACAGTCCATATATGCTAATATGCTAACCACTGTGTACAGGCTATAGTGTTTGAGATCCTTTGCATCCAGTTAAGCCCCGCCCCTCAAAATATGTCACATTGTTAACAAACCATGAAGGGGTCTATCGTCCAGTTCATTAAATGTAAACACTTTCATAATGTATTTCTTTGCACTAAAACAAAGGGGAACATTTGGAGTTGTGTTAATGGTCCGGCCCTCTTGATGTCATAATGGGTCTGTATGTGGCCCCTGAACTAAAAATGAGTTTGACACCCCTGCCCTACGCAGTGTCTCCACAGCAATGCAGTTTTATAGAGACTGAGAGAGAGAGGTTTTACCCCTTTCACTGTGCTAGGAGGTGAAGTATTTTAAACACCTGCACTGAATACAGCTGATGGTATTGGAGAGCAAGCATGTTTGCCAGGGGCTTTCTCAGAGTCTAACCCCGCAACCCACTCCCTCTCCTCCATCCTCTGAAAAGATGACACTCCCACACAAACACATCTAAATAATGAAAATGCGCTCTCAGGGTCAAGCGCATCTTTACCTCAGCCTGTTTCCTGCCAAACTGTCAATCCAGTGTTTCAGCACAGGGTCGGGGTACGGGGAAACCGCTGTCTTCATCCCCGAGGCTTAAATGCCGTGGAGTGGCCGAACCAGGGAAACAGCAAATCTGACAGGACCCTCTGTGCCGTAGCCTTGGAGCCTTATATTTCATCTTGCCTCCCTAATCTTTATTGCAAGCTTTGGCTCTCACCTGCAGCAGTCTCCCATCCACAGCTGCCTCCTTCCTCACTGCCTCCCTGATCCATTCTCAAGTGCCCTTCCTCTTCCTTAAGAGCATAAAAGCTTCAGCCTAAGAACGGCAACTTCAGGGGACAGTGACTTTAACATTTATTTATTTATTTTTTGGCCTTCGTATGTGACATGATCGCAGATTTATCACTTGCATTTGTTTACACGTGTCTGTCAGGGTGTGAATGCCTGTCTATGCATTGCGTGGTCCACCGGGGAATAAGGATGATTTGTCTCTGGAGGACCTTCATACCATGCATTATTCCCAAGCTGATTTCTTTTGTTATTCTTACCCATTTTTTTTTATTCCCTCATGCATTGTTCCGAACATTGCGTTTCATTGGACACATATTAAAGTGTCAAAGAAATGGAAGCTGGTTTATATTGGCAAATAGGGGTATTCCTGCTGGAAGGACAGGTTACGGGCCCTAGGACAGCAGTTACTCTAAAGAAGCCGGGCGCTACATCTTCAATTCACTTTATTGTCTTGGGTAGAGTTCAAAATTCAGGTGCTTCCTCTTCAGTTTAGCAGTCCGCACACAAGGCCACGCAGAGCTCCGGAGAGTCTCCGGATTATCATGCAGAAACACCCGGGAGTCTACCTCCCGCACTCCATTAAAACATCAGCCCAAAGGTGCTGGATGCAGCAGGAAAACACAGGAAACAAGAAGGGTTCTCCCCACTGGCCACGGCTCCTCACATGGGTTCAAACATGTAGGCATTAAGGTCGCTGAGGTGGGGGGTCTTTGCACCTCCTGGTTTCCGTGGAAACGTGCCTGTAGTAAATATTGATGTCACTGCAAATTCATTCTTCTTAGTAGGCGCTATCATGTAATCTCAGGCTCTGTTCAGGAAGTCACAGGCTCGTTATTTTGTGAGTTTTTCTCGTCGCGCAAGAAACGTAAATAGTTTCTTTGAACTTCTCAACTTCTATCATTCTGCAAAAGGACACGACGAGAAACAGGCAGACACACAAAAATTGTGTGTTAGAGGAGCGCGAGGAGACGTACACACACCGCTGTGGCTCTGCGTGCAAGTGAGGTTTTTTTTTTTTTTTTAATTTTGTATAAATAATGTGACAAGAAAGTACACGACAGTACTCTGATGTCCTGAGGTAGGAACTGGTATGATTCAATTTCAAACAACATTTAAATATATTACAAAAATGATTATTTCATCCAAACTATTTCCTGGCAGCACTTCAGAATGACTAAATGAGAACATTTGGTCTCTTTCTCTTTGAGCCTTTTGACGAACAACTTTTTACTCCTTACACCTTTGTTTATTTTATTTTTTCTTCGCAGGGACAGATATAAAATACTTTGCAAGTCCGCATTAAGTTAAAATGACAGTAACGTCATTATTAGATCTGCTTATTGTTGTAAAAAATGAGGGGAAATTATTATGCGGAGGGGACCTTGCCATAACAAATATGTGCGTCTCCTCATTTCCTTCGTCATTTGTGAGGCTGGTCTACCGCGCTGGAGGGTATTTCAGTGCACCCCGTTCACTTGTCCCTCGGTCACACTGGGAGAATGTGGGTGCATAATACAAAGAAAATGTCACCATGATAAATCTACCTTTCCGGGGATCCCTCGGTGCCTGCGTACCTGTGTACTTGCATTAATAACCAGATCTATCAAAGGGGAGTTTTCAGTTGCATTAGAGTTTAGGGAGTAATTGCTGTCAGCGGGTCGGGCCATAAATCCTGACACCTCAATCATAGCGGCTCCATAAATCACACTTAAAAAGTTCACAACTGATGTACACTTTCCACCTAGGTTAGCCGCCAACTGGAAACTGTTGCGGGAGAAAACTTGGAAACATTCCCCCGGTTCCAGTCTCTCCTGTGGGTGAGTAGGGAGTTTAATGGTGTTAAGTAAGTGGATCGTTATATTTCCAAGTTTATCGCGCTGGCTTGAGACACATAATCTATTTATACCCATAAACTAACCCCCTATATCAGTTTGTCTGACTCAGTGCAAAAGTAACCGTGGCGATAAAACAGTTTATACTCTTCGGGTGTGCAGCAGCAAGTCAGAATGTTTGAGTGGTTTGATGAGACGAGACCAGGAAATAAACTCCATGTGAACCCACGCGGCCCCCGTATCATAGCCCAAATAGCCTCTGTGAGTTTCTTTGTTTCTCAGCTGGTGAATAAAGAGGGTCCGCTGACACGCTTTTAAACATTTCGCCGGTGACTGTGGATGACAGGGGGGTACGGTTGACCCTGTTGTCGGTGGGATCCTTGCTATGTGAGGATTAAGGTGGCTGAGGAGGAAAATCAGTGCAGAGCAGACATTTTAATCTTGTCCTCAGCAGCTGATCTTCTTCTTGTCAGCTTCACACCGGAGGCTCGAAGTGTTCCACGACGACCGTTTCCTGTCGTCCTGGTGATGGCGGATGCCGGCCAGTGAAAGCCGCTTCTTGGGGCGCTCCTTGGTTTCACTTTCACCAGAGAAGACATCTTTGTGACATGCACCAACCATCGCTGTTGGTGTTTTAGCATCATGAATTCAGTGCTCGGCATATATATATATATATCGTCCTTATGGGATAGCGTGACTATTCAGAATGACGCTCACATATTTTTTACGTGATCAGACAGCATGACTCCAGAACGGAGACCTTAACCCGGCCCTTCTCAGCAGGAAGAGCAGAGATACGTTTCCCCTGCCGGGGGAAAGCAGACTCAGGCCTCGGGCCAGTCTACAGGTGAATGCTGTAATTGAGGTGGGGCAGCAGCGGCAACACACAAGGGCATAACTTTCAGCTGCGCAGAGATGTGGCGAGAACTTAATCGTTGTGTTCATCACTGAAGTGAGAGGAGATATGTCAGAATCAGAATCGGAAAAGACTTTATTGCCAAGTGTATTTGTACATTGAAGAAATTTGCCTCGGTGTTTGTCTTATACAAAATATGAAATAACTCAAAAAAAAAGAAAAGAAAAACCAAAGGAATAAATGTCATGTGCAGCCCCCTCTCTATTTCTCTGACATGTTTTGTTCGCAGTTCCAAATAACTCAGCCTTCCACATGTGCTGTCTGCCAAGGGAAGAGTCCACGTAAACAAAACCTGGGAAGAAATTTTCTTCTTCTTTTTCTTTTGGACAAAATGGTTCAGCAGGACACGGTTTGCTGTATCCACAGGATGTGGCTTTGGTGGTTAGAGAGCGCCAGAAATGGAAAAACTGAAATAGGCAGCGTATATAATGGCCGAACAAAACAAAAAGACTAAATTGTGGAATATAAAAAAGAAAGACTGTTTGATATTCTTAAACTTCTGGCAATAGCGAAGCTTTAAAGAAAAAGTGTGTTTACACGTGGTATTTTTTTTTTGGGGGGGATGAGGGTCTTGTAGCTTGAATCAGTTCATAAGTTCAGATACCAAATACAGTCCTGTTGGAACATGGCAGTCTATGGACAAATGTATGCAAGATTAAATAACGGATAAGGGAAAGTCATTTATAATAAAAAGTTAACTTTCCTGTGCTAGCACCTCTCACGCCTGGTGTCTCTATGTTGTTTCTCTTACCAACTCTGTACATTTACCATAAACATCTGTGTCACATTACATATAAGAAGTCAGTTTCACTGTCAAGTGACGAACGCTTCAATTCTTTGAACCATGCCATCGCTGTAATTAAAAATGCATATCAGCTCATTTCGAGTGTCAGTATGCTAACAAAGCCCTGGCGGCTGTTGTGCTTGTGACGTTTGTAGACGTGCGTTAGCTGCTTGTTTCCCACGCGCTGCACACGGTAGTTATGAAGCTATAAACTTGGCTCAAGTACCTGATTATGGTTAAATGTAGATGAGACTAGTGCTTCTGTTTTTGCAGATGTGTTATTCTCCTTTCGCTGTTAGACCTCCAAAGAGAGAGAGAGAGAGAGATGGATGAAGCCTGTCTGCCTACAGGTAATCTGATTATAGGACCATTAATAAAACATCATTCATTAAGAGCCTGTATCAATCCGCTGTCAACATCAAGTGGTTCACTCATCAAAGAATGACAGCGAGAGAGCAGCGGGGAGACAAAGGGAGGAGTGTTGTTGTGGCACAGTGTCGCCGCATCTTTGTTATGTATTTTACAAAATTGCATTTTCTATTAATCATGTGCGCCTTGATGTGCCTCATATGCACTCTTCTCATGGGGGAAGAGTTAAAAAATGGAAGTCAGGGATACGGGCTCGTTTCTTAACTGGGTAATGGAACCGCAGGTTAATCAAGTTAACTCCGCTTCACTATTTAATTTTTATGTTTTGCAACTAGAGTTTTTTTTTTCTTTTTAATGAATGAATTATTACTCTCTTTCTCTTCATGTTGCCTTATCCATCCATTTCTTTCTTTAGCGCCTTCTTTTGAATGCTCCTGCTGCAGCAGAGTGACAATAGTCGCCCAGCCTCTGGGTCCCACAGGGCCTTCATTATGACTGACTGTATTATGTAAAGCACTTAAAAGCCTTGCTGTCTATTTTAGCCTAAGTGCTCATCTTCTACTGGCCTCAGCCTCCTTAATATTTTTAGTTCCTTAAGTGCTTTTGCAGTTCTTTTCTGAACTGATGGTCCTCAGGGATTTTTCACTCTGCGTTTGAAATATTTTTTTTTTCCCCCTCATATCCTCTCTTCACTTAACAGTGTAACTTCAGACACAAACACCTTCCATCAGATTTGGCGACAGCGTCGTGCCGGTGAAAGCGCACGGCTCGGGCTGCCTGCGGAGATCAAGTTAATGCTTTTTTTTCTTTCAAAATTTCACATGCAAATTGCAAGCGGGGGGAATCTTTAAGTTACGGAAACTAATTTAAAATTCCGGAAAATGTGTTTCATTTTTTTTTTTTTTAATTTTAAAATAAAATGATTACTCAGTGGGCACATGATTCCAATCAAGCGCTTACATGATTAAAACGCAGCCTGGGGTTTAAAAAGGAAAAAATGATAGTCCACATCTCATGAAAAACGAAGCTGTTTTCAGACTGTTTTCACTGTGATTCATGGGTAGGATGTCATAATGGAATCTGAACGCAGACAGTTATATTCTGTGTGAATGGCATTTCCTCAGCTGAGAGAAATTTAATTGAATCTTCCGCTGGGTTTCCGCTGATTGCTCTGCAGCCACCCCCCCTTTTTTTTTTTTTTTTTTTCCCTAACCTGGACTCTTTCTGTTCTCTGCAACTTGCCCACTCCACTGTGCTTTGTGCGTGCGTGTGCGCGCACGCGCTCGTCTGCGTGAGTGCGTGGGCGGATCAACGTGGGCGTGTGCGAATAACGGAGAGGAAGTAGAAACGAGTGAACGTGGTTTTGTGTGTCGCCACTGTAGGTGGAATTTGTGGTGTGTGTGTGTGTGTGTGTGTGTGTGATGGATTTGTTTCTGATTGTCTGAGAAAATTACCATAAACAGAACAAAACAAATCCCTAATTGTTTTGGCTCTATATTTACAGCAGACATGCCTGCAGCATATTGCATCTCTTCCGTGAAACTCCCCAGATTGCGTGTGATGCCTCCCTCTCCGGAGAGCCGAGTCATAACCGGGTCAATCGCAGGTTACGCTCAGGTCAGAGCCGAGAAGACGGCAATACATCATTCTCCACATATAAAGCTGAGGGATTGTCTCACAGGTGACTGGGCACAAAGATTATTTGACCATCGCTGAGCTTCTAACCATCTTGTCTGTACCTCGTTCATCCAAATAAGGCGTCCTGTGGGTGAAATTCTCAGCTGGGCTCTTGTCCGTTACAGGAGCCAGAGCAGATGGCTGACTATTGACATGCAAGGGAGCCTGCCTAATGCGGGCGCTGTGCTGCAGTGTTACTGGCGACAGGGGAAAAGGCTTGATGGAGTTTAAAGTGAATTAGCTGCATGTTTCGTTAGCGTTTATTGCAGCCGCGTGAGTCAACACTCTGGGTGATCTGGGGAGAGAGAGAGAGCGGATGATGCGGGGTGGGGGGGGCGGCCACACACGGACATGCAGGCTTGACAACTTTTCAGAACTCAAACTTTGAATTTTGAAGCTTTTCTTTCTTTATCTCATATTGGCATATTCTACGTGTGTATTCAGGAAAAGGCACACTGTCAATTCGCAATTTTCCCATTCATCTGCCCTCTCTAGGCTCCCCTCATGAAGCTAACACCAACGATGAAACATTCATCTGCAGCCATACTGGAAACTGGTTAATGCTCTCAGTCATTTATCAATAAATAACACTGCAAGCATATACAGATGTGAATAAAACATAAAGTGTTTGATATCTCTTAGGCAAATGTACAGCGCTGATTGACAGGCAAGCAAATGAACAAGGGAATGATGATTAGTCACAGCTGATGTAGTGCTGAGTTTCCCCCCAATCTTTCTATATTAATTCTTGACTGAAATATGTATAATTATAATAATCAAAGGGAAGCTCCAGTCTTGCTCATTATATGTCATCATTTCCTAGTTTCTGGGGTTGCTGAAAATAGTGAAAATAGTCACATAACCCAGAGATCTTCAACATTTTTCAGGCCAAGGACTCCGAACTGATGGTGATGCCATAACCAATAACATATTCTTTTTATTTAGATATATTTGCTTTATGTAAACATACACTTAACACACACTCCCATGACTCCAGAGAATCTGACACACTCAATGTGTGGACGGATGTGTTCACTCTGCTGAAATCCTCTTTGTCCGTCTTACCTCAGCGAGCCTTATCAGGTAATTAACGTCATGAATGGAGGTTTAATGACCCTCGCATCAACCTTGTTTAAAGGAAGTAGAATTAAAGATGGTATCTGGACATGTGCTAATGCGGGAGGGGCCGGGGTAGCGGGGGATGGCAGGTCTGAGCATCGGTGGCATCGTTCTGCTGATCAGCCACCGAGAGTCCTGCTCATGCACACCTGACACCCACGGACTTTTCTATCCGATGTCCACAACAGGAAAAATAAGAAGTTTGCGCTCAGTAATTGGGCTACTGTCATGAACATGCTTTAGCTTAAGTTTACATTCAGGTGAGTGGGTGCAAAATAAAATGGGAGATTAGAAATAATTTTAAAAACTAAACGTGAATGCTGTTCTTGTTCTTTGGTTATTTACAAGGTGAAGCGCATGTAAAGCACATCCAAGCGTTATCTCGTATAAACAGGCCTACAGTTTGTGTAAATCAAACTGGATGACGACTTTTTACAATTCCTACATTTCATTTGCTGTGTATCTGCACTGCGTTTGGGAGCAGGGTCATAATAAATAGTCGTAGTCACGGGAAATGAAATCCCTTGTTTTCCTTAGCTTAAAAAGATGCGCAGCCGGTACAGCGGTGCAAAGGCGCTTTCATGATGGAAGGAAGAGTCTGGAGTGGATTCACTACGAGAGCGCCCCTCCAGAGGAAACTAATACTCCTGTGTTGAAAAGGTGCTGAATCAGAATGTAAAGAATATAAAGATTTTTACATTTAAGGTGGGGAGGAGATTACAGCAGCGAGCTGTGGTTCGGGAAGTGCACTTCCCCGAGAAACACGTTGTGTGTGGAAAAGGAGAAAAACTGAATTTGGTATAAGCTGCAGAGTTCAGGATATCCATCTGTCAGTGAGAGACGTAGTCGGAAAGGTTAAGTTTATTTATTTTTGGTGAATAAATTTGAGGATTAGCAGTAATATTTCTAAATCAAACTTTGATTTAAACCAGGTCGGGTGTTTTGGCCGTGGTGATTTCACTTGCATTCTGTATTTGTGGCTCTTGTGCACACAAGAAATGATGAAACACGCGGTGTGTTATTTGTATAGATCGTCAAAGCCAGGGTGGACGACTCTGACATCCAGAGAGAGTTGATAAGCTTTCAAACAAGATCGTTTTCTTTTTTTCTTTTTTCTTTATATATATATATATATATATATATATATATATATATATATATATATATAGGTCCTTGAATGGGTTTATAATAAGAGTGCTGAAATAGCTTATAACAAAATGACGAATGCTTGAGTGACAGTTTGAATACATTAACACCTATAAAAGATAAAGACGCATGAGTGTAAAGACCACCATTAACACTCTTCCCAGTGAGTGTAAGGCCTTTTAGTCCTTAATTAAAAACACTGCACAAGAATGATGCAGTTCAAAGTCCTGTTATTTCTCTCATCCACACGCAGAGCATTTCCTCTAATAATGCTATTACGTGTTTTCAAGGATGTCTCTTGTTTTTTTTAGTTATTTTTATTTATTTTTTTTTTGTTCAAGTTGATATGGCAAAAACAACAGGGAGTTAAAGATCAGGGTATGTGAACATAAAATTGCAATTAGAAATAATGATGTTCAGTAGCCAGGCACAACATGATGTTATGTCTCTCAGGTTCGTGGTGGGAAAAGTAATAGGAATGCAATGTAGGGCAGGAGATGAGATGTAATATCTAAAAGACGGAGAAAACGGTGTTATGATTAACACTTAAACCTCAAATTGAATGAGTGAAAAGAACTCTGTCGTAGACAAACTCACAAAAAAGACTTTTTTTATTTATCCATTTTGCTTCATGTGCATTATTAAAGCAGAATATATATATATATATATATATATATATATATATTATATATATATATATATATATATATATATATATATATATAGTTGTTCAGTGGCCACTTCAAGATTGAACTCTTTGTGAACTCTTTTTCATGTGATGCATAATGTTGGTTCCATTCACCATTCAGATCCTTCAGAGCATTTCAAACAAGCTGATGTCAGAAATAAATAAATAAAAAATCCTAGAAGATGTGATGGTTTGCATTAAATTAGAAGGTGGTGCGATGGTCCCAGGAAGGACAGAAACATAGCATGCATCATGGCTGAGTCCTGGTGGACTAGTGCTGGAAATGTTGACAGCTCAACAACAGCTCTTACACTATAACAAGCTCTGGATGCCTCATATCATTCAGGTTTTTTTTTTTCTTTCTTTCTTTTTTTTTTTCTCTACACAAACTGTGTCCCTGTCAGCTTGGCAGTGGTAAACATATTAGTCAGAATGCCACCGACACTTGACATCAAAATTGCTCCATGTTGGCTGAATTCTTATTGTCACATCCAGTGTCGGCCCACTGGTGTGGGTCCACTTCATGATAGGTCACCCACATTCCACTCCTGCACAAGAGGGACAACACCTGTGTGCAACTAACGACGGTGCCACTGGGATGGTCCACATGCCTGGTGTTTACCACTGAAGAAAGAAATAAGAGCCCTCACTGTCATGTTTATTGTAAGGGGTTGAGCCCAAAGGGCGTTTCGGGTTGGTGCTGTTGTTCTCCATGATTGCCCAGCTTTCTGTGGATGTCTTCTCTGGTGTCTAATTAATTTAAAACCTTTGAATGGTCAAATTAAAACCTAAAAAGAAGCTGCAGTTGCTCATGAGGCTGACTTAACAGGAACATTTCCTTAACATATTAATAATTAACAATAATTAATAATAAAAAAATGAAAAAACGACTCTTGACAAGTCAATTGTGCTTCAGTGCAACAGCGTCTTCCTTCAATAGAAATCTGCAACTTTAATTCACCAAGGCTGTTCCTCAGCCCTCTCACAGAAAACAGAGGCTAGGAGTTGTGACATATTTGAGTGCACTTTTAATCCCGCACTTGAATTTATTTGTAAGACCAATCGCGCGTACTGTCCAAAGAAACAATTGACTCCGACTTGATCGGCTCCCCGTTCAGCCCTCGCCGACTCATCACGATTAGCAGCGACTGACAAACCAGGTTTACATCGGGCCTGCTACTGACAACACATATGTTCCACAGTTGGACATCGCAGCTGCCCACTTACCCCCAAATTAATGCAGATTTTACGAGAGGCTGCTTTGGCCGTGGGTCCCAGCGGGAATTTGGGATGTTGACTGAAAATTGCTGGAAATAAACTTGCTGACTTGTGCAGTAATGCCTCAAATTTTATTTTATGGCCCAGCCTGTTCCCTTCAGCGGCCTGTCGGAAAACATGCACGCAGATGCGAGTGCAGACACATTTGTCTGGAAAGGGGTTGCGTCAGATGATGACTTGTGATATGACTGTAGCCCACGATTTTACCAAGCTGACCACGAGACTGACTACCTGCCCCCCCCCCCCACACACTATTGTTGTCGGCTTTATATCCTTTGCATTACTCAGAGGTAATTTACAATGCCTGTGGCGTGATGTAGTCTTAGTATCCCTCCCCACTGATCATCAAACGAGCCTGTGGCCGTGTCCTCTGACTGCTGCCTGTACCGCCTCCTCGCACTGAACACAAAACAGAGGGGAAGGGAGATTGTATTTATAGAAAAGGAGAGGGGGAGCGATCAAAAGGAACAGAAGGAGAGAGTTATCAGTTCGATTGAACGACGTTTCTTTTCTCCAGTAGCACAGAGGAGATTTCATTGAAAGGCTGTTGCAGTCTATCGATTGCCCCTCAGGGATAGATGAAGCCAAGGATGGTGAGAGAGGAGGAGGAGGAGGAGGAGGAGGAGGGGGGATTCATGCAGTGAGAGAAACACTGAGACAGAACAGCATTCAGCTGTGTTACGTCCGGGAAGAGGAACAAAAGAAGAGAGAGTCCTAGCGCTCACGAAATGTACGAGTCTCTTGACGTTCTGTGCGGCGCAGAGTTTTTCTTCTGCCGGTCAACCATTTCAGTAGCCATGAGCTGTGCTTGTGCAAGTCTGTGAAGTAGGAAGGTCCGCAAAGGACATGCGAGCAGTGGTCAGTTTCTGCTGCTCATAACCTGAAAGGCTTTTTCTCTTAAAAAAAAAAAAAAAAAAGAAAAGATCACACAGCGTTGGGTTTTATTTCATGATACAATCATGAGTAGGTGGTTTGTTTTCCTCACATCGCATAGAGCTGGGTGTATCGATTAGGGATATATAAAAGAGAACTTTCTTGTTTTGTAAGAAGGTTTTGCAAAATGCAGTTTAAAAAATGAAAAAATGTGGAAAAAGATAAACTTCATGGAATTTGTAAGGTATTTTTTTTGTTTTTTATGGATTTCATTTTTGTGAGCTTTGACATGTAAGCAGACCTGCATATGTATGTATGTATGTACTGTATAGATAAACTGATTTGTTAACTCTGGGACATGAAGTGGAGATTAATTTCGCAAGACAATTTTATGGTGATCAGCTGTTTATTTCTCACATTTATAGCATGAAAATCACTTTACCGGACACAGTATCACTTTGTATTCATTGGTGAAATCAATAAACACGAGGTACTTTCTGCGGTAATCTATCCATCTATGCTATTATTTGACAATTTGTTTAGTTTAGTAAAACCTCAGCATTTTAATCATTTTTGTATTATTATTATAGCGTGTTCTTTTGTTATCGGAGAGAGGGAATTAATAGTTTGCATTTTACCTTGCATGCAGTGGCCAAGTACAATTTGCTCCCAATTATATTTGTGTCAACTTTACTAACTTGGACAAATTGATTTCTCCTTTTATTTATATTTGTTCGCCTAAAACAGGGTTGAAACGTAACTTCTAGTTTTTGTTTTTGTTTTTACTCCCCCAGCTTGAGCTGTATGTCAGAGACTGGCTGTTGCTCTCCTCATATTCTGTCAGCTGGCGAGACAATGAAACAGGCTGTTTGTAGGTCCTTAAGCAAGCAACTCTCACACTGCTTACATATTGACACGAATCTTAGCAAGTTTTAAATGGCGAGAAAAGCAACTTTGAAGCCTTTTGCTTGGGACCCGAATTATCTGAACACACAGAAAAAGCAGGCGTATGATTAAAGACTGAGCATGGGACACTTCAGTCTCTTTTGTACATGTACATGTATTAGTGTATGGGTGTAGTGCATGAAGTCTACAAGTATGCAACTCTCACACGATATTCAAAGAGTTCTGCTGTTGTGTGAAATCCCGTGTCCTACCGAACAGGCCTTCAAGCTTCAGTAAAGTTACACAAACAGTCCGAGTAGCCACGACACAAAAGCAGCCGTAAAGTTAAAGGCCAAAACCACAGGTTCCCCTGAGTCCCACGCCCGCCAGCCTTACCGTATGCCTAATGAGTCCAACCACTCCTCCAGCTCCTTGAGCACAGGGATAGAGCCTTGGATCCATCCAGGTGAGAGCATGCACCGCGGGACGAGATCCGTCCACCAGGGTCAGATCCAGCTGTGATGGATGACTCCTCCGGGACAAGCGATGCCTGAGCCGGTCCTTGTCTCCCTTTGTCTTTGTGGTGTATACATCAGCAGATCAACAGCAGATACGTACACACACACTAAAAGTGTACATACATAGTTGGGCTGTGACCTTGTCCATGACCACACACTTAAATGGCAGCATTTCTGATGAGCGGTTTCCCACGAGGGGAGGGAGGCAGGAAAAAGAGGGGTAGATGTGATGATGAAATACACCGATTGTCCCCTGATAGATTGGGGACAAGGCCCCTAATCGCTCTTGATGTCATGCGGATGACCTCCCAGGATACAGAGCCCAGATTTATCACCCGTGGCTCTCCTCTCATTCACCACCAAGTGAATCTCTGGTCATGATGTACAGTACAGAGGTGCGCCATAAATAGCACCTTTCACCTGATGACATCCTATATCAAGCGCTATTATTAGGGCTGTGTAACCTGGAGCTCTGCTGATATGGAGACCGCTTTAATACTCCGTGAACACGGGACCACTTTAGCCTACTTTTACACGTGTGATTTGTCACAACGTACAAATATTTTTAATTATTTCCGGAGAACGTGAGCTGGTTTTAGCAAGGCGTAAACAAATAAATACGATTAGATAATGAATAGCCATCGGTGCTGTCTCATATCAGTGGAGTCATTTATCGGGGCTGAATTTGCCCCCCACAGATCACTGATATGATCTAACTACTTTTTATTGTTATTATCATTGAAAATGATCTGCCTACCATACACTGTGAGAAATGTATCTAGTATCGTACAAATGTGTCCTAATTCTCCACTTCAGTTATACACAAGAACTTTACAATTTACAGTAATTTAATTTAGAGTACTACGTTTCATTTCAACAATTTTCTGCCCTCTTTATTTGTGCGTTTTATAGTGAGACCAATACATCCTTTACAAAGTTAGACTCCCATGCATCAAATGGAAGACACTTGGACATATGCCAGAGTTCAGTAACGAATTTCTACTGTGTAGGCAACAGCACTTGCTTTTAGTTTCAGTTTACTTGAAAGGATATTACCTCTCATAAGAAGGGTTAAGATTAACCTGGTTCATAACCTGGTTATCTTTTGTGCGGATATTTTAAGACTGGTTTGCGAGAGGCTGATAAGCGACGTTTCATTCCACCCCTGATGATTTCGAGAAACGTTTGTCCAATTTTACATAGATAGCGATGCCATGTGTCTTCTCTGAACCATAATCTACAATACATGTCATGAATTCCTTGCGAAAGCACTTTGAAACTTGTATTTCACAGATAACAAACTGGATTAACCGAGTTTGGGTTGTAAACTCCCCATTTCATGTAATGTTCACGACAAAGGGATCCCATTCCTCCAGACCTCATCCGTATGCGCCCCGCTGGTGTTGGTGCAGCAGCCGGCTCAGTGTATCTATTGCAATGCTCCGTGTAGCGTGACTGTTGCCTGTGTATCATCTATCAGGGGATAGTATAACCTTGCTTTAAAATCATATTCCACTGAATCAGAATTCAATTCGAGATTCCTCCAAGAAACTATCGTAATAATACATCTCCCCCGGATTCCACTATGGCCACTGTCACCGTGCTTCCTGAATCATTGCCTCTACTGTAATTTCTCAATAACATTGTTGGCAGAGACATGATGAAACATTCAGCGAATGAATTTCATTGGCTACAGGGGAGAGGAAAAACCTTGTGAAAGTATAATTTCAGATGAATGAAAATGTGCTTACCACATTGTTCAGGTTGTGAATATGAAACACCTCGGCTACGATTCTTATTACTGTATTATTCATAAATCAGAGAGATGCCACTGTTTGTTGGGAGAGGCGAGCTTAAAAAATGAAAGCAACGCCGTGTTATGTTTTCCAGCGTGTGCTCTGTGTTTGAAATGGCTCTTGATTGTACGACAGTGGCACTCTTCATCTTACACATGCTTAAACGTTGAATAGAGGTAATGAGATTGGAGCTGAATAACAATGATGGAATGGATTACTGCAGCGTCCACGTTGCAAAAGGTTTGACAGTTTCCCCGATTAGTGGTACAAATTCAGCACTTGTCAGGCGTTATGTAAACAGCACTGAAGAAGATTATTTCTCAGCCATAGTAGGGTTTTATCCAAAGCGTCAGCCTGTGTGATGAGTAAAACTTTTCCAGGGCTCTCCATGGCTGAAGGTTCTGTTTATATGCCGATCATAGTCATTATTTGGCAATTACAGTGACATACCGAACACCTGCATTCTGATTACATGACAAATACAGAGAAATGTAACGATTACATTTCCCGTTTTAAATAAAGTGAGACATCATTATGTCCTTTAGTGTGCTTATTGCGAATGTAAAATAAATAAATAATTAAATAAAGGAGCGTTTACAGCTTAACAGACCTTCATTTGATTTATTTAGATTTCAAACCAAAGAGAATTAAGTCTTACTAAGCAAAACATGAGGCGTGTTTAATGTGTTATTTTTTTTTATTTTTTATTTTTTTTTACCAATAACCATTTAGCATATGTCTCTGGCGGTTACCTAGCAACCTGTGAATCACTGATTAGAAGCAGAATCCAGAAGAAAAACCTAAACTTTGAGTTATTGCAAGATGGATTAAATAAATGGCATATAATTGGATTCAGCTTTAGAAGAGCTGTTAGGTTGGCAGTAAAGCCCATTTGCGGTCTTTATGAAGTGCTATGGTAACAGATGCTGACACCTGCTTTATGCTTCCAGACAGATACAGAATGGTGTTCAGTAGCAGAAGTAACAAACTACCTTTGATCACGTGGTGTTCTTTTAAAAAAAAATAATAACAACAAAATGACACTTAAGTGCACTTGTGTTCTTAAAGTGTACATCAACAAAATGCTCAACCACCTGGTAACAGTTAGGTAACATCTTCTTTTAAATTATATATATATATATATCTTTATCAGAAATGAATGGACGACGCGGAGGCGTGAACCATCCGACGCGAAGCGGAAGTCCATTCATTTCTGATATTGGACACCGCGAAGGTCATTATCCCGCTTATACCATGGTCACTTACGAAATAAATAAATACTAGGTCAATTATCAGTACGTTTTTTTGTTTTTGTTTGTTTGTTTAAATCATAGGTTTTTCACAAGAAGCGGCTGAGCGGACTATTTCATCTCCCATCCGCAGGGATTGAGAGTATAGTGGCAGTGTAGCTCTCAAAGTTGATGTCTCATGTTTTTCTGAGCCAGGAAGTGTTTTAACTGCCCATTTCGTGATTTTCTTTGTGTTAATTTAATCCTTATCGTCCTCTAAATTGTCCAGTTCCTCCGGTGTCACCTCATTGTGTCGCATCTCCTTCTTCTTTTGATATTGATTTCTCTCTTTCTCTTCTGCTGCATCCCAGTCTTCAAAATTATCAAATTTTATCAAGTAGGTTAAAGTTAACTATAAAATCACCCATTTTTTTTTGTCAGCTGTATTGCCGTTATGATAAATAAACTGTGAAATAATGTATGTTCTGTGTTAATGTAAACGTAAATAAGTGATTTAAAGCGCCACCCGGCCAGCACAGTAAGTGAACCGAATCAAACACACCCACGACATAACAGGTGCATGCCGGGTATAGCATTTATAGCATTAGCAAGTTTTATGCAGCTCTACTTTATAGTGCTTAAAACATGTAACGCGTGTCATATTTTTTTACCTTCAGTGAAGTGCGGACAAACTACCTGTACTTTTCCCCACAGATCACTATTTGACAACTATTTGACAACTTGAGTCCACTGAATGGACCGTCACGAGAAGCTGAAGAAAACTGTGGAGGACTTCAGTTCAGACAGGTGAGCACTACTACAACAACACACGGAGATGTTTTAATTGGCAGTCCTGAGGAGAAATATTACATTGTTGCTTAGCAACGTAGCGTTTTTCCAGTGTGCACAAATTGGACAGCTCACGTGCTGTTCGAAAACGCAGTGTATTGTGGTTTGAACCTCTGTTCTGTAGGCTGTCAATAGTGAAGGAATATATTGTGGTTTGAAGACATCGTGGCAGAATGTCAATTAGACCTAAAAATCTTACACTGTAGCTATGCCTTCATTTGAACTTATACATTTTTAGGATTTTTTTCTTACTACATTTTTACTTTCTTTTCATCGTTAAAGCATTTGCTTTAGTTCAATTTTGCAGTACTACGTCCGCGCTCATCTTCCTCGTCAAGTTCTTAGATGGTCAGAAAATATTTTCATTATATTTTCATTTCATATTGATCTGCATTGATCCAACTACTCCAACTCACACGGATACAAGGATTGAGGCAGAAAATGCATTAAAAATGATGTGACCCAAGGCCTGGGAAAATTATTATTACAATAGCACAAACCATCAATCAAAACTGTTTGACTGGAACTGTCAGTGTGTTCGTTGTGATGCCCTAACCTCTGTGCAGCAGCAGAGCTGATGTAATTACACTGACTTATTCATGTGTGATCTGAAGCGTGGTGCCTCATCTCCAGGATCTATGTCCCATTGACCATTGACTTAAAGTCAGTGGTAAAAGTGTCTGGAGGTCTGTTTGTCTTCATCAACGGTAACATGTGTCTTTCCGCTTATTGGCGAACTGTGTGTGTTTTCCGCTCTTCCTCAGTTTAATCAATACGGTCACGTGTATTGACTTGTAAAGAACTGTCGCACGTTGCAGATTTAAAGAGGTCTTCCTGCCCTGTGTATTGATCCGGTGTGTGATCTACTCCTCTACAGTGAATCTGCTGTTCTGTCTAAACGAGGCATTTTTAATCTGAACCATTAAAGATTTGTGAATAATGTGTAGAATATCACCACTAATATCCCTTTGCAGTTAAATCACATTCCTCTTTTAGTAAAGATTGGCCTGCTTGTTGTTTTAATATGGTTTTCATATTGCTGACAAAGCATGTGTATCTGTTTTTCCTTTGTCCTTCATCCACACTCTTCATGAGTATTTTTCACAAGGTCTGTCCCAGGTGACCACTGTTACTTGTCTTGGACTCCATTACAGTAACATTTGTGTCTTTGGACTATACAAACAAAGCCCTACCATTTATACGCAAAAGGCATCCATGTGTTTGTAGGAGTAAGCTTCAGCCGCTGGAGTGGTCGCAGTTGCTCTCAACTTTAAGAGTTGTGAAATTTCAAGTGATCATTTCTTCTCTGACCTTTCTCACTTTTACTTCTCCTACAGAACCATCGGTCTGCCTGCCTTGATATATACTTTTTTGAATATCAATGCAATTTTCCAGCCGATTCCCCTCAGATGTTGTCACGGTGGAGGTAAATCATGGTCTGGCCTTGCGAGACTAATTGTGGGCTGAAACTTGCCTGGTCCCCGCTTTCCTGCGCTTTCCTTGCAAGTTCTTATCTGGGCAGATAAGAACGGTGGCTTAACGTGATGATGTTTCATATACGTTTCTCACCACTGATTTTGAATGGCAAAACTAGCTGTAGGCGTTTATTTTTCACGGCGTTTTGATACATGTCCCAATTCTTCATCTCTTCTTTCTGTATGTGAGCTGACACTTTTACAACACAGCCACAGAACAAACAGAATGAGGACCCCCCCAGACCAGGGATCCGCAACCTTTATTATCAACCTTTATTATTAGAAGAGTCATTTAGCCCCCTCTTCCACCTAAGAAAGATAGCCTGTAGCTAACACAGCTTATAAACTTTTTAAAGTTTTAACCAACAAGTCTCTACTCTAATTATACAGTGTACTATGCAGGCCTATTTGAGTCCTTCCTATATTTGTCAGTCTGTCCATCTGTCTTCTTCCTGGTAGCGGGGGCAGCAGTCTCAGCAGGGAAGTCCAGACAGACCTCTCCCCAGCCGCTTCCTCCGGCTCCTCTGGAGGAACCCCCAGGTGTTCCCAGGCTAGACGAGAGACGTAATCCCTCTATGTCCTGGATTGGCCCCGACGCCTCCCCCACTGGGACATGCTCGGGAAACCTCTAACCATATTTGTGTAAAATTAAAATAAAAACTACCCACTCCAAATTAACAAAATTTGTCACAGGGTCAGTAGAACGGGGCTCCCAGGAATGCATGTGGAGATTTTATCCATACACTGTAGGGTCTTCATAGGTTTACGGAAGTTCATGGTTGTTATTGCAAAATATGCTAAAATGTAGCCATCTTGGTTTCCCTGTCCCAAGCGGTAAGATGTAGTGGGACAATGCCTAATATGAACCTTGACAGATCTTGTAGCTTGGTGTTTTTAATTAGATCAGTGGCAGACAGTCTTTACTGTGCAAAGAAAAGCACTCTTTTAAGTGACTGTCATGTCCATAGCTGCCAGTTATTCCTTAAAAGACACTGATAGGTCTACACTTTAATGGATCAGCCTAAAGCTTCTGGACTATCATGATCAAGTTGTTTGTTGACTTTTTGCATGGTCACCACAGTGCAGCCTGAGAAACAAAAGTAGCATATTCTCACAGTTCTAACTATTCAGTTATACATGATGATCCGTCACTTTCAGCTTTCAGACTCCCTGCTATTTTTACTTTTGATCCTCTTTAATCATTTAATGTCATATTCCGTGTTGTAGTTGTAAAATGCTAGTACGAAGAACACCAAATTGTCAAACCTGTCAAAGTTCAGTCTTTAACCTGAACGGAGTAGCTCCTGCACAGACCTGCCCTCACTCTTTCACTCACCGCTCCAATGACCCAGTCAAGGGGGACTCTCTGGTTTCTTGACGAAAGTGGTGTCACATGACACGGCCATTGGCAGACAGAAACCAAGGAACGGAAAACTGATCTTGGTGCCCACAACGTATGACCTCATCTGAGCAATAACAGTCTGCTGTTTGGGGCTCCATGGTCAAATAAAAACAATGTATTGTAAGTTTAAAAGAGTGAAAGTAATTTCCAGTGACTGTTTTTTATTGGTTTGATCTGTTGTTGCTCTACTAGCAAAGGCAAGAAAAGACTGCCTATTGACTGTGCAAATTTGATTTAGTACATACGAAATCAATAGCAACGTGAACAAATCTGTGGCCATTCGCTTCCTCTAATCGGCCTCCCATTAGTGTGATTATTTTCCTAAATGAGCTGTCTGGTTTTAGTTTAGGGATTGTGTCAATATAAAATCAATCAAGTCAACTCCGAACATTATTTTAATGAGGCTTCTCCATCCTTTTTAAATGCTGTCTGTCAAATGGGAAGAAAGCACATGTCAAAGTTAGACTCTGAACCAGAGTCGGTTTTCGTGTGGAACACAAACAGAGTGGAAAAGATCTTCTGCTGAGGTATTTCAGCAAGGGCCCTGCTTAAATGCTCAAAGGATGTGCACCCTGGGGAATATGTATGTACAAAGTGGAGGTAAATAAATAATAAAGAGATGAATGGGAGGCTAAGCAGACAGCTGATGTGACTGATCATAGGAAGGGGGTGAGACTGGTCCTCTCTGACGCTGTCAGCAGGGTGTGAGGGTGAGTGGTGATTAAAACTGCTTTCCTCTTACCCGTCAGCAAACACAAACACACACTGCTATCTCTGCAAACTGACTTACATATAAACAGCTTAAGCCCCTGTGATGTGCCAAATCGATGCTTTTCTTTCTTTTTTTTTTTTTTTTTGACTCAACTCAGACAGATCCATTTGACTAGCTCTGCTTTTCTCTGTGTTTATTTGCTAAGTTGTTAAAAAGAAGCTGAAGGAGAAAAATCCAGAGTATAACAACGAGTCAGTCAAACTTTCAGCCAGCCATTTAATGAGTTAGTTAGGGATTCAGATGTTTTCCAGAACAAGGCCCTGAACTCGCACTCGCCGCTGAATAACAGGCTCGTCTCTCTTTGCAACCTTGCTGCCCTTCTTCTCGTGAATTATAACAAGCATGAAAGGTCTGCGATTCAGATGTCTCACATTCAGTCTTATTTAGCGCCGTGCTGTTTTAGTATTGACAGAAATGCTGGGAATACACACACATACAGACATTCATATCCATGAAATGAAACGCAGTGTCACAATGTCTAATTTTAGAAAAATGGAGATGTTCAATCATAGCAACCGGAGCAAGAAGAAGAGTCTGAAATGGTTAAAAATGAGTCATCTAGCAATTGGAAGAAAATATTGCTTCATTGTTAGGCATGAATTTTAAATATTTTTCCTGCCTTTGTCAGGGATGTCAAAAATATACATAGACAGGCTTAACAAGCTTCTGTGCATGACGTCACGTTCTGGCTATATAGAGAATCTTTATTCCAATCGGATGGTTTTATGTGGCTTTGACCTACAGAAGTCTACAATACAGCATAAGACGTGTCTTGTAACTCTAGATGGAAAAAGGCTGCATCAAAGCGGTTCACATTCTATGCAGTGTGACCAATTTCTAAAGAAATTTAATGAAGCTCTAAATCTTGTCCTATATTAAAATGTAAATTGAAATGATCACCCCTAAGATTAAAACTCGGCACACTGGGCAATGAAATAACAGAATTAGACGAGCTACCAGTGAATGCTACAAAGTCATTTGTATGATGTGAGCGACTGCAGGTTGTGCACAGTCGAAATGTTGATTCCTTAAAGCTCAGCCTATTTTTGGTCCATCCAATTATACAACCCCTAATGTGGATGAATGAAGCAGAACTCTGAGAGGGGGAAGTGGAGTACCAGAGAAACATACTCAGAGGACAACACTTTTTAGAGGTTGGAAGGGGGAAACAAGATGGGAACAAAGCAGCGACAGGGAGATAATGACAGAAGAGGAAGAGTAAAGATACTGTGTTGCACAGCTGAAAGACAGATACGCAGATTAAGGTTTAGAAAGGGAGACAACAGAGGACAGATAGGAGAGACAGGTAGAGAGATGAGAGAGGAAAAACAAAGATAAAGAGCTCTGATTAGGGTGTATTGCCCCCTTGCTCTACTTTGCTTCCCTTTCCTCTTTTTCCACTTGAGTTGTAGAAGGAGACAAAGGCTGGAACGTATTAAATGTGTCTTGTCACATGAGAGGAATGTGCAGTGACAAAGCTGAAATAAACTCCTGCCAGCACAGGAGCTGTCACTTCTTCTGTGCATCCGTTGACGTTCTTCAGATGCACACCACAGCAATTAGTGCCATTAATTTATTTTTATTTAACCAAGTTAACCCTGGAGGAATGAAATATCTAATCTTAAATCTTAAATGAGACCCAGGCATAGCATTTAATGCGCTGCGGTGTATTCAATACGAACGGCACTGATGCAGTGTGTGGGTTTCTTTTCAACATCTCCACTTACAATTAAGTTTCATTAGAAGTAAACCTGTTTTTGAATCAAGCTCATGATTGGTAAACCTTAGCATGTCGATTTGTGCCACTGACCAAGAGCAACATATCTTGTCAAGAGTGAACTTTTAGGGAACCATGAGCCATATTCAGACTGCAGGAAAGAGTCTGCAAAATCAGATCAAATCCATCACATCACAGTGTGAACAGCACAAATCTCGTGGATTCCAGTCCTCTGTGGTCTTAAAGTTTCTTCCCAGTGTAGTTTATTGTGAACAGTCTTAATTAGTATTATTAGTATTATCATCTTATGAGGAACACAGGAAGTCCTCTTGTGTGCCATCATATTGTTATTTTGGGATATTATATCACCCCGTGAAATTTCAATGAAGGACTCTCGACCCCGTCCTTGGCTCCAACTTTAATCATCTTGTGTGTCACGTAACGGCATAAAATGACATCCTTAAAGCTCTAAATGCCTTTAAATGAAATAACTTATCGTAGCTTTTTATAGCCGCTCTTACCAGAGCCGTTGTTTCTCTTTTCCGTCTAATTATAAACACCCTCACAAAGAGGGATGCTTTGCAGACAGTTACGAAACAGGATTTCAGACTGTATGTTGTTAGTGCCTGCGCAAACCAGACATAGAAGTTCACCAACTAATTCAGCGAGTCGATGCTTTTTCACCGAGCGTATAAATATCTTATGAAAATGTGTGGATTCATTTCACTCAGCCATTATTTGGTTCTGTTGCAGACAACAACAGGAGCGAAAGTACATGTAATGAACAAAACAAAAGCCCTAATCCAGGTGTGAAGTCCATCAAGTTTAGTTTGCAGGTGTAGTAACAGCAGGTGAATCTATCAAAAAACCAAGTAATTTCTTATATCCGTCACCTTAGGTCCAAAGAGCAAGGCTGCTATATTAATAAACATGCACATATGGTGGAGTCCCGCCTTCAGGGAGTTATGTATGTTTTCATATGGAAAGAATTTTGCTCAAGCTCTAATGAAATATTCACCAATCAGTCCCCATGTGGCTGCACAACGCTCAACATATGGCCATTGTTCAACTCCTTACTCATACTGTAGTGCTTTTTTGCGTGAGCTTTTAAATCCACTCGTACGGTTAGAAGAGACACTAGGGACACCCATGAATGTGTGCTCTCTTTGGTTGTGCATATTTGTCTGTGCTCAGTTAGACATTTCTCATCATCCAAAGTTCAAGTAAGCCCTTCGAAAACTCCCCGGAGAGCTCCTGAAGACCACTTCCAGACGTCAGCGGACTGAACGCACTTCTGAAACTCTTTTCCGGTTCTTTGTCTGAGGTGAGATAGCATCACCTTTCTGTCTATTCAGAAGGTTTCAGAGGCATGAATTGAATTGATTTTATATATAGCCGAGGCCCACTGAGTTATATTTTCTTCTCCTTCATTATATGAAAAAAAAAAGAGAAAAAAAAGATGATATCCTTGGTCCAGTCTGAAACGTAATAAAGGGTGACCCCATCATCTCCAGATAACTGTGCTGCCAATAAATCTGACGTGACGACTCAGTTTAAACGCTCATTTCCCGGCCTGTTTATAGTCTAATAATCCATTAAACGTTCACAACATGAAATATTAACCATGGTGTTTACAGTGCTTAGCCAGCTAGAGTATAATGATATACTGTACGTGGCATTATTGTCCCCGTGGGTGCTCTTCAAACTCTTACAATTTCCCCCCCCCCATTCACTCCTGTGGTGAAGTGTGTGTGTGTAGCAGAGTCTGCTTAACAGTGTAAAACCTTTCACATTCCAAATGATCTCCACAGACATTACACCCATAAACACATTTTACAATGGCATTACATGCTCAGGTACGTTTGAAGCGCAGGCTTCATTGAGACATCTCCGGATGCTGGCAAAGAGAGGAGGAGGTGGAGGAGGGGATCTAATACAAACATGTTTGTGTTAAAGAAACGTCCCAGATCAGTGCCTCTCTATTACACAGCAGCGTGGTGATTAGCTGGTCATGTTCCTCTTTATCTAGATTGACAGGGCACATCTGTGGAGGGGAGAGGGTGGCTTCGAGCAAGAGACCAGGTGTGAATATTGCAGCAGATATATGAATACATGGAACATCTGGATAGAGCGTTCGGGAGATGTGGATGGATGGAAGGCTAGGGAGACGCATGTCTAATCAGGTTAAGGGTTGTAGATGGTGTACACGTGCTCCTGGACACATACTGTGCCTGTTCGTGTCCATTACTGGGTCTTTTTTTGGGGAGGTGAATTTTGTCATTTCATTTTTCCTTTTCAGTGCTCTGTCTGTTTGAGAATTCAACTTATTGATTAGTTAACCAGTAAAGCTCGATTCAAAGCATGTACAGATAGGAACTGTCAGTTGGAGTAAAGTCGCATTACACACGTTCTTGTTGCATTGATTTCTGCCTTTCACAAACTAGCAGTGACAAATCGACAATTAAATGACCTTCAGTGGCTGCAGTCAATCCGATTGACAGAAATTCATAAATTATTTTTGAGAGCTACACAAAAACTTTGATTGGTTATGGCAGCATCAACCCCATTGTATTGTTTATTTAGAGGCTGCAATCAAAGATCTAATCATGATGCTATGGCAGATTGAAATGCTGGCAATAGGTAAAAACATTAACAAGCACAGCACACAGACACCTCAAGCATTTAGCTGTTGTTGTTCTGTCTAAGGCGACTTATTCAGTGGGTTCCAGAAGGCTAACTATACTTCATCACATCACAAGTGTTTTACTCAGGCAGCAATACCACCAGTAGCCAATAGATGACTACTATTTATGGCTGATCATCACTGCTCATCACTGGGTCCTGATTTGATTGCCTTTGATGCAATATGAATTGATTAGATAGATTTCACTTTCGAAACCAATTTACTGGAAACTAATGCTGTCATTGGTTCCAGAGATTTCTGGTATTTCCATTATATTTGTTTTGTTGTATATATTTTGGATCTCCCGTCACACAAGGACTAATCTCCTGCAATAAACTGCTTGTACTTAAAAGAAAAAAATGATAAAGGGATTTTGTATAACAATATCAGAGCTTTCAAATCAAGATGTGAATTGATTTGACTTGGAAAATCCACAGTTTTTATTAAACCCAGTTCTATTCAGCGCATTTGAATGTAAAGGCAACTACTTCATTGTTAATGATACTCATCTGATTCAGTAGATCTCACACATTTTATTTTAGGTGTGGTAGAACAAAGAGCTGCGCCATGTATTTACACATCTCGGTTGCCTCTCTGTCAAAGCAGCAAAATGTTATCTTGCTGTGGCATTGATGGAAAAAAGCAAAACAAAACAGGTTTTGTAAAGGTTAGGGCAAGCCGTCCCTGAAGTACTCCAGAATCTATTGCAGCATATTGCAGTTTGAATCCCCAATAACCCAAACATGAGAGACTATGCGAACGATATGGGAGATTTGTAGCCATACTAGGGCACGAGCTGGCAAAAAGTACTCCGTGGAACATGGCTTGATGCTGTCTGGACTGTATTCAGAAGCGTCAGTGACAGTCTGCCCATTGACAGTCCCTGACTCCTTGCCAGGCACCGTGATTGTGGTAGAAAAATTCCTTTTTCTCTACGCTTTGCGGCGCTTCACACAACTGCCACAATGGAGAGAATGCCACTGCCAGATGCCAATGCCTTAAGTCAAGGTCTCAGCCATTAATGAGTACCGGCACCATACCAGTGGTATTTCTAGATTTTTAAACTCGTCATCCTCTCTATGCAGTTAAAGATATGTGTGAGCTAACGAGAGGCCGTAACACCGGGTCGCTGCTCAACTGTAAGTGGAGGTGATCATGCAACAACACACTTTGAATCATAGCATCACGTTCTTGTGCAAAGAACGAAATCTGCATCCACATTAGTTTCTTTCTTTTACGAAACGAAAACAAACCCTGACGGAGTAAATCTCTGTAATGTTAGCTAAACTCAAAGTGAACGTCAGAAATTCACTTCAAAGGCCTTTCAGCTAAGCATGCCATGAACTGAGACGCTCTTTGAAGAAATACCGTTCGATGTGGAACAGTAGTATGACTCAGCACCTCTCGCTATCAAGTGCTATTGTATAGTTTAGTTTCGTTCGTCTGCATTCATGGTTATATATACTCAAAGTTAGAGCACAGTTGATGACATACTATGCAACATATTGTATACTACCGATACTGACTTATTTCATGTGCTGTGCCAAACAGCAGGTGTTCGTTTACAGTTTGTATGCCTATGATTTTGTGATGAGTGGGTGCTTATGCATTCACTTGGTGCATGAAAATTGTTATTGTGTTCCCCGTCATTGCCTCCAGCTGCTTTAGAACAACACAAACAAAACCCAGCATGGCCCCCGTCCCTGCCTCCCTTTCCAGACACGAACACTGGTCCCCTCTGGGCAATAGACGCTGCTCTCATTCATTAACAGAGATATCTAGGCGAAAACAAGCATGACCCCAAGGAATCGGGGAAGGAGGGAGAGGAAGAGATGGTGCGGCGTTTAGCTGCGGCATCCTCCTCCACCTCTTTTCTCGAGTGGTCCTAATTACCTCGCGTCTGATGTCTCTCTCATCTCGCTGTCTGTTCCCAGCTGCGGTAGGCCCTCGGTGGGCAGACGAAGTTATCGCGCTGGGCTGACCATGATGCTTTGCCGCTGTGATGAAGCCTTACTCCATCTCCTCCTCCGCCTCTGCTGGCATAGTAATACTCATTAAAGAGGACACCGGAGGGAGTGGCCCTCAATCCTCATCTTCTGCCCTACATTCCCCCTCTCGCTTTTCGCGCAGTAGCCGGCCGATAAAAAAATCCGCATATTCCCTCCAGCACCACCTGTCGACATGCCACAGCGCCCGCTGTTACGGGGAGTGCGAGGGACTGAGTGACACAACCTCACTTCCTGCTGGGATGTTAATGTGTGCTGCAGGGAAGCTTGTTGCTCCACCAAGTAAGTGCTTTTCATTGTTTATTTCCCCTCATACTTTTTTACGTCCCCATCTCCTCTCTGGAGGATGAAACCCTGAATGCGTTTAGGGCCGATGAATCAGTGATGTGACTAAAGATTTAAAACTTTGTCAGTACTTTTTTTTTTTGTACTATTGATGTCGGCAGTTTTGGAGTGCGACAAACAAATGGAAAATGACACAGACACAGAGCTGGAGAGCATGATTGGATAATGATCCGCAGACGGACCTTTTAGCACGAGCCATCAGAAGCAGACAGCCGCTCACAAAACCAGCCTCCATATCTGCTGCAATGTTGTTTTTGCAATATAGATTTTCAGCAGAAAATGAGGCCTGATTTGATCCCTTATGTGCATTTCCTCTAGATAATTTACCACCGTTTTCTTCTGTTTATTCAGCTTTATTCAACAGCTTATATGCCCTGACCTGTCTCATCCAATTAGCCTAATTGGAGGAATAATTCCCCATCTGTCAAACACAGCAGTCTTTCACCTGTGGGGTCACATAAGTGTTAACTCTCGCTTTGGAATGAGGACACAAGAAACCACCGAGCAGAATATAAATGTGCGAAAGTTTGACTTGGTATGATCCTGTCTTTCATGTGTAATAGCACTACAGAGAAGTTTTTGTCACATGGTTTGTCTCCGGGGAGAGAAAACATACCCTCTTGCCTTCCGAACTGTTTGGATGACACTACGCTGAATTCTTTTCCTTGTGTTGTATTTTCTAATACACTGGTAGCCAATAACGTGGGTGTGCTTGGCCATGAATTATAGATCTGTTGTTGGCACAGGGTGTGTGGATATGAACTGTGCATGCCGGGGCCAGATAAGGCCAGATTTATACCTTTAGCTGCCAGGAGCAGACACAGTAAGCCAGCTCACAAATTAAATGGAAATTGAGTTTGAGGGAGCTAATAAAACAGTCGTAGCACCCTCATACAACACCATGTCCTCTTAGCATACAATGCATGCATGATGGGGAAACGTACTTAAAGATTTCTGTGGCTCTTGATCAGCAATGTGACTCCTAGTCTTCAGTCACTCTCACCAAATTAATTGATGTACACTGAAGACTAACGGGGGTCAGAGTAAGTTGGGGAAAAACATTTAGTTCTGTGATTATGAAGACAAATTCTCTGACTCCGGCTACCAGTACTAAAAAAATAAGTGACTCATTTGTGTCTACTACACAAAGGGCATCATGTATTAAAAGTTTTATTAGAACCATACATAATTCAGAGGGGCCAACTTGTTATTAGTTTCTCTGAAGGCCCTCTCTAATGTTGCTGCCACGGTTACAATTATTTGGTTCATCAATGCAACAAAACAAAAAGCAAAAAAAACAAACGTTCAATCTCTCACATTTATTGTTAGAGACTTGGAGGAACTTAGTGGTCGGAAAGTTCTCTGAGTACATGCAGTACTTACGGGATTCGGTATTTTGCAGAGCTTGTGAGGCATCAAAGGATGCCACAAGCTAAGTCTCCATCAGTGATTGCACTCTATCCTCTGTTAAGAAAGACAGACCTCACCAGGTCTTTTATATATTTTATGATACTGACTGATACCAGTTCTGGTACAGTAGTTATTAACACTGAAGGTGAGCAAGATTCATCTCAATGTTCACATGTTCAGAACATGTACATAGTCGACAAATCACTATGCTAATGCTCCCAATCATAGACCTTTACCGATATGCAACACATTTGTTACCAAGCCATATGAAGATGACGTGATTTGACAAGAACCCCTGATTAAAAGGCTATCTGTGTGGCAATTACAAGACCTGGAATGGCCTATTTGTGCGCCATCTTCCCTTCCCAAAAGTTCGCTGGCTCTGAGCCTCTATAGAGATTTCTTTCTGGAGAAAAGTCACCACTGACAGCACCCTTCAATGACAAGGAGTGACACTTGCTTACCTGTGTGACATCTTCAACTTGCTCAATGAACTCAGTCACTTCAGCGGAGAATGACATCTGTCCTTAGCTTGTTGGACAAAGTGACGGCATTGAAGGTCAAACCGGAACCGTGGGGACTGTGAGTGAGCAGGGACGTATTTGGACATGTTCCCAACATTAGGGGAGATTTTCAGAAGGACTGAAGCTGAACCGTCCTTATCGCAGCCGGTGTCACCTGGCTTCAATGTCGATTGTGTTGCATCGCAGCTGCAGATTATGCACGAAATGCAAAGGAATGGATCCGTGACCCATTTGTGAGTGGCCTGGCGGCGAATCGTCCATGTCGGTTTAGGGAGATCAACTCTGCATATAGTTTTATACTATAAAGGTTTTCTTCTCTCAGTAAGGACCTGCAGTTTATTTTGTTTACCACCATTTTGTTATATTTGTAATTTGATTAGAGAATCTCTATCTTTTGGCACAATTCTAAAAGTAGTAAAATGTAATAGTGATTCACACACTGAAGAGCCAAGGCATTGTGACCGCACCTTAATCTCCTAATCTCCACCTGGACTTCACAGGACCTCCGAAGGCTTCTGGCAGCAGATCCTATAAACCCTGTAAGTTGCTAGTTGGAGCAGGCACAGATCAGACTCGTTCCGCAACATTCCCCGATTCCCTGTCGCCGGCTCATAGTCTGCCCTTTGTCGGACCACTGTTGTTAGCAGACGCTCACCACCACTCACTGGGCGCACCTCACAAGCCTGGTCACAATGCGCCATCTCCTCAGTGTAGACTTGTTAGAGGTCACTCCAATTATAAAGTACATGTAGGATTTCACGTAATGAAGCCACGGAAAACAGCCGCTTGGTGCTGACACCTTTAGTTTTGTTTAAATGGTTTCTTTTTTTACACATTCCATGTAGTTTACAGATAGTTCTATTTGGGTACACACATTTAGATCCCTGTTGTGCAGATTAACCAGTTTAAATTTTGTGTAAATTTCTATCTCGTTTTGGAGATAGCGGTACTGGTGGGGTCCACTTGTGGTGCTGCATCCAGAGGCCTGGAGCAAGTGGAGTTTATGGGCCAAGGAGTATAAATATAACCTAGTATTATAAGTATTTTTGAACTTAATTTCTATGTGAGCAGCCCACTTCTGAGCAAGAAACATCTGCAAAAGGACTGTAGTGTAGTCGTATGAGAGTGGGTACCTGCGGCAAGTAAAATTCATTGAGACTCATTGACAGTTTCGAAGCACATTTAATTGCTGTTGTTGTCGTTCTCCTCTCTAGCCTTCCTGCAAAGGCTCAAATCCCATGAGCTTTCAGGGCAAGATTTCACCCTCAGTGGGGTATTTGTTGGGTGTTACACACACGTTTATCTCTGTAGGGAACCTTTCTGTAACTGTCAGACAAGCAGTTTGTGGATGACATTTTAGGTTGATGACTAGCTGCCACTATTTTAATGGCTGCCACATTTAGCATTCTTGCTCAATAGCGGATAGGACATTTTTATCCCTAATCATTTACACATGTATGCGAAAAAAAGGTTAAAACTTTTAACTCTGGATCTATTAACTGTGGTTTTTATCTTGATGCCTGACTCGTATCGTGCGGCTGCTCGAGAGGAACCTTTCTGGATGAATCCCCGCTCCACATAAACCCATCCTAGCCCAGCCATCCGCTTCCTGGACGGAGATCTGAGGAAGTATAGGCTGCCCCTGGAGGTCTCGGCTTGGACATTTTTGTTGTTGTTGTTAATTAATTACCTCCCTGCAGTCTGACTGAGCATCCCATGCTGAAATACCACCCAATGCTGTGTTCTCATTTTTCGCTTCACTCTGCTTTCTCTTTGCCCTCCTTTCCACGTTTGTGGAGCCAAGGAGCATATCTAGCCTGGGGACGAGCTTGAGGGGACTGGGCAACACCCAGTTTCAAGTGTCATAGATAATGTATCTGATGGATAATGTATCTGATATATATATATATATATATATATATATATTTAGCCTATATATATATACACATTCTGTGCCTTAATGAAAACATATTTTTTTCTTTTTTCTAACCCTAATCTGATGCATTAATAATTAAACAAATATCCAGCCCAGGTCTCTATTCATTTCTTGAAGACAGGTAAAAGGTGTCTTGGGATGATATAATTAATTATTTATGGATGAAATGCTGACATTAAATGTTAAGTTGGCTTGTAATATGACTTAAAAGAACAGACTTAATAGAAATTACCAGCCTGTTGTTTTTCAAGTGATGTTCTAAAAATCACTACAGGTCTTAAACCCACTTAATATTACTACTTTCTAGTAGGCTTTCCAGGCTCTGGTTGCCAAGGCAACCTTCTTGTGTATTTGTTTGAGTGAAACAAGCATTTATTGCTTTTGGCATATTTAATACATATTATGATTTCCAACATACAGTGCCAATTCACTCACTTTTCTCTTAGTTCAGACAGATCTAGTACAGTTTTCTTAGACGCCATCAACGAGAGCTGACTCTTGTTGCTGTTACCGGTGTCTGTTTTACAGGAAAATACCATCAACACAGCTGCTGCTCCATCTGAGACGACCCGATGCTTCAAGCACACTATCAGCATTGTCAATTTACTAGTACGAAAGAAAGCTGTGCACCTTGTTTCCTTGTGAATTAAGGTGCTGTAGCAATTCAAAAGCACCTGGATGCACCAAATGATACGGTGGTTATAGTCACAAATAGCTTGTTGAGGAACCTTATCAACCTGACCAACAGGTCCAACGACTGGTGAAACTGGCATTTGGTGTTTCTACTTCCATTTCTGGCTAATTATGAACCTCATGCACATGTACCCAGATCCACAGTGACTGAGATATATGAAGCGGGGTCAGGGAGCTGTGTGTCTTTAGAAACCAGATGAAAAGAATGCGTATGCTTGCTTCTGCCTTTGTACATACTCACAGTTTTAGCTGCGAATCTACACACGCAGTTTCACACAGTTTCATGCTTCAGCCGGCCCCAGGTGTTTGTAGAATGAATGGCTTCCAAGCCTTAACATTTGGTTGTAATGATGGTATACTGTGGACCATCATGCTGTGCATTTGTGTTATTCATCGCAATCCCCTGCTACAGGTAGAAGATCTGCTGCACGGCTGGCCATAGCGGGGATGAAGAAACTCTGAAAGACAGTAATGTCCACCAGGCCAATGAGCCATTCACGGGCCTGGTGCCATCTCATTAGTCTTGAAATGACACCGGCAAAAGCATGCCTAATGTCCCATTGTCTGTAGCAGTCAGAGACAGGAAGGGAGACGGTTAAAATAAGTTAAAATAAAATCCTTACCAAACTCATCTGATTCCCCCTTTCTCTCCTCATCTCTGATCCCCTCTCTACCTCCTCTCGTTCCATTTTCACTTTGTATGTTCCTGTGGGATACAACTTTTTAAATAGCTGCCTTTAAGCTCTCATTTCGGGTGACTTCTGAAAGGAGTGCGCTGATTTTTTTTGACCATTACCATGATAACGACTTAAAGTTCAGATTTTGACCATGAGCCGTTAGTCAGCCTTAAACAAGGTCCCTAATGGTCATGTTTTTAAGTGAGCAATGAGTCCACTGAGTAGCAATGCATGTACTCACCAGTCTCTTATCTTATCCTGATTCTGTCTGGTTCGCTTAAAAAACAGCCCCTCCCTTTCAGCTTAAATTCTACATGTGTCTGAAGGGTAGCGATTTAATAATAAAATTAAACCTTCAGCTGCAATTAAAAACTGAAGCATTTTGTGGCATTCTTCCATTGATCCTTATAATTAATGAATTCTTTCTTACATATTCCCACAACTCAGCTGCTGTTAAATCTCCTCCACAGGTCAGCTGTTTATATGTGAAGTGATCTTTTGTGATCTGGTGTTTACACGTACCACTACATTAAATCGGAACGGCCGTTTTACAGACCAATCACAGATGGAGGTCTCACGTCTCATCAGCATAGTAGTTGCAATCGCTTTTCCACTTTTATTAAAGCAACACTGAGGACAAGAAGAGTTCCAATGTCAGAAATTAGCTTATCATTAGCCCACCAAATTATTTTTTATTGTGAGTCCTTTTCCTCACAAGTAAGCACAATTCCCACCCTGTAACTTATGCCAGTATTCCCATTCTGGAATATGTGTATTGTTTATTTATTTTTTCTTATGAGACTATACCATATAGTGGGACTGACAATCTATTTCACATCAAGACTTTTCACCCACAGCTGCAAGCTATAGCCTTTAGGCATCTTTGCATCATTAGACAGTGCTTAGTCAGCAGTAAATCCGTTCAGTTCCCTCTAATGACCACAAAGCGTAGCTACACAGCTAATCTATACACTATATAATGTGTATAGACATTTAATGAATATTTAATTTAATTTTGCAAGGTTGTGATTTTCATATATGTCGACTGGGGACATTAAAATGGATGTAGATTCAGTTTTGAAACTACTCCCAGTGTTAATGTAATTATCCGGCTAGCTACATAATCTCTCAGTGAAGATGTTGGTCTGAAAACTGGATGTTTCAAACATCAGACAGTTTTTAGAGTAATAAATACTATCAATGTAAGTTGTGCATTTTAGTTTGTCGTAGCAGGTGTAACTAAGGATGTTGTGGCAGTCGGTTACTGTGATCACTATTTTGTCAGAAAATACTAAAATAAAGGAAGCTGCTCAGGGTTGACTGCTACTGTCAGATGAGTAGGCGTGCACGTGAATGTAATATGACCTGTGTAAAAGGCTTAATGGACTGTGGTCTGTATTCCCTCTACTTGAATCTGCTTTACAAACCTGCACAGCTCAAAGTTCAGAAAGTCTCTTCAGCGTTGACCTACTGTACCAAACACGCCAGAGCTACCTGTAATCGGTGACCATGCATTTCTAAGAATCTCATTTTGTTTTGTCACCTCAATTCAGATGGATGGCAGTCATAAATGACCTGTGGCCTCTGTTAGCCGCATGCACTTACACCTGCTGAATAACAGTAATAACAGCTTTGACCTGTGGTCACAACCCAGAGACTGCTACTCCTGCTCATTCACTCTGTTGTCGACGGAAAACATAGCATCTGTTGTGTTGATTCCCTGGCAGATATTGAATATCAAAATCCCACCATTCGTGTGTTTTTACCATCACTGCAAAATCGCACTAATCATTCTAACTGAAAAATATTTAAAATACAGACAGAAGTCAACACATAAGAGATCTGACACATAGGACACTGCATTTACTCACAAGTCCTAAGTCAAAAATCCATTGTTGGAACTGACCTCATTCTTTTAGGCTCTGAAAAAAATCATAATCCAAAATACATTTAAAGAAAGGCAACTGGAATTTCTTGAAGATGTTTCGCTACTCATCCAAGTAGCTTCTTAATTTCTAAGAACTGGTGGGAAGTTGAGGTTAAATAGTAAAACCCATCAGAAACGGCTATGAATAGTGCTCTAATGAAGAAATTGTAGCACTGCCTCCACAGGCTTGTATGGTAGACACTAGGCAGGCATCACTTCATCTGTCTCTCTTCTTACCCTGATGCCCCATCACTCTGAAACAGGGTAAATCTAGACTCATCACATGACCTTCTTCCATTGCTCCAGAGTCCAATCTTTTTGCTCCCTAGCAAAGCCTTTTTTTTTTTTTTTTGCCAGTTAGACTCACTGATTAGTGGTTTTCATAAGACTACACAACTGTTCCACCCAATCCCTTGAGTTCCCTTAGCATTGTACATGTGTAAATGCTCTTGCTCTCACTATTAAACATAGCCCTGAGTTCTGCTGTTGTTTTTCTTTGATTTGATTCCACCAAACGTTTTAGTGATCGTCGATCACGATCAAACAGAATTTTTTTCCGACCACATTTCTTCCCCGGAGACATGGTTTGCCACTCTCCTTCCAGTTTTTAATAATGCGTTGGACAGTTCTTAACCCAATTTTAGTAGTTTCTGCTTCAGTCTCCTTAGATGTTTTCTCTGCTTGATGCGTGCCAACAATTTCACTCTTCTCAAACAGACAAACATCTTTTCCACAACCACGGGACGTGTCTTTCTACATGGTTGTTTAAGAAATAGGAAGCTACTCATTGCATCAGTCGGGGTTAAGTAACTTGTTGCCAGCCGAAGGATAATCGCCCATGCGGTAATTATCCAATAGGAGTCTCATACCTACAGTATTTGCTTAGTTAAATCCAGTTAGCAGTTTATTTTGCCCAGGCAGTGTATATATAAGATAAGGTAGTAGGTTCAATGATGGGTCAAATCAGAGTGATTTAAAAGGTAGGGTTGTGAATGGCTGCAGGAGGAAATAATGTCGCTGGTCACTGATGGGGTCATGCAGCCCTGGTTCCAAGGTGAATAGGAGGATCACCATAATGATGAACCTTGACGACTATATTAAGCGCAAATCTCTACTTTTCTCTTTCTGCCACCACGGTCCTGTCGGGTAATCTGTGGCAGCATTATGTTAACTGCAGTGTCAGCGAGGAAGCCATGGGTGTGGGAGGAAAATGGATGTGGGTCATTTAAAGCTTCCATGAAACAGAATATGAGTGAGTTGTTAGCTAGCTGTGCGAGCTTTAACCAGATTTTTACTTTTTTTTTCAGCCATTAGATAATGATTTTGATAAAAGCCATTCTGTGGGAGGACGATAACAGCACAAAGGCAATTAAATTGAACCCAGCATTCAATTTTGTCTGTGCTCAAAGGGTATGTGAAACATCGAGTGAAATCATTTCACAGATAATGATGTGAAGATCCTCACCTTTTTTGACATGTTTCTGTCCCACTTTCTTTTAGCCTTCAGTCAGACAGGTTGACAAACTGAAATGAAAGAGGGTTTTTTTCTTTTTTCTAAATTTAACTCTACATTCCTAACCCTGTAGCGTTCCACATATGAACACTTGCACAAGCCCTGAAATAAAACACAAATAAAGACATTTGGAGACACAGTCCTCGTATCCAAGGAATCTCCTGCATTACTTCTGACTTTTTATTCCACTCCTTTGTTGTTTGGTGCACTGCTATCTGTAACCACCACGAATGTCATTATGCCGGGCTGTTGTTGAAATGATAAAAATGCTCTCTAAAACCTAAGTCATGTGCTACATTACTCTTCCTCAAATTAATTAAATATTCTCTTTGCAGAAAGCAGTCTTCAAAGCTTTTTCAATTACTGACCTGAAACTAAAAGCATTTCTACAGCTCTAAAATACATGAAATTGACAATCAAATCTCAATTATTTTTTTTTTCTTACATAACAACCCTGAAGAAGCAAGCTTTTTACGAAACATTTGACAAATTTTCACGTGGGAAGTAAAGCAGATCAGATCAACTAAAAGGATCAAAATTCCATCCTTAAAACAGTCTCAATGGCAGAGCACAAGCCACTGAGTCATCTCATGTGGGAAGGACAGACTAGAAATAGTGGGGTACATCAGAAGAGGTAAGCGGTGGCTCTTTACAGCGTTAAGCACCCAACACTATTCGAGACATGTTCTCATGCATCATCCCTCCGTGTTATCATGCTGGACCATATGTGTCTAAACACATAAACACACATGCTCCGATGAGCTCGTTGCCAGTGAAATGGAGAACACAAAAGGGATTTTAATTGGAAAGCCTCAACTGTTTGTTGATAATGGTGTGCCAGTTCCGAGCTGATCATCTTTTTGTGTCCAGAGTTGCGGAGTTGTCGACTGCACTGCAGATACATAATGATAAAACCCGCTGTTGTATGCGAGCCTGTACCAGAAGGCAATTGCATCTTTATTTAATAAAGTGTGATTGGTAGAGATTGATAACAGGCAGACATAGCTTGGCAATTAATATCCTGATTGAGTGGCTATGGAGAGGGGTATCAGAGTGCTGTTATTGCTGCAGCCTCCAGCTGGCTGCAGAGTTTAAGGGAAATAAATGGCTTCAGTGATTAACATCACATTGATGTTCTCTTCTCAGGGACCCAATGAATTGTCAGTCTTTGCACTTAGTACCATGGGCAGTAGCCAAGTTGCCTTAGAGCCATATCTCACTGCAGGGTAAACCTTCATCTACATGTTTAATTATTAAGATTAAAATATGACAAAATACAGAAATTGGACAGATCTTATAGATACATAGCTGTGGTGTTATATGCTGGGTTAAAACAGTACTAAGAGCAGTGGCGCCGTACAGAGACAAGGGTCCCTCAAATAGAGAAATATATTAAACCATTAACATTTCATAATATAATAATAAAATATAGTAGTAAATAAGAATGCTCTCTGTTTTCACTTGATTTTGGCAGTAAAAGTTAAATATCCGCTAATCAAAAGGTAAATAATATTGACCAACCACCCCCGTGATTCTGCATGAAATGGTTTGTTCCTGCCTTAGTGTATCATTGTGCAGCCAGTAGTCCGTTGTTACTAGATCCATGGACATAAGAAATTATTACTATGGCTTGTGTACACACAAGACTTAGATATCAGTGTCGAAGTCTACAATAAACAGAAGAATGTGAGAGTAAATACAGAGGGCTCACCACACGGTGCAAACCATTAATCAGCCTCAACAATAGAGAGATTAGACTTTGACAAAGACACCAGCCCAGCTCTGGAACAGCATTCTTTTGACAGATGAAACTAAGATCAACCTGTACCATGATGGGAAGAAAGTATGCAGAAGGCTCGGAGCAGGCGATGATCCAAAGCTCACCACATCTTGTGTAACACATGGTGGTAACAGTGTGATGCATGAGCATGCAGGGCTTCCAGTGGCACTGGGTCACTGGTGTTTATTGACGATGTGGCAGAAGACAGACGCAACCAGATGGATTCTGAAGTGTACAGGGATATATTTTCTGCTCATATTCAGCCAAATGCAGTGAAGTTTATTGGATGCTGCTTTTTCAAGATTCAAGATCACTTTACTGATCTCCACAGGATAACAAAAGACCATACGTGAACCAGACATAGACACAGGAATAACAGTCAAGATGAAAATAAAATTAGGTAAAATAAAAATAATCTTAAAAAAAAATGAAAATTACGAGGTAGTAAGTAAAAATTACAAAAGAAACATGCAGTCCAATCTACAATCCTATTTGCCTGGAATATACAGCATTTATGTACAGATATGAGATATATAGACATTTTAAAGTGTCTCAGTCCCAAAGTTACTTGGTGCAGATCCAAAGTGTCTTAGTGTGACGTTATCTAAAGTGTAAAGTGTCTATTAAGTGTCTTGAGTGCAGATGCGCAACAGTCAGTGCAATCAGCCAAGCCATTAACCATTAACCAACAAGCCATCAACTTCACAGTACCAATGGACAATGACCCAAATTATACTGCAAAAGCAACCCGGGAGTTTTTTAAGACTAAGAAGTAGAATATTCTGCAATTTACAGCATGTATTTCACTTGCTTAAGACAAAACTGAAGGCAGAAAGACCCACAAACAACCAACAACGGAAGACTGCTGCAGTAAAGTTCTGGCAAAGCATCACAAAGGAGGAAACCCAGTGTTTGGTGATAGGTCCATGGTTCCAGGCTTCAGGCAGTCATTGTCTGAGAAGGATTCTCAACAATACTTAAAAAATGAACATTTTATCAATAGTAATGTTGATTTGTCCCAGTAATTTTGAGCTCCTGAAATTAGGAGACTTTGTTTAAAAATGGCTGCTGTTCCTCAACAATTAGGATATGTTTGTTTAACTGTTTGAATTAAACCTGAAAGTCTGCTCTTCCATTGCATCTAAGTTGTTACATTTGTGGTGGCATGCAGAGCCCACATCATAAAGATTGCGTCACTGTCCGAATACTTCTGGGACCAACTATATATATATGACCAGAAGCTGCTGTTCTCCAGCTGCTCAAAAGATGCATCAGGTAAACTACTCGCTTATAAAATTGTAAGCTGGTCATATCGGTCCATGGGTAACATATGCTCACACTGCTAAGGAAACGCTCCGGGGAGCGATCGCAATCGCACCGAGACCACTCTCTCTAACCCAGCTCTGCTCGGTTCATTTGTTCTTGTTCGGGCCCAAACGAACTGACCTGAGGGATAAATGTTCCCAGTTTCTGAGCAACGACCTAGGTGTGAAGGCACCCTGAGTATTATGGCTTCATCTGTTAGGGGTATTTCTGGGGGGAGAACCAACTGTAATAAACTTATTTCAGATTAGAATCATATTGGTGCCAACTGGAAAAAAAAAAAAAAAAAAATCACTCATTATAAATTGAAAAAAACCCTGGGTGCTTTCATTTTTAAGTGATCCCTCTGATTTGATCTGCAAGTAAATCATCCAAATAATTAATTCCACATCCTGTGTGCATGAGTGTGATATGTTATCAATAGACTAGTCGAGAGAAAACTATCCACTGCCAAGACTTTGTTTGTCTTTGAATTCTCTTGTCTCGTCACAGATGCCGAGCCAAGTGCTGCAATGATTTCATTTTCGCTGAATGCTTACATTCTCTGTAAAGCTTTTATCTTAGCAACATCCTATTTTGGTAGCTAACTTTGTTGTTAAAGCAAGATTTTACACTCTGCCATGCAGCGACTCTTCCCTTGCTTCATTATTCCTCAACATTCACTTACAGCTGGAAGCACCCAGTGGTTTGATGACGCTCTGCTCTGTTGCCATCAAGTTAACAACTCTAAAGCACCAATCTTTTTCCCCCCATGCCACTCATACACAAACGGTGAGTCGAGTCACCCGGACCGACATGTTCACGCAGCCTAACTTTAATTGAAGGTTTCCTTGACAACACCTACAGTAGCTGTGCTTTTAGCAGTTATTTACCACAAGGAGGAAAAAAAAAAAGAACATCAGAGATGGCATGATGCTACTTTTACAAAAAAGGTGCACACTAGAGCGAGTTTAATAAATGAAGCCGATATTTTTCCTGCCAAATAATTTACCCCTTGGGTTAAACCCCTGCTAATGGCAGGCTATTTGTCAGCTTTGTAGTGCGTCATTGTTTCTCAGGTCGTTTTTTTAACTGTACCCTTTGTGAGGCTTTTAATATAATTAGGGACATGACTGCCATCCGAATGCACAGTTTGCTTTCGAAAACCAGGTGTGGCTTTTGTTGGAGTCCCTTTTTATGTTTCTAATCTTCATTATCTCTGTTAATTGCTGCCAATTTCCTCTCTAATGCACACCATTTAATTTTATCATCAACAGAAGTGGGAACAATTTTCCCTCTCTCTGTTTTTTTTTTTTTTTACCCTCTACTTGATGTCTTATAAAGGGGTTAAATTTCAGCAGATGCTGGAAGAATTGAATCTCATGAAAAATGCACCTTTTCACATTCTTTAGGATATCTACTGTAGGTTTTCTTTGCCGGCTGGATAATGTATGAGCCAACTCCAAAAAGAAAGATTCTGATATTGTTGACTTAACACTCCAATATAAAAGCACACAAAGCATTGTGTGAAAGATTTTTGCAGACAATCTAAACTTGCACACGTTTCCATTTACCTGTCTGCCGGCTGCTTTTTACAGGACAAATGATGGGCGACGGGTTAAGAGAGAAAGTGCAGGGGAAAAAAAGGAGAGAGCAAGGGAGCAGAAAAGAAGGAGACTCTAGTCCCTCGCAGCGCAGAGCGTTACGAGCAGAGAAATTAAGGTAAACCAACCTTTGTGTGGTTGCGATAGATTAAAGTCACAGAATCTCATAACTCACTCCTGTCACACTCACGACTGATGAGAGATTGCACTCCCATAAAGTCACACACTAAGACGTCTCTGTGTGAGTGTGTTCAATAATGCTACAATTCATTTATCCCGTTTCATTAAAAACCCGAGAGACAAACTTTTAATACAGTTAAGTTAGTTACTGAAGCATGACTGTTCCACATGAACTGAATTTTAATTGAACGTCCACTGTGAAGAAATAGTGCACATACAGAGATTCTTTGTTAAAATTAAAGCGATGTGCACAATGCTCCTAAGATTCCCAGGGTAAGATAAGAAGAAGGTATATATCGACACTCTGTAGGCGTCTCAAAATGAAGCTGAACAGTTATTGTCACACTTCTGTTTATGTCTCTATGCTATGCGACGAAATCAAAGTTCTAGACCCTGTGCATTACGTGCCAGCATGTAAGTAGTTTGTTGTTGAAAACTGTCAAAAAAGTGCTACTATGACAGTTTCATGGAACATGTACAATGGGTTAACACACACACACACACACACACACTGCGTGTTGGATTTGAGCTTTAATCAGTCTTCCTGCGCTCGCACTGAACATAAATACCAACCTACCGGTCATCATATTTGTTCCACAACTGTTTCATTGGAGCTTTTTCAAACAAGATGGCATTGTCCTCTGAGACAGTCAGCTTTACTATGTGCAGTGTTTTAAGAGGTAATTTCAGTGGTGGCTTAAAGGGTTCATTTAAGTTAATGATTAATATGACACCTTGGGTCAGAAAATTTTCTTTGTGGTAATAGGTTGTTATGGAAGCACTGATTGAGGAAACACGCTGGACTCCACGCAGGTTCATCTGAATTACATCCTTTTAATTGCAGGTGAAAACTGGGTTGTTAACAGACCCTAGTTTTGCGAGTTTTCAAATTTGCTGCGTCAATAGATAAAATACAATAAAAAAACATAAACTCCTCCAACATTTATTTAGTTGAGCAATGAGATACCTACGTCTCCACTGTTCACCTACATATGGGGGATAATCTGAGGCCATGTTCACACATACCAAAACAATCCAGTGCTAAACCGTATCTAGTTGTAGAAAGGCTGTAGTACATGTCCCAGGCCTATGTGTGGTGCTGTTTATGCTACAGAACTCAGCCCAAAAAAGAAGAAGAAGAGGTGGCACATACGCTTCAACCCTGCGCGCCGTTTACAATCATACAGTCCAGATTACTGTCTGTAATCCTTTTTACCTCATCATAGTGGTAAAACAACAGTATACAGGTGCTGGCCAGTAAATTAGAATATCATCAAAAAGTTGAATTATTTCAGTAATTCCATTCAAAAAGTGAAATTTGTACATTATATTCATGCAATGCACACAGACCGATGTATTTCCAATGTTTATTTCTTTAATTTTGATATTTATAAGTGACAACTAATGAAAACTCCAAATTTGGCATCTCAAAAAATTAGAATATTGAAAAGGCCAATGAAAAAAATGTTTTTTTTAGAAATGTTGGCCAACTGAAAAGAATGAACATGAAAAGCATGCGCATGTATAGCACTCAATACTTAGTCGGGGCTCCTTTTGCCTCAATCACTGCATTAATGCGGCGTGGCATGGACTCGATCAGTCTGTGGCACTGCTCAGGTGTTATGAGAGCCCAGGTTGCTCTGATAGTCGTCTTCAGCTCCTCTGCATTGTTGGGTCTAGCGCATTGCATCTTCCGCTTCACAATACCCCATAGATTTTCTATGGGGTTAAGGTCAGGCGAGTTTGCTGGCCAATCAAGGACAGGGATACCATGGTCCTTGAACCAGGTACTGGTGGTTTTGGCACTGTGTGCAGGTGCCAAGTCCTGTTGAAAAGTGAAATCTGCATCTCCATAAAGTTGGTCAGCAGCAGGAAGCATGAAGTGCTCTAAAACTTCCTGGTAGACAGCTGCATTGACCTTGGACCTCAGGAAACAGAGTGGGCCAACACTGGCAGATGACATGGCACCCCACACCATCACTGACGGTGGAAACTTTACACTGGACCTCATGCAACGTGGATTCTGTGCTTCTCCGCTCTTCCTCCAGACTCTGGGTCCTTGATTTCCAAAGGAAATGCAAAATTTGCTTTCATCAGAAAACATAACTTTGGACCACTCAGCAGCAGTCCAGTCCTTTTTATCCTTGGCCCAGGCGAGACGCTTCTTACGCTGTTTCTTGTTCAAGAGTGGCTTGACACACGGAATGCGACAGCTGAATCCCATGTCTTTCATGCGTCTCTTCGTGGTGGTTCTTGAAGCGCTGACTCCAGCTGCAGTCCACTCTTTGTGGATCTCCCCCACATTTTTGAATGGGTTTGTCGTCACAATTCTCTGCAGGGTGCGGTTATCCCTAGAGCTTGTACACTTTTTTCTACCACATTTTTTCCGTCCCTTCGCCTGTCTGTTAATGTGCTTGGACACAGAGCTCTGCGAACAGCCAGCTTCTTTAGCAATCAACTTTTGTGTCTTGCCCTCCTTGTACAAGGTGTCAATGGTCGTCTTTTGGACAACTGTTAAGTCAGAAGTCTTCCCCATGATTGTGGAGCCTTCAGAACAAGACTGAGGAACCTTTTAAAGGCCTTTGCAGGTGTTTTGAGTTAATCAGCTGATTAGTGTGGCACCAGGTGTCTTCTATATTGAGCCTTTTCAGAATATTCTAATTTTCTGAGATACTGAATTTGGTGTTTTCATTAGCTGTCAGTTGTAATAATAAAAATGAAAATGAATAAACACTTGAAATATATCACTATGTGTGGAAGGAAAGTATACAGTATACAAGTTTCACCTTTTGAATGGAATTACTGAAATAATTCAACTTTTTGATGATATTCTAATTTACTGGCCAGCACCTGTAAATTACCATAGCCACCCAACAAGGGGCAACATCTGATGCAGCACCATCACAGGACTGTAGCCCGGTATTGATTCTTGTTTGTTGTTGTTATGAGACCTCTAGGGCTAGAAAAGTGAGGGGTGAGGTGATGAAATCATTGTCAAATCATCCTTGTTAGACGAGATAAATATAATATTGTCACTCCCTTCATGTCAAACAATATCCCTGCGGTGAACATCTACTACTATCCGTTTGATGATCTGTCTGATGGACTTCAACGTGGTCTTCTGCGCAACATCACATTAGCAGGAGAAAAAGCAGGAAACTAGACTCATCTGACCACAGAATCTTTTATGTCCAGTTCTTGTGTGCTTGGGTCCATCAACGCCGGGCTAACCTCTGTCTCTCATTGATTGGGGGCTTCTTGACAGCCTTGTAGGACCTTAAGCCATGATCTAAAAGTCGACCACGTACAGTGTGGGTGGAACACTGGACACCAGTTTGGTTTGACCACTGCTGTTGGAGATGTTGGAGTTTTCCCTGCACATGTGGATCAGGATGTGGTCATTTCTTGCTGAAGAAACCCTTCGACGCACAGGTCTTAGTTTGTCTTCCAAGCTGTTGGTTCATCTGTATTTCTACAGAGTGGATCCAACTGCTGAAGGACTGCATCTGCAATTCCTGGTGATCTGTTGGCAGCTGCACCCTTCCTGGCTGAGAATCTGTGTCTTCAGGTGTGTTTCCTGCATTAGGTTTCTTGGTTTAGGCATTTTTGTCTCTAAAGGATTTTCATATGTGTCTTTTAATAAAAAGCTACAGCCTTCATTAGTGGTACCAAAATTATCTAATGCTCAAAATTTCTTATGTGTTTTTATGGAACCAATCAACTGTAAGTTTTTAATGGCTGTTTTAGGATTCATTTAGTATTTTGTCTGTGACTGTACTAAAAGAAATTGCATTTGAAGACCTAAGAGTGATACCTTATGCAATATTTCACAAATGTATGGGGTGTCGGAAAACTTTTTTCCACCACTGTGTATTTTCAGCGTGTTCGTTAATTCCTCTGGAAAAACCACTATAACTTCGACACTAACGACTTCTTGCTGTCAATTTAAGCTATTTATTCAAATATATTTTGGACTAGAGAAATTCATGTGCAGGGACCTTATCTGTCCAGTTAACCTTGGCCAACTTCCCAGAAAAGGATGATTTTCAGTAGTTTAGGCTTAACTCTCCCATCGTTGTTGGACGGTTTGGTCCCGACCCCTGTCCACTTAGGTCCTCCAATCCCCTGGGACAGCACCCTAGAAAGAAAAGAAAGTCCCTCCTACATGTTCCGCCCTGACATAGACCTCACATTTCTCTGTCTCATTCTCACCCTCCTTATCACCTACATCCTGCCAGCTACGATTGTACTACTTCCAAACAGCCTCCCCTTTGTCCTCTATCATGCCTCACATGCTCTCTGTATCCATCCCTTTCATTACAGCTTGGTCAGTTTCATGTTTGTGACTCCTCCCCCAAACAAATAACCTAAACATGACTGATATGTCCGGCCTCACCACTATCATTCATTCTTGTTGGTAACACGTTAGTAAATTTGATCATATAATTATTGGTAATATTAATGTCCACACATCTAATTACAATCACATATATGTGCTTAAAATGTCAGTCATGTTAATATCCTCACTTAAAATATAAAAAATCTCTACTAGTTTGCAAACATCTAGATGAAAATAATAAAAAAAATAATCCAACAATAGGCCCCCATGTACATGCACAAAAATAAACACCGCCTGCATACCTAAAGTCAACACACTATAGATAAAATACAGTACTTTGGCCATTCTGGGTGGCACTGCAGTAGCTTACATTTCAATAATGAGGGATCTATTTGAAGTGTATGGCCATGTTAAGATAAGACACCGGCCAGGGTCCTCTCACAAGTGCTTGACAGAAACACTGTTGTAATCCCTGGAACATTCTCTTGTTAATCGTCGTAATGAAGAGATGGGGGGAGGCAGGTGTGAAAGGAATGACAGGATCGCAATTATAGTTAAAGAACAACATCCATGGGCTGACTCACTGCTCAGATACGCTGACGTCACAGCTACGGCTGTTTGGACGTGACAGAGAAGGCTGAAATGAAAAGAAATGCTGGGAGACAATCAAGGCAAAATGTGAGAGAAAAACAGCGATCACAGTTCCCAGCGTTGTAGTAATCGCCAGATATCATGAAGACAAAGCTGAAAACAGCAAAGTGAGTTGCAGGGTAAATAAAACAAGTCCTCCTTGTGCTGTACTTGGACTGTTGTTTTGGATTCCATTACAGGTACAGATGTTTCTGTTTTTTTCTTTTTTTTTTTCACTTCTTCACGACGATTTATAGAACTTGTTTTAATTTCTAGTGGGGTACTTTTTTTTTGCAAATTCAGCTTTGTTTGTGTCACTCATGTTTCTTTCTTACTTTTTTTTTGTTTGTTTCTTGTTTTGAAACAAGTCTGTCTTAAGTGCCAATTGTAAATCCTCAGTTTAATAGCTGCTGCCGCTTTTCACTTCCCTTAATCTTGGGTGTAAATATTGACTTGAAATCAAAGCTGGCAGAAAGCTGTTTCATCCCTGATTCATTTGGCTGTTAAAACTGTTTTAGTCTCCAGGCTTCGGAAGAGAAATATACGTATATGGAAACCGGCCAGCTATGGTGAGATATATATGGACATTCACTACACTGCACTTACCGGTGCTTTAAATCAGTGGCAGAAGTTTTCATTTTTTTCTTTTTTTTTTTTATGATTTAATAGCCATCGTCTAAGCATATATCTGCAGTTAATAATCAGTAATGATAGAGAAACGGTGATCCAATATGCAGTCATGAATTCTGTCCCACTAAAGTTTAAAGAAGCTTTGTGCGCATGTTGTCATGTGCACGTAAAGCAGTGGCAGGTTACACATTTCAGTGCTCCTGCTCTTGAAGGTCAGTATGATGTATGTTGAGCTGCCAAACGTCTTGATATGGAGATGTGAGAGGTTAACGGGACACGCTGTGCATCCGGATATTTTATGGAAAAAGTTAGATGTCAGATGAAGTGTTGCTTCTTTTTTATGGGACATGTCAAGCCAGGACTGGTGAGCTATGAGCTATTAAAAATATGTAGATGTGACAGGGCTCCTGTGAGGACGCCTGATGTGAATTCCCTGTTGGTCGCTTGGCCAGATCCATAAATAAATGATCACACCAGTGAATGAGTGAAGGGAATATCAGAGGAGACACACTCCATGATCTCGGAATGAAAAACAACCTCACGAGGTAGTATTTTTCCGGGCCTCGGCCGTGGTTCCTCCTCCTGATTGTTGTGCAGCAGATGTCCCTCTCTGCACAGTGTCAACCTGGACAGAATCAATTTGACAGGAGACTTGTCCACTGGAATGTCTTGACGACCCGGTGACAAGTAGCCAATCAGACAGCTGCTCCTCTGTGTGCATGTGCGGCCCCGCTAACGTCGCCATAATGGTCGGTGAACATGTCAGAGTTTGATCTGGATTGATGAACTTTAAAAGTTTCTCATGGTTTCTGAAGCAAACAACTAAACCAATGCTGAATAATTTAAGTGTAACTCCTGAAGAGTTTTAATCTTAATGTTAATGGTTCACTAAATGTTCAGCATTGTGGGAAATACTTGTATTTGCCTTCTTACTTAGAGTTAAGTGAGTGTAAACTACCAGTGAAAACACACCCTCTCATTCATTTCAATTCAATTCAATGAGAACGTGTGTCCAAACTTTTGACTGGTAGTGTAGTCACCGATCAGCCACAACATTAAAACCACTGACATGTACCACCCACCTAGACCAGACCAGGCATCCCCACCCCATAGCAGTGACACTCCTTGATGACAGCAGACATCCCCAGAAGGATGAAGCCTGACACATACAAAAATGGTAACAACTCAAACAAAAAAAAAAGAAAAGAAAGAAAAAAAAAACAGCACAAGACCTGGCCTCCAAATTCCTTATTTCCCAAACTGATCAAGTATCTGTGGGATGATCCACAGAGGCCCCTCCCCTCAACCCTAACTGAGAGAGACTGACAACTTCCCATCAAATTCTGCAACACAAACAATTATTTTAGATCTCATAATTAAAATGAAATTGCCATTTTGAAGCAACAAATGCTGGATTTAAGAACTTGTGAATAATATTTTTTTGACGTTTGAGAGTGTCTGTTTAAAATTGATGTCGGTTTCTGTCAAGAGTTACATAAGCCTCAGCCATAGGCAGCTAGTAAAGATGAGCATACCCTCCACGATGTCAAAAAAATACTTAAGAGCAGTATGGAGAGACAAGTCAGTGACTTTGGCCGTTGCCGTCTTGACAATGCCTGACTGTGCCTAGCTCCTGGCTATTTAAAAAATGAGTACAGAGAGTATGCAGCATCTGAGCGAACTGATGCGCTGCCACCTAGGCACACAGCTAGCAACCTATCAGGGCAAACACCTGTAACATCATGATTTAAACAGCTGAGTTATTGTACGTAGTCATCCACCCAGAGTCAGCACCAGAGCACTGCTGTTTAAATTTATTAACGCAGTGTGCTTCTTCACGGTACGGACCGTAGCGCCGACACTACATCCACCCACCATTGTGATGAATATGAAAAACTATAGAGACCAAAATCCTGGCTGCAAAACTGTCTCCATAGGGGCCTGTGGAGACTGATTCACTTTTGGAGCCAGTGTCCATTTTAAGAATTTAAAGAATTTTTTGGCACTTGTCTTGTCTGATTTTTTTTTTCTTTCTTTTTTCTGATTTTTCTTCACAGATTGCCGATGATGGAGGTGATAGAATTAAAAATAAAACACTGTGTCAGAAAAGTCAATCGAAGAAATTTAGCTGAAAATGTTTGTCTGCTACAGAAGACTTTTTTTTTTTTTGGCTAATACGTTTCAACTGATATTTAGGCACCAATTGAGTCTTAAAGCTATATTTTAGCAAATGGCACTAAATGTAACATATAGTGCATCAGTAAAACACCACTAGTCTCTGCAAACATTCATTAATACACAGATATATTAATTGGAAAAAAAAAACATTAATACACAATTCAATTAAATACAGGGAAACTGATTAAATGGATCTTGGGTTCGAACTATATTCACGTCACATAGAAAAGTTAGAAATGATCATGTTTTCTTTTGTCAAATCTCTGTTGTTTAACCTTCTTCTCACCCTGATTTTTGCGACTTCAGCTTGGCTCCCCCTTTTTTTATTTAATGTTTCAACCAAATGCACCATTCCACATGTACAAACAGAACCCCGCATGTACTGAAAGCACTTCACAACATTGTTTGATTTTCAAAGAGATGCCAATATAATTGCTTTTATTCACGCATTAATAGCTTTGACAAGCAGCCACCTTACCTTTCATCTTGCAAGCTCCACCGAATGTGTGTGAGTGTGGAGTCAAAAAGATTACTTGCCAAAAAAGATAGGAGTTTGGCTTCAAAGTGAATGCACTTATGCAGTTATGTGGGCTGAAATCTGCTTTTCGCTCCATCCAAACAGAAGTTGAACCTGTGGTTAGAATGAAAAGGCGTAAGCCATTAACAAGTCAAAGCTGATAGAAAATAGCAGCGTGATTTGAGCTCAAGCATGTTACAGTATGCTCTGTTAAACTATATCTCCACGTGACTTCGGGACTCGAGCTTGAGCACTCTCACAATATTTTCTTTCTTCATACTCTGCCTTTACGGTGCGCTCGGCTCACTCAAGAAAATCTGTTGATGATATTGACAGGGCCGAACACATTTGCAAGACAGGCTTCGCACGGTATATACTGATGAAGGAAAAATGCCGAAAATCATGCCGGGGGAGTAAAAATCAATTTCTGCCTCATTTGATGTCAGCCGGTTTTATTATTTATTCCATAATTATGCCTCACTTCTTCATTTGAAGGGTTACTCCCTGATACAACTGCAGTAATTTGTAGATATTTCTCAGGCCCATGCTGTTAACCCACTCCTTTGAAGTAGGGATATTGATAAGTCTCCCAGTGGTCTTTGGTAAGATCCCGTCTTTAACACTGATTACAACGACTCATTTTCATTACCATTCTGTACACATCAACAGCATTGGCTAAAAACTTCTCTTTTACACAAGATGAAATGTTGCCTTCAAATTGGGACGTTTTATTTGGGAGCGAGGTATGTAAATATTGATTATGAGTTTTGCTGTGTTCTCCGTGTCTGTCTGTGCCACCTCCACTTCGTACAGATAGAAATGGAAGTCGTTCGGTCCAAATTGTTGGTTTTATTTTCCTTTTATCTGGAATGCCACCCTGATGTTACATTTGTTAACTGCTAACTGCTTCCATAGCTTCCTTGAACTGGGTTGTGCGTTGCCATGCTGTGGAGATAGATAGGTAGACATTGTGTGTAGCGTGATTGTGTGTTTAGGTTGTGTTTTGGGCAACTTATAGATCTGAGAATGGAAATTATTAATAGTAAAGTTGTTTTTCTCTGAGAAACAACCAAATGTGTGTGTGTTCATTTTTGTGCTGTTTGTTTTGTGGTTACCAGTTACCAGTGAACAATATAATCTGTTTTTGTAGCGGAGTGCTTTCTTTTATGCTCGGTCAGATTCAGTGATTATGCTGATGTGTGTGTGCAGTTTACATGCTTGAGTAAAAGAATGATTTGAGCTGTGTCTGTAGATTAATTGTTTTCCGTGTGTCCCATCGTATGTGTTGTTTGTTCAGTTTATTCCTTGGATTGCCCCTATCAATAGCTATCACCGTGTAGTGGCCGTTTCTTTGTTTGTGGTCAAAAACATCTCATTCCACTGCGCCCATTTTGCTCTAATCTTTGCAGCCTGTTTTGATATGGATAACGCTTTGACCAAACAAAAAGCGTGTCTCCCGAAGCTCTCCAAAAACACTGTGCAGCACAAATAAGTTTGAACAAGCCTTAGGACAAGAGCTGTTCAAGTCACGCAGCACTCTGTAATCTCATCTCCTTTATGTAGACACTGCCAATGGCTTCTGCCCCGTTCCAGTAATATCCACAGTCTCAGAGACAGCAAATCTCTTTTCATCTCCCCTACTCTGTTCCATTTAGACCAGGAGACCCCAAAGAGACATGGAGCAGGGGCCCTCTGCTATAAATGTTTTATTAAATTGTGTATTATACGAACTTGTACTAGTGCCATGTTTATATGTACCTTGTTGTTGTGCATTTAATATTAAGGTATTCAAACAATACACAGGTTCATATATTAATTTTTTTGTTGTGCAAGGCATGGTGAGTAGCGTGGCCATGCCACTACCATTTACAAACATACCGTGGTTGTTTAAATTTTTATGTTTGAGTTAGGCAAGGATACATTTTCATTCATAACAATGTCCATACGCTTGGTATAATAATGTCCTGCCCTCAGTAGTTGGCTGTTGTGTATAGGAGCTACAGTGCTTTAGCCGGGGATATCTTGCTAAAAAGATTTCAAGGATTTGTGGGTGAAGTAATTGTAGTTGTTATTTCCTTTATTTTTATTCTTTTCTTTTTCTTTTTTTTAAAAGTATCTTCTTTTCAAATAATGTTGCAGCATGCGTCCTTGTGTCTGAGGACTCAGTCACCTCTCCTGGTCAACTTCGGGCAACCTGATAAGCCAGCGTGTAATATGAGGCATTGTGATTGGCACAGCTTCGATAGGGCCGACTATATGAAAAATAGTCTCATCAACCAAAAATGCCACGACCCCCTTGCGGTACCTCCGCCAACCCCCCCCCCCCCCCCCCCCCCCCCCATTGACATGACAAAGACTGATCCTGTAGCTAAATAATGAAGTCAGTAAATGATTAGTCTGTGAAGTTCTTGGATAGGGTGTCACAACGAGGCATCTTTTGCCCACAATGAGCTGGCATCTGCCTCGTTGGAGAATTGTTTGGGAAGGTGACATGGCAGAGCTTTTTGCAGTGACATTAGTTGTGGAGTGGCTGGTTAACTGAGTGGAAAAGGTGTCCAAATTGAGAGGCTGAGAGGGACGGAATCAAAGCCAAGTTAAATCAAGTCAAATGGAAGGGTTAGTGCATTTGTTCCTCGTGCCTAATGGCAGAAAGCTGTAGAAGAGTTCTCTAGCTTTACTTTTTTGTTTAAAAAGTGACATTTCTTCTCAACTGCTGCTGCTGCAAAAACACCAAAAAAAAAAAAACAAAGCAAAAAAGCAATAAACGTTGACTGCTCACTACAAATCACTTAAAATGACCTCCCTCCAGAGCCTTGTCACAGCTCATCACAAACTTCATTTTATCAATCAAAATCAGAATCATAGTACTCATTGCGCTTTTAAATCAAACTCAAATATAGAAATAGGGAAACTATCACCACATACATATTAGGTGTGGGTATTGGCAATGACTTCATGATACGATACATATCACGATACTTGAGTCACGATACGATACATTATTGTGATATTGTGATATATTGCACTATTCTACATAGTTCACGATGAATTTTGGAATGCAGCTTAAAATACACATTGTATATATGTACATCAGATGACAGTGATAATTCATTGGCCAAAATTAGTCAAAAAACAATATTAAACCAAATGATCCATTTTCAATTTATTGCACTTGTACAGGAAAATGTGGTGGTGGAGGTGCAGAAGTCGTTCACGATTGCCCCAAACGTGACTTTTTCTTGTATATATTCTTACGTTAAGACATTCAAAATCGATATTGTGTCGGGAAAAAAAAATGTTGCAGTATATTTCCATTTCAATATTTTTTCACAAAATTTGGCCTTGCATCTCAAGTGTAATCAATTTTGTGTAAATTCCTGTTTTATCAAGTGTAACATAGGCTATGGTAAGCAGTACATAATCTGTGGTCCATGGTCTTTCTGTGTTCCTAAAAATAACCTCCACGTAATTCTTTTCCAGCAAAATTTGAATACGGCTGAAACTCGACAATACACTGAGATGCGCTTCATTTAAAAAGAAATACATTGGCGGCTGGTGTGATGAGAAGGATGAAGAAAGAAAGACAGAGAAGAAAGAAGACGGAGAGAGAAAAAAGAGAGGAAGCATCAGAGGAAAGAGATGGTCTTCTTGCTTTTGATTAGCGTCAGTTTCCTCTAATTGGTAGTGGGCCCATTAAGAGGCAGACACTTACCCAATGAATTTTACCTGGAATATTCACATGAGACATGAAAGAACGCCTCTTCTTCTCGTCTCTTCTCTTCTGATAAAACAGATATAACAGGTGCACTTAGATGGGCGCCTCATTACGAGAGCCATCCTCTCCCTCTCATCTGAGCTTCAGGATGGTAATACTCTACATTGGTCTTAATCTAGCTAGCAGGCTAATGATTAAGGCTTTCCTTTGGGTTTGGCTGCTAGGATCAGAGAAATCACATACCTGCACGCTACGCTGGCGTTAAGATCAAGGATTAGGAGCACTGCTTCACAGATCCTAAGTTGTGATGAGAATTTGAAGAAGCTAAGTTAAGTGTTTCATTTAATTGTATGGGTAGAACTTAAAGCTTTCTATAGTTACATCAGCTGTAGTAGGCCCACGGTGCGTTTGAGAATGTTTAAAGGGAATACTGGAAATATTTTTATATTAATCAAACGACTGTGCGATTGTAAACAGGGTCATTCCTTGAGATGGACCCACTGAGATTTACTGCCAGACCCTGCAGTTCAGCCGAGCACTGCACAGCTTTATAGCATCTTTTAACGCAGTGTTTTGGTTTTATGGTGCACAACATTAGGGTTTTGGTTTAGTTTCACCGCTCCCCTCAGCAGGCAATTGAGCGGATAGCTCTAATAAACTCTCTTTACTACCCCCTTGCCAGCTTCAAATTGCAAAGACAAAGCAACTAGTTGGTTGTGGGGGAATTAAGAGGTAGTGAGCCACATATTTCCCTCAGAGGAGTTGGACCAAAACATGGCAATACCAAGGGTGAATATTGGAGTTTCAGGTGCACACTCCTGCATCTTGAAATTAATGCAGACGTTTCTGTAGGTTCTTTTTTTTTATGTATGTGTAACATTTGACACTTTTTAGCTAATAATAATGCACCCATGCCCCACTTGGAGCTGTATGTGCTACAGCAAAGTGACTAAATCATCAGCTGGGCAATTTAAATGTCTGTTTTAACCTTGTCACATGTGAAATGTTAAGGTCCATCTTGAAATAAGGTCAGCTACGTTGTGCTGTAATCTCGGTTTCAATTCCAAGGACCAGGGCAGAGGGCTTATAACAAGAAGCACTAAAGCACATGTGAAGAAAGGCTTCAAGCAGAATAAAACCCAGAAGATAAAAAGCATTTTACATTTGCATCTTACATCTGAATGAATGGATACAACTTTAAAGTACAATATCTAGTCCACAACGCAGCGAGTCCAGCGCCGTTCCTCCAGAGCTGAACTCTCTTACTCTTATTTATTAATCACCAAAAGTCATGTCACACAGGCGGCATACTTTTGTGAGGAAGTAGCCACCGTAGCGACCGAAACAATGCCGGTACTTTTTTGGGCCTAGCACTGCCCAGTACCAGTGGTATTCGTTTAAAGAAATACACGCATGTGTGCTTGTTCCCCTATTCCAGAATGACAGTGAGCATGGGTGGAGCCCGACCGTTCCCCGGCGCTGACACAGTACTGCTGAGATGCAGAACGTCTACCTGCATGTGACTGCTAATGACCTCACTGCATACCAGTTATGACTGAGTGATGCAGTGAGGCAGTAGCCCCCCCAAGGATGCCTGTGTCTGCAGTTTGCCTTCTACATATGGGCATGTTTGGTGTGGCAGGATTCAGGAAGGTGTTGTGTTTGCAAAACGTTGCACTGATTTGGCATTTAGCCTTGACATACTTCCTACGTATTATCCTAAACGCACACTTCCCGAAGGTGATCACGGTGAAACTCAGCATGCAGGGTGTTCACGGTGTGAGTGCAAAGCGATTATTATTTGGCTCAGAAGCTGCAGTCGTGTTATCATTTCAGCTCCAAGTTCATACCTGGGTTAACTCCTTGTTCTTGAATTAGCAATCGATTGGTTAGTTATCTCGATGATTCCAAGCGTGCGTGCTTCTGATTCCTTTTGCTTATCCTTTTTTTCTTTCGCCTGAAGGCTCACCTAGCTCACCAGGAATAAAGATAAAACACTGTCCACATAATCACTGGCAGCTCCCCGGAGTGCACCGCGTGTCGGAGGCCGGGGTAAAAGATTGCGTTTGAGGACACGGGACAGACTGCTCCTCAAGTGTCGCTACAGGAGCTCGGTCATCAGCCGAGACAGGGGTTAAAATCGCACACTCCTCGTTTGTGATCATCTCCAAAATCGGAGCCGGTGACAGGAGAATCTTTTCCAATGGGGTCAGTGGCTGTGACATGCTTTTCTGCTGCAGTGTGAAATACACGCACGCCCGTGCAGGTGTGTCAGTCAGAGAGGCATTGATGTGAGCAAGATGTCAGTTGGTCTGCTTGGTATTCATGCTGTCCCTCCTCCAGACAGTACTCTATCCAGTGTACAAACATCACTCAGCGGTGAAAACCACCAGTAGACCCCGTGTCTTATTTTGGCTGTCTACATAACCACTGGCAAGCCTGTATCTGTACTGTATAAAAATACTACCAGTGTTTCCAGTTGGCCCCGACTCTTTTTTTTTTTCCGACCGTCTTTTCAAGCTGTGGTGACTGCTGCATACCGCTCCCACCGCTCATCTGTGGCTACAGACGGCAATCTGTAATCTTTTGTTCAATAACCTGGGAGGGATCGGAGGGAGAAAAAAAAGCGGAACAAATGCAACAAAACAAACAAAGGGAGAGAACGCACGGGCGTGTAGGAAAGCCTGGGAATGTGTGCTCGCGAAGGGAGTGCGGGGAGGCAGAAGGAGCCGACGAGCTGTTCCCGGAATAAACGTTTAGAGGAGCACCACAAACCACAACATCAGCCCCCCCCCACCCAACAAAAAAAATCCTGCCTGAACATTAAGCACCATTATTATTTGAAACAATTCATCCCCCACTGTCAGCCTTTCTCCACGTGTCCAACTGTGTCATTTTTTTCTCTTCCTCTGTTTATTATTGATTCAATTCCACAAAGTACAGTTAGCTCCTGTTAAGCCTCTCGGACACAGTAGGAGATCATCCTGGCAATGGGCCGATACACACAGCGCATTATCGTGATGCATTGTTTTGCGAGGTGCCTGTTTTTAAATCGGGATGTTTAAATCCTTCTGTTGTTTCTGCTTTTTTAGCTGACATCTGTGGACAAAAAAAAGAGTAAAAATTAATTGGAATTCAGCAGGAACCCGCCCAGTGCTACGTGTTTACACGTTCCCTGATAGATTCAACGCATCATCCTGGTGAAATATATGGACAGCAAACATGCGACAAATACACACAACCAATACTAGAAGAGGTTTTCAAGTTCTCCATTGAGTCGATGAACGCTGTGGCCGAACAAATGCGGAATCATAGGCCGAACGGTGGCTGGTTTACGCAACCACAGAGGCGCGAGGTTGTATGCGAGCTCTCAACGCATTTGTATGTTGCCTTCATGTACTTGTGCGCCCTATCATCAACAAGACATCTGCTGTCAGAGAGTCCGCAGCAGTTGCAGTAATCAGTGCGCTTCCTTTCCCACCTCTCTCTGGGCAACCTCGATAAGGAGAAGGAAAAATGTGGTGTCATATTTATTCATGACAAGCTTTTCAATTTGGCATTCTCCCTCCGTCCACCTAGGCTCTGCGTGTACAGCCCACTCCACGTCCGCCTTAAAGGACAGATTAATGTCGGACATCTTTCTTGTTAAAAGAACAAAGAAAAAAAAAGCAAAATGATCATGATTATTGTTTTTGCTTTGGTCTGTAGGAGCCGAGACAGAACTGTGTTGGAATAACCTGCCTTTTTTTTTTTTTTTTTTTCCTCCACCTGTGTAATAAAGTAGATGAGGATCCCCTCTGTGGATAGGCAATCATTTTCTCATCATAGGAGGAGAGGATGGAGAGAGAAATGGGAAATTGAGGAACTCACAAAACTGAAGAGAATATTAACAGAAAATAGACAAATAGAATAAGGCCTGGCTGGGAATTGTGAATAAAGTGAGTTAAATGAGTAAAGAAAAGCTAATAAATGAAATATAAAAGCATTTTATACTGTTATGTATATATTGTATAAATTATATTGTAATTTGATTATTGCAAGTAATCTGGAAACCCAGTTAGGAGACATGGGCAAAGTCCAACACTTCTATTGACAATCCCAATAACTATTAACTTTACTTCCCACACACATATACCAGTCAAGCCACTAGCTAAAACGCTCTCTTAGTGAGCTGAAAACGCACTCACATTCCAGTTGAGTCTATTTATTACATTCAGGACGTTTGCAAAGAGGATGGAGCGCGCGCGAGAGGGGCTTGAATAATGCGATGCGAAACTGCTGTGCAGCGTGGCCTGCTAAAGCGCTGCACTCAGAATGATTAGTACAACACACTAAAAACACAAGTACTTATTTCCCCGTGTGATTACGAGATAAACAACTTCATCTGCATCCGCAGTGCAAATCTGTGTATTTAAGGTATGATCTGCATAATTTATGATAATACAAAACAACATGTCATGTAGAAAAGCATTGGATAATGGGCCTAAAGGTGATGTTACTTAGCTGCCTGTGTGTATTTGGGTGTATTTGTGCGTGCTCACGGCTGCTCTGAAAAGCTCTGCAAAGCACGTCCTTATCTCTGTTCCTTGGTCAGGTAGATCAATACACACGCACGGGCGCACAGTTTGTTCATGAACCGCCTCGGCCACGCTGCCCCCGAGTCCAAACTTTTCAATGACTGATGAAGCAGATACGAGCGTACAGTGATAGAAGTAAGCCTGAAGCGGACACCCTGATGATGCACTATCCGGCAGTCTGTTTTTGTCTCATATTGACTTAAAGCCTCTCCCGTCTTCTCCCGGTTTCCCCGTCTTTTTATGATTTCAGGCGAGCGCAGACAGTCGGGTTCTCTCGCGCTGACACAGAGGCAGATAAATGTGACAACTTCTTTTCGATCTTCTGTGTGATGAACATCCATACACGTCCTTCAGATGAAGTCGGCAACCTTTTTATTTGACTAGTCCCTTAAATGTTCCTCTGTTCTCTCTCCCTGCTCTATTGTGGAAAAGGATGAGGGGGAGGGGGAGGAGGTGGAGGAGGAGGAGTGGAGGGGGGGCGGTTAGAAGCATTTGGGACACCTCCGTCTGCAGATAATTTACTTGCAGTGCCTCCTCTGGCCACTTACTGTCTCTCTTTCCCCCCCTCTGCTCCTAAAATAAGGCACATTCTCATTCACCTGGAGGAACGATTGCTCCTGTTGTCTATGAGGAGCCCTCACAATGGGCTTGTAATGTATTTAAAACTGATTGTTTTTATGTTTGTGCACTTGGCAACAGAGTAACTATTATTTTTACCACGGTTGCTATAAAGTGTGTAATATCCCCATATCCTTGACAGTTAAAGGGAGTGATTCATTTTTAAGCATAACACTGAGCATCTTAGCTGGATCCTTTAGGCGATTAGAGGAGATGAGACCGCTACATGAGTGCGCGATTAACGAGGACGGAGATAAGAGAGCAAATTTATCATTAAAGAAATAAACGGGGAGCAGAGCTCTTTTTGAGGCGTCTTACTCTCCTGTGCAGGAATTGTGGAGGGACTTTATTGGTCCCTTAAACCTCTCCCTCTCTTCAGCAGCTTAAATAGAACATGCAGCCTTTGCTGTGCCACTGTTTAATTTCCTGTAACGTAATAAACAGCCAATTTATTACAGCCGGCAGAGCAGTGCTTCCTTGGAGAGAGCTCCTCGCCCGATTCTGCTGCAATCGCCAGCTTTCTGCTCGTTTTCCCAACAGCCAGTCGCTCCCTCCTATTATCACCGCACTCTGAGGAGGCTTTTAACGCATGTTTATTTAGCTGCCAACCATATTAATCAAAGAAATTACTAAAACCACTTTCTTTTTTTTTCATTGATACCACCATAGCACCTTGGGTACAGTGAAGAAATGGAATAGATGATATTTTTCCAAGAGTGAAAAAAAAAAAGTTTCAATTTGAGCAGCACGTATCCACCAACAATACACACTTACAACATATACTAACAGCTCACTGCCTTACACAACCCCTGTACGCACGGGTTTGAGTTTAGCGTGCGGGTTTTATTTAGCCGTCTATATCTGTCTGAGCCTGGAATACTTCACTGTTAACTGCGACGCACCTGCGACATATTATTTATATATAAATATATTTTATATTACTGCTGTAGAGAACACAGGCAAACAGCCCTCCATTAAGAGAAAGGCGGGAAGTTTGAATAACCAAGGTGACACCAGAGGCGGGATATTGTATGTAAAGTGCGTGTGAAGTAAAAAAAAAAAAAAAAGTGAAGTGAAGAGTGCCTGCAGGAATGCTAATAGTAATTCTGTTGTACAAAAGTATCCTTCAAATGACAAATACATTATGAGGCATCATTATCATTAGCTCCATTAATGTATATTATAATTTAAAGTAAGTTGGTGTGAAATGAAGAGAGAAATGAAACTAAGTGTTATTTACTTTTGTCTGTTTTTTCTTTTTTGTTTTTTTATTACATTACACTGCCAACTTCTGTTGCCTTTCTAGTGTATTGTTTCTCAGAGTAATTGTCATACACAGGTCCATACGTTTTGTGCGTTGTTTGTCTGACGTTGCCGGAGTTGTCAGATTCTTCAGGAAACCCTTCATTTACACAGACTCTCCACACAGAAATCTGTCAAACTGGCAACACACAACTGAATACAAGAGCACTATATGTATAAAGATGGACAAATCCTCAGTGTGGTGCAGTGTGGTGTAGTGTGGTGGTGGTTGTGTTCAGTGTTGCTGCAGACCTGAAGACCAAACCGCCAGGTCTTCTGTTATCTATGCATCACTTCAGTATTCAATCAAATTAAAAAGAATAAATGATGATATTTATAGTTTCAGGAATACATAAATTAGAAAGAAGACTATAGAAAAGATCTGCAAACCGTCATCATCCTGCTTTTCATGTGCCAGCACCCTCCTCATTACTTTTTTCTTTGGAGGACAGGATAAATACATGTTTATTAGTGCTGAAGTTTGCCATTTTAACATGTAGGTCAACGTGGATCGACTCACTCTCGGTCCAAGCCAAGACTTAAAGTCGTCTGCAGCTGCTCTCTACGCAGGAAGCTGTAGAGAGCAGTGTCATGCTGAATAAGCTAGCTAGCTGTCAAAATCTTTGGACAGAAAAGTTCTACCTCAAGGATCCAAATACACCCACAAATTTCAGGGAAACTGCCACTTTACCGCAGAGATTTGGCTTAAATGATCCCGTGGCCTCCCATTTATTTGAGTTGGATGACTTTCAGCGTACCGAGGGGTCAGGAAAGTTTCGGGGGACCTCCAAACAGTAAGTTCAAGTCATTTGCATTTTGTTGTTTTGTTTGTATTGTGTCGGCTGTTGCGCCATGTGCTGGTTGCGACCTTTTAGACTTTTGTCATTGCAGCTGTGTTTAAATGTAGGCCACCGTCTCACTTCTTGTTATGAAATGAGTGTGCGTTGATGCATATGTATAAACCTGAGTTTGTCTGTTAGTAAGTTACAGACGTTTTTTTTTTTTTGTGTTGCATTGGAGCAAACATGACCCTCTGTCAAAAAAGGTGAACATGTGTAACATGTTTTTCAGTGTCACTGAGTTACATTATAGCTCCATCTTTTGTAAGTTAGACTCATTTAAACGTATTGTTGGTTCTGTTGAATGTTAAATTATAATATTGTATGTTCTCCAATATGTAGCTGGTTAACATTGGTCGCTCTAATCCAGTCCATCTGTCTTTCAGTGGTTTCTAGGTAAATACTCGTCACCGATGCTCAGTGTTGTGCTGCAATGATTAACTTTGAGTTGGCAGGGAAATGGAGCCCAGCACAGTTAAAGAAGTAAAGACGGTTTGGAGGACGGCTTCGTATTACTGGTGGTTTCAAGACCATAGGTTAATCCTTTTAGGAGCATAAATATGGTTTTCAAATTTTCAGGCCGATGCCTGTTAGGGGAAGGGTGACCATAAACACTAGATTTTATAGCAGCATGTGCAGTGGCTGCTGTCAACCACAAATGACTGAGACAGCCAACTACATTCGCAGACAACCTCCTCCGTGGATTCCACCGCTAATGGGCCCCAAAACTGCCACAAACTATGAGAGAAACCAACACATACATTTTGCACTCTTACGTCAGGACGATGGCATTGGGCTGGAGACGGGATATTAATCCGTTCTTGTGTGTTGTGTTTATCTGGCAACTTCCAAGAGCTAAAACAAGATAAAACAAAAACATACTAGTTTATAAGGTCTGGAGTTTGAGTAAATGTGCAATTTTCATTTAAGGCATTTTAGCATTAAAAGTAATAGTAAGGAAAAACAGTCCACTTCATCATTTTGTTTTTATTAACCGTCGTTAACCTTGTGATTCACCGCTTCTCACCAAGGCGTCTTTGTGTGCTGTCAAAGTTGAACAAACCTGCTCATCACGAATACAGTAAGTGTGTCATTGTTTAAATTCTTTGTTCATATTTTGTTAATTCCTCTCGAAGATTTAAGGGGGGTGATGGATGCCGTGCTACGGGTTAATATTTTCAGTCTTCTGCAGACACCGTGTTGACCTTTAGCTTCTGCCTGTCTCCTGGTTTTTACTGTAGGCGTTTGGTCTGTTTCTAAAGACACACAGGAGTAATAAAGCTGAGTATATTGAACCGGCCTATCTCTCATATTAAATGCGCCTCCCTCACAGAGATTTAACTCAAACGGTACCCTTGCTTTAGTAATTCTCAGACCTAATCCTGTGGGACAGTAGTGATTTTCAGCTCCCACTCACATTTTGTTGCCGTGCCGTACATAAAGGAGAGGAGTGCAGCCTCAGTACAGGAGTGCAGCCTTTCTGCTCTTTGTGTCCATCTGCCACGTCCCAATAGCATATGTTTCTGTCCTCTGTAGACTGTGGATTAGACACCATTAGATTTTAATTACGACCGTTACCATGAAATACTCTGTAAAATTAGAACTTACAGGAAATCTAACTCTCATAAGTCCGAGCGGCAAACAATTAGAACAAAGCCGGACTGGGGCTCAGCAACACGTTTCCTTGAACCTCCGCTGACTCCTGAGACACGTTTCCCACCGTTCCCCGGCTCTGTCCACAGCTCCGAGTCCCAGCCCCCCCCCCCCCCCCCCCCCCCCCCCCCCCCCCGCCCACCACCCGGCCCTTAAAAATATCCTGTGCAAAGGGCAGACCTCCAAGCAGTGTTTTAATGGCGGGTTTGGAAAGGACACATTCATGAAAAGGACACCCACACAACTCCCATATAGCGCAGTAATCAACAGTAGAAGCTCTTTATGCACTGTTAAGTGTTTGCCATTAGGTTGACTGTTCTGTTGTTTCAGAGCCACTCACCGGACAACATCATTTGGTGGGATTCGTGTATAATAAATTATGATGAGAGATGTATTTTTATTTAAATAAATTAAAAAAATGGCAAAAACTGTAGCTAGAGAGGGAATATTTGCATGTTGACGTCATAGAATTTACCAGATTACCGTTTGCCAGGATGTGCCCATCTTTTGCAACTTGGAGACAGTGATTCGAGCTTCCTTTTGGACATGACTCATCCGCTTCCTCCTCTTCTTTTCCTTCATGTCCTTGTTAGGTGGAATTAAGTTGTAGGCACAGTAGTTTTACAAAAAAAAAAAATCTTGAAAGATAAAACATAGGATAGCTAAAGCCATTTGCAAAGGAGCGACCCCTTAACCCTTCTGGGAGCAGAGGAACATGACACAAATGTGCAAACCGGTCTCCAGTTAGGAATATATATGTAACGGGAACAGGGTAAGGGGTAAAAAAAAAAAAAAAAAAAGAAGTAAAATACGGAGTAAAAGTTGTGCAAAGTTAAAAGTAAAAAGTTTAAATGTGAATAATTGAACGAGGGAATACAAAAGAAAAGGGTGCATTACCAATCTCTCTGCGAAAAGAGCTGCCACTGGAGTAGCAGAGTTGGAGCAGCTCCCAGCCCGTGGAGGATGAATATTTAATGATCCTAACCAAGATGCAGTAATTACAAGGAGAACGGACTGTCATAGCTGCTGGAGCACTTTGTGCAGAACACCCTGGCATTTCCCGATTAGTGCTCTTTATGGTCCCTGTGCCTCAGGTGTGTGCGACACCGTGTTTGGTTAAGGTCAGAGGGACGGAGGGGTGGGGGGGGGCGTGCATTTTATTTATTTTTATTTATTTATTTATTTATTTATTTTTACTGTTTCTGTCTGCTGAAACCTGGGAACACGAGTCTGAGAGATCTGATAAGACAGGAGAGCGGGGGGAGAGAAGGAGATAACTTACAGTTTTGTGGCAAATAGACTCCTTCGCAACATCAGTGTGAAGATATAATTTAGTCTTGCTATCTTCAGGTCTTGAAGGAGGGGGGGGGATCACAGGACTTATGGGAATTTGTTGTTGACATCGGCAGTTACGCATGGCTACTGTAGCAGGAAGGCCGTTCGAGCTGGACATTCTGCTCAGGTATGGAGACGTTTAAAGCACATTACAGAGCTAACAGGCTTCAAAGACATCTCTCTAACTTCAAAGCTCCCCCAACCGACCCCACCCATCACCAGCTCTCACCTCTTACACACGCACACATGCACATTTATGAATCAAGATACCTTTATCAATGCGACATGATAAGCCTGTTGGCAAAACACTCTCAATAACAGATACAAGGCAGCAGGTCAGGGCACACTAGCTACATTTCCATTACAGTTTTCCGCAAAATAAAAGTGATATCACTGAAATTTTGGTAAAGTACAATTGCGCTTTGTACTTGTTTCCATTCAAAAGTGTTTTGCAAATGAGCTGTAATTCTCATAAAGCCTCCTCCCGTGATAGCCCATTGTTCTCTTAAGTTCCCGTCACGCGAGACTTCCCTTCGAGGAAGATGGACTTCAAATGAACCGGTCACATGAGAGGTTTGAGAGGTTTTTTCATAATATAGGTGTGTCTGTCACCAGTTTTGCAATGTTTGCAGATTTCTGGGGGTAACAGAAACGCAGCAACAGACAGTCATATACCGACGCAGATCACTACTGACACGTCCCATCAATTACAGACTAATTGGATAAATCAGTTGTAGAGTCCTCCCAATCTGACACAGTTTTCACCCTTTTCTATGTCTATGAGAGCCGCTCATCTCCATCACAGCATTCATGAAACCGTGCGCTTAATACGCTATTTTTAGGCAGCCTTTTTACACTCTCGTGTTTCTTCTGATATCTTTAACCACCTCACAGCGACTTTGTGAGGCTCTGGGGAGGGGCGGCATTGGTTTTGTTTGTGCTGTGTGTATGTGCGTGTGTATTTGTGCGCATTTGTGTTTTCCCTTAGAAGACAATAAATAAAAGTCCTCACCACGCTGCATGTGCGCAATCCCCTGATTGGTGGACTCCCAGACTGGTGGATTGTATAATGAAACCTTGATGCATATGCTGTTTACTAAATTACTTCTTGAAGGTCTACTGATTGCTAATGAATAACGTGGCTGGCAGTGCGGAAGATGTGTGGTCGCCTCCGTGTTTTTGGTTCCATGCACCTGTCATGAGGACTTTATGGTGTGTAATAATAGCTTGACGAGACATTATTCATGTCATATTTTTCATTAAATCGTTGGTGGTAATAATTGTGTGATATAGTGAGAGCAGAAAGCAGCTGGACTTTTTTTTTTTCTTGAAGACGTTTTGCTTCTTATCTGAGATTCTTCTGCGATTCTAGTGGTGAGGTTCATGTTTTCATTTTGCTCACCTGGAACATGACCAAAGGCTCAACGCTAAATGTCTTCAAGATGTGCAGCTGTTTTCCACCGCTGTGTTCATGCACACGTTCAAAAAGACACGAGCTACAATTTCAATAAGGAGATATTAAGGAGATGCAGAGTGAACATTTATTGAGAACATGTGAACGTGCAAGTTGGTAGTTTGGCGGTTAGACTCCGAGAGTGATGACATCGTAGAACTGAACCACAGCCGGTGCAGGGACATAGACATGAGACCCACTGGGGTCTAGATGCTGATGGTGGAGAAGAAGAAGTTGGCATGTGGCTGAAGGAGACCTTTGATCAGGACCTCTAGGATGAGCGTGGAGAGGCGGAGGGGGGTTGTGCAACAGTCTACAGATGGAGTTGACACAATGACAGTTGACAGTGGCGTGACAAAAGTTCATGGATGGAAGTAGGAACGTGTCAGTAGAAGAAGAAGGACTGATTTTGACAGTGTGGGTTGATGATGTACACAGACGCTTGACATGTTGTGAAACATTATTGGTTTAAATTATGTCTGTATCTGTAAAATTAATATATATTCAAAAGTGTGATCAAAGTAGTAGTAAAGATTTCATGGGAGACTTGTTCAGTTCCAGCTGACTTGTGTTTTTTTTTGTATTTGGAGGCACCTGCTGTTGGTTGCTCACCTGCGTACCCCCCCCACATAATTAATGGTGCGTTCCATTTGTGCTCTGAAATTTTAGAGTTTCGAGTTGGTATTTTCAACTGGAATGCCCCCCAAAGTTGGATTTTCTACTCAGAAAGTCGTATAATCCTCACTACGCCTGACTTGAGTTAGCAAGATGGCCGCCCCGTGTGTAAACAGTAGTTAGAAGCTCCTGTAATATTCCTTTTTTTAGCGCTTCTGATTAGATGTTGCATCATTAAATCGGTCATACAGACAGTATTTTTTGACATACATATGTTGAAATGCTGTTAGAGTTATAGCTAAAAACAATAGCCTGGTAAAACCAAAACAGTGCAAAACACCATCGTGGCAAACTATGATTAATAATGTATTTTTTTCTTCATTAAAATTAAACAATCAAAACTTTAGAATATTATTTAAATTTCTGCCTCGTCGGGTCTTGTAGATTTCATCACTCTAAGTAATTCTAGTAAAAAACTCATGAGTTGGTTCAAGTTATCTGTTCAATATACAATCAAAAAGTACTCAAAAAGTGTCAATATTGAGCACACCAAGTTTCCACTAAGTTATATTCAGAAATGGCAAACACTTTCATGGACACGACCATCTAGTTCTCCGTCTTCTGCAATTGTAACAGTGTCGACTTCCGCCCTCCGAGCTAAATAGAACGCACCATGAAGGCTCAAAGTGAAACGTCTTTGAAATTCCCCCAAGTTGTGCAGATACCTTGCGAGAATTAACACAACCCAGATGACCTTATGTTTCAGCTCTGTTTGTCCGTACAAATACAGATGAGTTACAAGGTGCAACATTCAGTGAAACCTTGAATTTTTTCTCCAGTCTTCTTTAACTTCTTTAAAGTCTGCCTACACAGTATTATAATAATGTTTTTTTTTCTTTTTCTTTTTTTTTCTCACAGCATAGAATCTTTCCACTTATTTAAAGAGAACAAAGGATTTAGCCTTGAGAAATCTTACATCGTTCAAGTAGATGATAGAAGTATAGGGCTTTTTTTACGAGAGTAGGTGAATAAATGCCAGAGAGTAAAAAGGCCATTATTTGTCGCAGCTGAAGACATTAGTTATCAACCTTGAACGGACACTTTTTACTCTCTCTCTCTCTACCTATATATATAGGCCACATGTGGCATTGCCACATGTGAGTGTGGGTTGGATTTCTTGGCCATATAAATGTTTTGCACATTTATCTCCTAGTTGTCATTCATTTCAACGGCATTGCATCAAAGGAGGATGTCAAACGCTGCTTGTTACTGATTTATTTTCTCTCTCTCTACAGTGACAAACGCTGTTTGTCAATTCTCAATGATTACAAATCTATCAAAAATCTCATCTTCTATCCTAATTATCTGAACTTTGACTGAGTGTATGGATTTGTGCTTTCTCTGTACGTCGCTTAATTATTTATCTCTGCCATTCTTCATCAACTGTTTCTGCCTTCGTTAGACCAACTACGTCTATTATTCAAAAACTGGGATGAGTCATAGAGTCATTGGGTATTTTTAATGAGTGGATATGCTGTGTCTTTCATACATCATTTTGAATAAACAGTTCTTAATAACGGCAGCACAGTGGTGTGATGGTTAGTGCTGATGCCTTGGGAATAGGTATATGGCTTAAATAAGGCTAATTTAAGTAATATAAATACCACTAAAACTAATAAATAAAATAACCAATATAAAATAAAATTCACAACAAACTGTCACAATTACCATGATAAAAACAGTGGTGTGAGGTCTCGCCGGCTAGCAAAGATGGTACATTTCTCGGCTTTGTAAAAAATGCTATGCTATCGTCCGATGTTAATCAAATTCGAGGTGTTACCTCCCGTGCACAATATCTCCTTCGAGCATTTGTTGCAGGTTGCTGAGTCTACAACTTTTGAGATGAATACAGCAAAACTTCTGACCGTACTGCGTTTTGCATTTTGAAGGTTCACTTCCACTCATGGAGTTGAAAAACTGACATGACGTCACCGTGTAGCATCGACACAGAAGTAGAGCTAAGGGGGCAGAGCTGCTGTTGATGAACGACACGTTATTGCCAAAATGAACTGGAATGACTGTTTTTTTTTTGTTTCTTTTTGTTATTTGTACTTTTTTGTACAAATTTTCAGGAAAGTTCTTGGAAATTCAGGGGCGCCAGAATAAAGCACCGAAATCTGTGTTGCTTTTCAGTGTTGGTTGCTACTGTTCGCGTCAAATAGATCAAGCACTTACAGAAGATGAGAATGAGATGTTTAAATGAGTCGGGGCTTGCAGCTTCGCCGCTTATCGATGAAGCATCAAGTGATTATATGCTGCATTTAAGAAACCTGTTTCTCAAGTAGATAAAAACGTTTCCGAGCATGATAAGTGATAAATTGATGATAAATTTGTTGGTGCAAATTGAATAAAAGCATAAAAGGCTTCTTTGATTAACTTATTGTAACTTTGATGGTGGAAGGAAAATGTGCATTACTTTCATTAAGGGGGATTTAATGTAAAATTATTATGAGTGGATTAAGACCTTGGCACATTTCTTTAGCCTTTATTTGAATTTATCTTTACTTTTAATCAAACTGTTTTCACTGCATTGACAAATGAAGGCCGCGGCGTCGTATGTTCGAGCTTTTTCATCATTCTCTTAGTGTCACATCTTTGTTCGCTCTTGCATTTAGATAGATTGAAAGTTTTTTTTTTTGTAAAACTTTACTCTTGATCTTTGAGAAAAATGAGAAATTTTAATTAAGCAATTTGTCTCAGGGGATGGTAAACAGGGGTCACTACAGCTGAGAAAGAAACAAATCAAAGAGAAGACCATTCATGAGAGGATCACTGATTATATCCGCTAATGTGTGTCAAGTATCTGTTCTGCAAAATGTTACTGTCAGTGTTGCAGTCAAGAAAATAAAGATTAGGAATCCAGATTCTAGCAATTTTGATGTTTTTTTAATTCATCTATAACAAAAGACTCTTGCTCTTTTAGAAATGGCTCATTCTTCTCCTGATGTTTTCCTTTCCAGCTTTGTAACTTCTACCAGCAACTTATTAATAAGTAAAAACCAAATGTAATGAGGCTTTTGAAATCCCACAGAAACTCACAATGTCCCAGACACACATAATGCATTCATGGAAACTGCCGGACGTTGTTTTTCACCGGGGGCCCGCGACACTTTCGAAACCCAGTTCTTTTAGGAAAGATGGATGCATGATGGAGTCTTAAGTGTTGAATGAAAACATGCAAATCAGCTGAAATGTTTTATTTACAAACCTTAGACGTGATCTGTCTTATTCAAAGTGTCTTTGTCTTCATAACAAAGTCACGCAATTGCTATTCAAAGGTTTCACAGTATGTAGGAGGCGTTCGCACAACACTCAACACTGAGATTTTTAACACCGTCCACGTGTCCTTGCTGTTGTAGTACAATATCCGTGAATGTATAAAGATATCATTAAGAGGCAACATTATTCTTAGGACGACTCATGACTTATTCATTTTAAAAAGCAAATATCAGTTCACCTTGCCGACAGTCATCTTTCCCCAGATCTCTGTTCGTCCTCTGTGTTCGCATGTACAGTTATAGCCGTCGGTTCAACACGAGTTCAATCCGTGTCCCAAAAAGTACCGTGTGCTCTAAACGCTAAGTGGCAGACCAGACCTATTCCTCATAGAAGTCGGTGTATGGGGTCAGACTGACTGTCGGGGCTACATGACAGCACGCAGAAGGAAATGGGCCTTACTCTGCTATTAACTCTCCAACTGACCTAAGTTCAACTTCCCAGGTGGGCTGCCATGCACTAATAAGTCTAACCGATCCGAGTTCAGGCATTAAGTAGCTGGAGTCACAGACACCAGCTGGGTTAACAATCACTGCCAACAGTGTCACTGACCTGAGTTCAGCCCAAGTTACAGGTGCCAGACAGGTTAATCACACAACAAGCACAACAAAGGGACTTAGTATCACCCTTATGCAGACCTAGCCTGTGGACCTTCACATTACAAAACGGCAGCAACAACAAAACTGCCGAGCTTCTCGTAGGCATGGGAACGTTTCTAGACTTGCCAGAAATAAATATTATGCCCACTCCCTCTTCATTTTTCCCATCTGAAGTAAAGCCAACTTACTTGAAAATGAGTTGTAGCACTTATTAATCCTTATATTAATATGTGTATGTTCAAGTATGTTTAATAGCCGTGTTCTCTAATTGATGATTTCATTAGCAGGATTAATTGGGTACAAGGAGTGCACGTGTATTCCTGTTAAGAACCAGCTTCCTTATTTAAACACAACGGGTCAGCCAAATTTATGCGAGCGTATCTTATGTACCCGTACGCCCTGTGGTGCCTCACATCTCTGCTATTTTTAATATAGTGGGAGACAGAGTTGACAGGAAACCAAAACCAAGTCCAAGTGCTTAACTCGCCGAGTGCGACATTACTGACAGTGCCCGAAAAAAAATAAAAATAAAATAAAATAAAAAAAATGCACAACCGCATGTATGTATGTATGCATAATTCATGCCAATGTATCTGCAATGTGTGTAAACACGTTTCTACACACAATACACACAAGGATATGAGCAGCGGGAGCTTACGGGGGATATATAAAATGCGACCTGGGGCTGAGAAGCACTTTCTTAATTCCAGACTAGTGCGTTATCTGCTAAAGGTTAGAGAGGAGGAAGTCTCACCTCAAGGTGGCAATACTGCAGGAACGTCTAATCCAAGCTCTCGCTCAGGTGAAAAATCCAAACTCAGGAAAATAAAAATAAAAATGTGAAAAGTGACTTCATACTGTATGTGTTCTCATTATTGACATGCTGTAGAGTTATTGATATTCTTTGCAATTTGCCATACCTCATTATTTATCCATGCTAGGCCTAAAGGGCTAAAGGCTTTTAAAGATCAAAGATATCAAAGTGCAGATGTATGTGGACAATCTTTTAGTCCTTGTTATAAATTTATAGCACCAGGGCTATATTTAGGAATCATAATGCATTTTAATTGCGTCAACATGTCCACCAAGGTGTGTCAATAAATCATTTGTTTTCTTATCATTTGCCATGTTTTACCTTTATTCAGATGTTTTCTCCTCACACCATATTTTAACGTAAATCCATCAATGAAGAACCTTTTTTCAAATTTGAATTCTTTTCAACAAAAGTTGTGGTTTGCGCGCAGCGTGGCCCGAATTAAGAAACTCGTTGTTTACTGTTGTCTCTGTATAATTTAACAGTGTTGAGTGTGATTTGACTTCAATGGCCTGCGCTGATTATAAATGGAAATGCACTGGTATTAATTATCTGGAGAAGGTTGCTTACACCCACTCAGAGCGTAACATTAATGGAAATCTCCTTTGTTTAGTTTTATAGGTCTGAATGTGCACGAACAAACTGTTTCCAGCTTTGCAAATGCACTTGAAAGCAGCCATTACCATCCGCTCCGGGGAATTTCGTCGCGCCGTTGTCCGACACACAACAGATAAGGACGTGACGGCGATCCCCGGGTCCTGACCGCCGACCGGGAGTCTGACAAAACTGGAATAGACTGACGTTTTCTCTTGAAAGGCTCGATTCCAGCATGAACTGAACTGAAGCAAATGGCAAAATGAGTGATTTCAGAGGCACATCAGTTATTTTACATCTAGGCAAGTTATCACAGCATGAAGACTGACAAAATAGGGAAAACTGTTGACGAGGCATCCCGAATTGACCTTTGAGTCAATCAAAACGGCGTCCGCACAGGTTCTGGAGTCTCTAAGGTGGCCAGAAAACTGCCTCTCTGCCGCCCTGTTTCCTTTATTCTGTTTTATTAACTTATATTTCTACTTTATTCTACGGTGTGCGTGATTCCCTGCTGTGCTACAAGGATTAACATAAATGCTGCAGCACTCTCGCCACCATCAAGACTTTGATAGCTCGGCCGATAAACTCATTCGAGGGCCCCAGCAGGAGATGCTGGGATAAAAGCAGTGAGTTGAAGCATGTTAAGATAAGACCGGGCAAGTGAAATGAGACTACTTCCCAGGATTTGGTCAGGAACTAAACACGATTTCCGCACACCTTGATAGATTTTGCTAAGTAAACCGTGAGTTGAAATTTTAAACAAATTCCAGTTTGTAATACGTCTAATATTTACTTCACTTTATTTACCTTATGTAATAGCTACACAGCTAGGTAGCTGTAACCAGAGAGGGAACCTCACCTGACGTAACTCTTGGCATAATGAAATCTATTTATTAAACCTTTCTGCTGTAATACAGAGAAAACATAACATTATCATTGAATCTCTGTAGAGAATATTTCACAATGTAAGTGTGCCTCATTAATCATGATTGAATTGTAGTTGCTGCAGCGGTTGCGGCTCCATGTTGTATGGTTGTGTAGTGGGGTTCACTTCTGTTAAATAATCCTGTTCTCCAACATAGACACACTACTTATGTCGTCTCTCTTCTGTTTGTGGAGTGGGGCTGTGACCTTTCCGTGTTCTCTTACTTCTGGCTGTTAAAGTAATCTGTGATGCTGCTTTTTTGATTATTATTATTTAATTTTACTTGCACATTGAAGTTAGCGCACATTCTGAAGACGCCAGCTCTCGCATGAAATGAAAAAAAAAAAATGAAAAAAAATTCCAGCAAGTAATATGGCACCCCAGAGACCATGGCTTAACAATAACAATAACAACAATTCCTTGCTAACACAAATCAGCCAATCACATGGCTGCAATTCAATGCATTTAGGCATGTAGAGGTGATCAAGACAACTTTCTGAAGTTCAAACCGAGCGTCAGAATGGGGAAGAAGGGGATTTAATTGACTTTGAACGTGCTATGATTGTCGGTGCCAGACGGGCTGGTCTGAGTATTTCAGAAGCTGTTGATCTACTGGGATTTTCACATACAACCATCTCCAGGGTTTACAGAGAATGGTCCGAAAAAGAGAAAATGTCCAGTGGGCAGTTGTGTGGATGAAAACACCTTGTTGATTTGAGAGGTCAGAGGAGAATGGGCAGACTGGTTGGAGATGATAGAAAGGCAACAGTAACTCAAATAACCACTGGTTACAACCAAGGAATGCAGAATACCATCTCTGAATGCACACCATGTCCAAACTTGTTGAACATGACAGTGAGTTCACTGTACTCCAATGGCCTCCCCAGTCCCCAGATCTCCATCCAATAGAGCACCTTTGGGATGTGGTGGGACGTGAGATTCACATCATAGGTGTGGAGCCAAAAAATCCACAGCAACTAGGTGATATTATCATGTCAATATGGACTAAAATCTCTGAGGAATGCTACGAAGAATTAAGGCAGTCCTTTAACTAAGGTGTACCTAATAAAGTGGCCCATGAGTGTATGTCCAATGGTAACTTACTAGCTAGTCAGTACATCCTTTCAAACATTGTAATGCAGTTGCTTGTCTGAATGATTTATGAAATGCAGAACAAAATTGAAAACAGCAACAGTTCAATTTAATACTGTCCAACTTGTCCCCTTTCCTGCATTTCCCGCCACATCATTCTGCCTGTCATGCTGTGTGTTTTAACGACGGAGTAATTAATACTGATAAAGCTGAAAGTGTATCTGTCAAAGAAAAAGGTCAGTGCTTCGGCATAACCTCACTTCCTTCCAAGGGCCACTGAAGGACAGAAACGCCATAATGGCCTTGCATTGATTTTCATATATTTCCTCCCATGTAGACGAAGCTTGAACTTGATGCATTACCTTCAAATAATGGACAAAAGACAGCTTTCGCGTGACTTTGTAGAAAGGTCACCATTCTAAGCACATGCAAATCTTGCACAGCTTGACCTGACTAAGGTCAATGCTTGGTGTGCAAGGTGTAGTGGAAAACAAATATGTCTGCCTCAGTATAAAAGTCGCGAATATAGGAGGGAAGGACACAGAGCACTCCTGCTCTCACATGGAAGGAGCTTTGAGTTGCGGCAAAGCCATTGTCTGCTTCTCTGTGAACTGTGATCCTGTTGTTGCGGTGGCTAACACTACCTTGCACCGTGGAGACATGTCAACCACTCTCAGGCCTGTATCTCAGTGTTTACAAGCCAACATTAAAAAGCACAATGCCAGTATTGCGCTCACTCGCCCCAATTCTACCCAAGGGTGAAATTGCCTTTTCATTATTTCCATTATACTTGGTTTTTGAAAAATGTCTCTCGCAATCTGTGGGGAGATAGGCGAAGTTATTTTTCTTTCAAAGCGTGTTTTGATGATGCGCTGTTTGATGGAGTGTCTCGGCCCTGGTTTCCAAAAAAGCTGGTAACCGCGCTTTGTTTTTCAGTTTCATTTCTGTGCCAGGTGGAAGTGATGAATGAAGGATCTCATTGCAGAGAACCTTTGCTTGGGGACACCTGGGCCCTGTAATCTGCGGGAGAGGCACAATGATGAAGACCCTGCGCGAACTGACAAGCCCCTTGTAAAGCAAAGTGACAAATAAGGCACTGAAAGCACGCTGAAGGTAACAGTGTTTAGAATATGTCATTTCAGTTTTTTTTCTTTTATTATTGAGTGCTGTTATTTACAGTAAATATGCAACTTTCCTAGATGAAAGCAAATAAAACCAAAGACTGTTGCTACTGAATAAATCTGGCAACTGCACTTAACTGATTTGAATGGATTAAGCTCCTGTCCTCTGAGATTCCTACTTTGAAAAGCCCTACAAAGCATGCATTTCTTCACGTAAAATCGTGATGTAAGCCTCTATACAAGCCCGCACTTAGGAAACACCTGGTTTGTATTTGCGTGCAGTAAAATAAAAGGTTGGCCTTTTTTGTCTGTGCTTCAAGGTAGATCTGTGTGCGGGAGAATATAGCAGAGCGTCTTTGAAAACCTTGTTTAAAATCTTGGTTCTGTCTGCTGCGTTATATCCAACCACCGTGCGTTCTGGAGCGTTTCCTTTAAGATACCCCCTATGTGTCTTTAGTGTACGGTTATTTTAATTTGCTTGTCTGAGAAGTTGGATGAAAAAGAAAGACTCCCTGGCACGAAATGTTTGCGATGACTCTCATGTCGTAGGTTTATTAAAACTTGCTTTACACGGTGCTGAGAACTTTTGATATGTCGGCTGCACTGCGTGGTTTTTCTGTTTGTGTACTATCATGTTGTTCAGGCCTCGGAAGCACTGAGCTTGGGCAGCTTAGAGGATAGCAGTAGTGTCTGCACATTGCAGCGCGGCCATATGTTCACATTTTGATTTGGACCTCCGGAGGGAGTGTACTGAATAAATGAGAAATCCGTTGCTGTAGGTCTGTTGTCTGACAGAGCAGTGGGAGACGGAGAGAGATTGAGGTCATATCAAAGTATGAACCAATGTGGTGGAGAACTTACCCTGCTAAATACATTATGGTTGAAAGTATTCTGCCAAGATCCGACAGCTAATATCTCATTCTGCCCCGATACTGTGTTACAGCTCAAGTGTAATTTTCTGTCTTTCCTGTTTCATACTAGTCAGTCCAGGCCTGTTAGTCTAGTAAATGGGTTAACTGTTTGGGCAGTGGAAAGAAGTGAGGGTCAAGCGTTGGCGAACCCTGTTTTCATGTTTTTTTTCTTTTTCATGGTGTTCCAGGCAGACGAGATTTAAGTGCCGTCAGACGACCAGAGGCATGGTGTGAACCCCATAAGTCTGCCTCATTTAAAGGGGAATGGGGACTCGTTCACTGGGAATAGTTTAATAATTTAGTATGGCCTTAAACTAATCTATTTCAAGCACCCAGATGGTATTTATATTGAGCAAATGCTCAGATAATTGAATGGAATAATTTACTCACTACTGTTGCTCCGTGTCAGAAAATCCCCATGCCGAACCGACTCTGGAAAAGACATAAAGTGAAGCACTAAACCAAATGACTGGGAAAGTGTTTTCAGAAATAAATATGCTGCCGAGGAATCAAAGCATTTGAATTATATCAAACGCCACGGAAATCTGGGCGCAATCAGTCTAGATCTATAGCTGCGTATTTTCCTCCGTGCATATGGATCGGACGTGCGTGATTTATTGGTGCAGGCTGTGCCTGTTTCAGGAAGTTGTGTGCGCACGCCTTTGCGCGCACTGTTGTATTTATTAATGCTGCCTGTCTCATGCTTGTGATGGGTTTCGGAGAATGCTGCGGGCCATCTGTCTAGGGCTGCTGCCTCCTGTGGGCATAACTGAGCAACCACCTGGGGATCTGCAATGGGCTGGAGCATGGTGGAGACAGGACGGCTCCTTTGACCCTTGGGTGTTGTTATGGTTCCATGACAGACACAGAAGGTCGGGAAGTGGGAGATGAAATAGAGAGAGGACATAGGAAAAATGAGAGAGTACACGATATATGAGGAGGGGGTGGAAAGACAGCAGAGATGGAAAGAGAGGGATAGAAAAAGAGAGGAATACAAAGAGATGGAGGGGGAATGGGCGACTGCAGATTTTTAACAGGCGTGTCCCCCCATCTCTGATCAAAGCGTCCTATCAGCCTTAAGGGCATCTCCACTGAGTACCTCCCATAGCTGCTAAAAATTCTCCCTACCTTGAAACCATTTTAGCACCTCTTCTTCAGCCCTCACGTATTTCGACCATTTATGGGCCATAGCTTACGCATCATGGCTTCTGCACACGAAACTGGCCTGCTTGTGTTCCCATGCACCCATGCCCACGATATATCACAGAGTTTTTGTTAATGAAAGAGAATAGGGGATGAATTGCGGTCGGTGGACTGGTTTATGCTCCCAGCCCGGCGGCGCTGAAGTTAGAAATGTGATTGACAGCTGCGTGTGAAAGTTAATGCCAAACTAAGGGACATAACACAGTACCATTCCTGTCAGATTTCTTGTCTCATCCCTTCATTCTCACCTGCGTGGGATTTCAGAGGATATAGATAAATAATGTATAGAATAAATTTTCATTTCCACACGTCCTCACAGGTTCTACTTTTTTAGGTGCCCCTTAAACACCGCAGAATTTCCGTGACTCATTTGAGATAAGACTATGTTTGAATGGCACAATGAATTCCCTTGACCATTTTTATTCACTTGCCATGTGAATTTCACAGGCTGTGAAACCCAGCGCTCCACATTGTTGAGCTGACCACTTTGCACCTGCCTTTCTGAATGTCATAAGGCTACGTGCCACTGCTATGCCAATGGGAATATCCAGCTGTATTTTCTTTCCACTGTGTCTCAATCAAAGATGGGAAATCAAACAATAGTATTCTGTATTGCTCCAAGCCCAGAATTTCCCTGATCCCTGCCCAGGTCATTGTTCCAGAGCTGTCAACGAGTCTTTGAATCTATCCTCATCCTTTGTGGGCCTTGCCTCCTGTGTCAGCCATGGGCAATACCACAGGATACCGACGCCAGGGCAGGGAAACCCCAGAGGACACATAATCCACAAGGAATGAACGAGATCACATCCTCATCCTTCATAAAAATCCAATTTTCCAAAAATGTATCAGTCCTATTTCCTTACAAGCAAGTCTAGCGGGTGACTAGAGGATCTCTGTGCCATGAGTGACAATTCAGATATGGAGGAAGATCATTTAACAGGGTCACTTAACGGGGAATAATTTTATAGTTTATATACAGTTTGGTAACACACTCAGTGGGTTTATGCTTTGCCATTTTCTCTTTTTTACTTTTAATTTTTTCTTCATGCACATTATGTTAATGGGCTCAGAGTGAAGTAGAGACAAAAAAATAATAAAAAATCAGACCCAAACTGCTACTAAATCAGTTCACTGTGAGTAAGCGTGACACACACACTGAGATCCCCACTGATTTTAGTGTACAGGACATGCCTGGCATCCCTATGGCTAATTATCAGGAGAGCACGGTGACTGCCCCCCTCAGAATACGCTTACAGACAACTTAGAGCGATGCCGCCTGTCTCCCCTGATTTCTTTTACTGCCATTAGACCCAGGCTGTCTGGCTGTTTACTGCTCCCTGGGCTTGGGTTTGAGTATTTTGAATGCAGTAATATCAGCTGACATAATGAAGCATCTTTATACAGCACAGTGGCTCAATGGACAGTTTGGCGCATAGACGCTGTTTTTTGAAGAATTTATTATCGGGATGTATTATTTTTTATCTTCTGTAAATCCTGCTGACAGATGTGTTTGTGGTAGGCAGTTCCTGTTTTAAACGTCAGTTACTCAAGAGATGCAATCGAAAAAGACTGAACAATGAGACCAATACAACTATGACTAAGGTGGGATTCATTCAGTATCTGAAATGAAATGACACTGACCACTGAATCTATATGTCTTTTGTCAGGGTTTATTTAAGCAAAGCTGGAAAAGCTTCCTAAAACGTACACGTTTTATATCTTTTAAAAAACTAAACAGTTAAAAGAACAGAACAAACAAACAAACAATTTTCAGCATCATCTCTGAATAATTGCTCTTTGGCTAATCATCCATTAGCAGCCTTAACAGAGAGTAGTGTTCTCGTGCTCTCTCTGTGTGTGTGTGTGTGTGTGCGTGTGTGTGTGTGTGTGTGTGTGTGTGTGCGTGTCTTCTTGTACAGCTGTTTTTCCGAGAACCAGTTTAAATTTTATACCATCAGATTGAGAGCATTTGTGTAAAGTGAGGACATTTTGGCCGGTCCTCACTTTTTTGGCTGTTTTGAAGGTATAGTTTTAGGGTAAAGGTCACAATTAGGTTATGGTTAGGGTTAGGCATTTAGTTCAGATGGTTAGGGTTAGGCTAACGTGCTAGGGAATGCATTATGCCAATGAGTGTCCTCACAGAGATGGCCATACAACCGTGTGTGTGTGTGTGTGTGTGTGTGTGTGTATGTGTGTGTGTGTGTGTGTGTGTGTAACTCTGCCAAAGACCTCCTGAAAAAATGTGTACTACTTAACATCCCTGGCAGAGAGTGTTTGAATACTGAAAGCTTCAGCGTTAAAAGCTTGGTTTTAAGAAACCTCCCTGAAGTGTTTGTGACCCTGTCTTTTCTTTTAGAATAAAAGAGAGAAAGACTTAAATGCATGCCCTGTTCGAATTACACTATTCTGACACATACAGTACTGTATAGAGTACATTATACTATTATAAAAGAGAGAAGGGGAAGTAAAATCGTGTTCCATTTTTTACCTATTGTCCAACTTCTGTGCAGCCATCTCTACCTTCTTATTATAGGTATTTTCAGCTGTAGTGCTGGTAGCCCCTCTGGGGCACTTATGCAATGCATTGATGGACAGCACAGTATACAAACAGATTTGGGAACAAAAAAAAAAAAAAAAAACAGGTTTAAAACAGTTGGTTCGAATCCCCCGTACGTCTTGAGCAAACACCTGACTCCCCCCAAACTGTTCCCTGGCCATTGCATTCTTGCGTGGCTGCCCACTGCTCTCCACGACACGTGGAAGTCAGTGGCGTATTTATGTGCATGAGTGAGGGGTATGTGTATAAATGTTGTAGAGTGCAAGTGACATATGGGTAACCTAAAAGAAGAGAACCAACCAGGAAAGAGAAGCACCCGGGAAGAAGAGCAGAGAGAGAGAATGATTAGACAGGTAGGACTTTTGTAACCTGAACACCACAGATGCTCCAGATCACATAATCAGCTACCTGCAGGGGAATCAAACAGGAGTTACTCCCCAAAGATGACACCAGGGTTTCCCATTCCCCTTCCCCATTTCCACAACACAGGCATGCACGATTGGTTTTAACTTTTCATGGAAACACTCTAGCACACCCCCCGCTTTGTGCATGGTATGCTGATTCACAGTTATGTTTCACCCCCATCTTCCGCCGGACCTGTTTAGGACATATGGAAAGTAAAGTTGGAACCTTGAACCCTTTGTACTACTTGTTGAATACACAAACAGAGGTGAACTAAGTTAACACTTTAACTTCCCTGAAATAGAACGCAAGGGAAATGCTGCAGGGTATCTTGTACCCTGGCACATCACAGTAAATACGCACAACCAGACTTGGATGTAGACATAGAGTTGGCATGTGTGACACGACTTGACATAACTCTACATGTCACACTTTAACTGAGGCCAAAAGAAATAATGCAGGACATGGGTCCCATGTTTTCTTTATCCCCATATGTCCCCAACTATCTATGTGCCCTTGTTACAGCACAGGCTGAAAAAACCTCAGGTATGCCCTGCTCACTCTTACACCCCTCTTTACATACAAGTGGCTTGGAAACAACCAAGGAGACAGTAGTCCACATGCTAGCACAGCACTACCAGGCAGGTTGTTACTCAGAATCAGTACCACATCATCAAGTGATAATGCAGGACACACCCCAACAGGAACAGTACCTCGCACCAGCTCACAAATACAATATTGTGGTGTGGCACAGGAATCAAGCCGAGCTCCATACTCTGCATTAACACAAAATCTTCAGTTTTCCTTTTGGCCAAAAAAGGCAGTACTGACTCCACAATGAATGTTTAGCACCTGTGTCTCGCAAAAACCATGTTTATTACTACCAACCACAGACACAATAGCATAAATGCGATAATTGTCTCAAAACCAGACACACTTAGTTTCGCAATTTTCTTTCAGAAACTGTACAGTATAGCAAAACTAGATAATTGATGTGTCATTTTGGACTTTAACAGTGGGCCCTGGTCCAATGCCCCTCCCCACGGCAATAATTGCATACCTTGGCACCCTCCGGTAGCCCTGTAAATACTGGCTTATGTTAGGACCCTGGCTTTGAAACTTTTAACTTTCATGGAAAGTACTGCAGCTTTCATCGCTACTTTTCCACTCTCTACCCGAACGCATCTGTGGAAATCGTACTTTATGTGTCAACGCAAACTACACAAAATCAGCTCACAAAGGTCCATCAGAAGTCATCGTCTGTTGCCCTGCTTTAGTGTAAATGGGAAGACAAGTCCTGAACAAACTCCACATTTGTTTGTTTATCACCCTTCATACAAGTCTCCCGGTGAGGACACACTGAAACATGAGAACTCTATCTTCATCTGACCACTGTCAAAAGAATCCGGACCTCGTTCATTAAGCTTTGGCACCGACCGATTAGCCACAACATCTATTCTTCCTTGTGCAGAAAAATCAAAACCTGACTCCATCTCAGACCTCCCTGGAGAGAGCTTACTTTCCCATATTAGTTGCAACCTTGGCGGCTCTAGTCCGAATCATGTCCCAAACATGTGCTTGCATGAGCGACTGAGTAGATGCGTCTGTGACTGTAAAAGTACTTAGATTACCAATAGCTAGAAAAGCACTATAAAAGCAAGACCATTTACCATTTACAGCTATTCGCCATAGATAAATAAGACATAATTATCTACATACCCATAATTACAAAAGTAACCTGGGAACTTGTAACCATACAAGAAAATCCCATGGAAATGTCCCCAAGTTAGATGTTCAGAGACAAACACTAAACGCTCCCCACAGCACTACACATCACTCTGCAACCAGCATCAATAACACTTACCTTCTGAATGGCATGGCGATACCACATTGGGTCAAACAATTTCTACTAGAGAACACATGGTGTATCTCCGCAAATTACAGCACACAAACCACAGACAAACCAATGTTCTGACAACAGAACATTGAAAATCAGCACTGGCAAACTATCAAACTAAATCAAACCAGCACAACAAGCAACATGTGGCAGCTGCTACCACAGACACAAACAAACTTTTTAATCCGCCAACTTTGACGAACGAGCCCCCATTTGTCATGACTTAGCTCAAGTGGCCACAACAAGGAGACATACCAGCATTCAGTTAAACAACACTTCATCAATTCACCATATTTAGTCAAAGTAATTTGCCAAATTAAATATAAACATACGATATGTGAAAGTCAGTGGTGTGTGACGTGCATTAGTGAGGAGCATGTGTGTAAATGTCGTAGAGTGCAAGAAACATACGAGTACCCTAAAAGAACAGAACCAGCCAGGAAAGTGAAGTGCCTGGGAAGAAGAGACTCATTAGATAGGTTGGACTTTTTGTAACCTGGGCACACTGTGCGCCACAGGAGCTCCTTACCACATAATCAGCTACCTGCAGGAAAGACTGGAGTTGCTCCCCAAAGATGACACCAGGGGTCAGCATGATGGGTTAAATCCAGAGAACGAATTTCTTCATTGTGGGACTAATAAAACTAGGAATTAGATAGTTTGTTGGTACGACATGTCGTGCTTGTGGTTAAAGTGTTGGCATCAGCAAGTCCTGAGAACACCGCTCCTTGCTAGAAGACACTGATACTCTCATTATTGCCAGCTATATTGTTGGGGAGTTCGGATTAAATTGCTGCTCAACCACTCGTTGACATTGCCGCAAGAAAATACCACTGACACTTCACCGTGTTGCTGGAGCGCTGAAAAAGTTTGGTTTATAGTGTGTCAAGAGCATATGTACAGTACGATACTTCTAGTAGTATTTACACCTGAAGTGAAACGTTTTAGTTGTTTCTGATATTGTCAGAAATGGTGGATACCGTGGAACTCAGTTTTTTGGTGTTGATATGGCAATTTAGTCAAATATTTTTTTTTTAGCAATAATAATAATATACCTGAAAAGATGGCAATATTCACAACAGTCTCATTGTTCCATTGTGCTTTTTTATTTCCTATATTACACATTTGTACACTTGCTATATTGTTACCCATGTTTGAGTCATGAGTTCAATTTGAAGGTTCTTAATGTAAAAGAATACCAAGATGGTTATCATCTATTATTAGAAGATTATTTATATAGATTGATTAGATAGGTAGAGAACAACGATCTGTTGAGTTAGTGAGCCAGCGTCCAATGTGCCTCAATCTAGTTAAAATTTTCTTATATGGTTATGCTTATGCCGCCCACCTAGCTTAGATAGCGGCTACCTTTAGCCAGTTTGTCGAGCTAATGTGATGTGCTTTATCTGACGGTTAACTAAATATGCCAGAAGTTACCTGCTGTTGTGGCATTTACTTAAACACAGTGTGCAGTATTTGAGCACACAGATATTAGCATGACGTCGCTGATTGTGTAGCTGTGATCAGGGCTTAGGTTCACCATGCGGAGCGTGTCGTCAGTGTTGTTGAATGAAGCTAATCACGCATCAGCGGTGCAGCTACTCACGTGCTTAGTGAGTGCTTAAATAAGAACACCAACAATCCTCTATGATGGCTGATTAATGTAAAGACGCCATACTGGAGTTTTTAATCCTCAGGACAAGGAAATGCACATTAACCGAATGTCTGTGACACGTGAATTTATTTATTTGATATGAAAGTCAATCTGATAATTACAATAGAGAACCATGAAGATCCTGTCATTTCCAAACTTATGCTCCTGCCTGATAATCTGTCCAAAAGTACATGATCATCACGAGTCTGAACTTTTTCCCTAGCCCTGTATCCTTCATCAAGATGTACATACTTGCTTCAGATCTTTCAAAGGCAAGTGTAAGAAGTCCATGTTTACACTGGGAGAAATGGTGCTTTAAAATCATCAATAAAAGATCAAGCTGTCTGCCGGGTCAAAAACTACCTTGAAGAAATAGACCATAATGAAATCTGTGTTGAGTTTGTTTTTTGTTTACTTATTTAATGCTTTCTGGAGAAATGGACAAATGCACTGTAACATGGAAACCACTGTGTTTAAAAGAAAAGTGGAAAAATAATATTATTTTTATTTTTGGGTATCAATTAGTAATAGTACATTTAGTGTATGCGTACTGGGGGCAATTTCCTGATTTCCAGTGTCTTTATAAAGCCTTCTGTTTAATTTCACTATAAAATGAAAATTAAATGAAATGAAAACCACCAATTTTGGGGGAAATTTAGATGAAAAAGAAAAAAAAAACATGACGCTGCATCAAGTTGTTTCCCTGATGTCCTCTGCCTGAAATACTGACGTCTGTCACAGTTTACACTGCATGCCAACATTCAGTTACAAAACACAAAGCTGTGTCGTCTATGTAGCAGCAGCCTGTGAAGGCTGCAGTCTTGGTTGGTCATGTACTGTGACTTTCACAACAGAGAAGTCTCACATCAACAAGCAATGTTATTTTAGCTTTTTTATATTTTATTTATTTATTTTTTTATCACAGGCAAAACCTCTGCAGTCCCGGCCCAAGCTTTGTATCTGTCTCCTCCGCAGCCTCACAGCAGGGAGCAGAGAGGCACACTCTGATTCTGCCAGACCATATTGTTGGGAAAACAACATGTCCACTAATCAGTGGCAAGAAACAAATCAAATCATTTTTTTTGCCCAATGTGTATATCAGACGTAAAGGGCCTCTGTAGTTCAGGCTTGTTCTAGTGCATCCCGGAGATACATGATCAGTTTGGGATCTAGTGATTTTCGAGGCCAAGTCAACACCTTATGCTGTTTTTAGAGGTTTTCTGTTTGTTTGTTTTTTTTGCCTTCAAGGAGTGTCATTACTATGGGATGAGGGTGCAAGTTTTCCAGGAGAACATTGCATTGTCACAGGCTGGTCAGTGTTATTTACTTCTCCTGTCAATGGTTTAAATGTTATTCCTGATTGGTGTATGTGCCGATATACAAGGAATTTGTCCTTTTAACCCAACCAGTCTCCTGCTTGATCCGTTGGCTCGGTGGGAAGCCATGCAAGGCGTCTGGGGAGCGGTTTGGGAGGTTTTATGTGCTTGCTCAAGGAATCTTAATCCTGTTTGAATTGGGTTGAGAATTACTCAGTGTCAATTTAAAAGATAAGTTTGCAAGTCCAGAAAGTCTCAATTTGTCTCCGTGTAAGACTGAGAAGATATGTAATGATCCAAAAGTAAGTGAGGTTATTATAATGTAGTCTCTCTCCAAGCTACCCAGATAGATGGATGGATAAGTACCTGAAGGGACCGGACTACACTCGTCTGTGATCACACAGTTGTGATCCTGCTTTAAGGTCGTGTGGTTTAGAGCTCTTCTGTTTGTACTTTAAGGTGTTGAGTTTATTTCACGGTTTCCAAATGCTTTAGAAAGATTCTGCTAATGCAAACGGTTGCAGCTCCTCTCCCCCGAAGCAACAGGGGGCTTATTAGTGGCACTATTCTTTAATAAAAAGTCAACACGATAAACTAAGGGTGGATGGCTTTCTGCTTCAAGTGATTCCTTTTAAACATAGCAAGGGTGACAAGCAGAAACAGAGCTCAGCTGTTATATGAAGAGATTCAGGTGACAGCCTGCACTGGGGTGCTTGTCCATCAGCATATCTCCAACACGGCATCAAAGTAAACAAAGCCTTTTACCTTCTTCCTGCACAACATCCACCCTGCGCCAACGTGACTTTCGTGCGGTTCAGCAGTTCAGTAGGAAGTGTCACCGCATCCGTTGCAAAAAATAGTTTTAATATTTCAAATTCACAGGGTGGTTCAGTTTTCCTGCAAAATGTTCAAGTCTCGCTCTGCCTTTTTCTGATAACACAACTTGAATGTCACTCCGGGGCCACACAAACGCACCGAAGAGTGAGGGTGAAAAAAGAAAGAGCGCGATACCTGCCAATCACCGCGTTTAATGGGACAAAAAAACACAACCATGTCACGAGAAATTTCAGGAATTAAAAATAAATAAATAAATAAATGAATAAAACAAGTTGGATTCGAATGTGGAGGGACCGGGATGAGAGGGGTGGTACAGAGAGCGGAATTCCTACAGAGAGGAAATTGGCTGAGCAGCTGCCCACTAATGCAGAGTCGTACTCTTTTTGATGGGATTAGAGCCCATTGGCTCACTAAGCAGATATGGAGAGCGGTCTGCCAATCAGAGACGACGGAATATAAAGGTCATTAGTAGCTAAAAAAGGTCACCAAGCCCAGGCAGCTTCTATATTATGTTGTTTTTTCTTTGTTAAGGGAAAGGTTCTACGTAGCCACAAGACACCCCACTAACACTAATAGGCTGAAGGTAATAGGCTGACCCGCATTCACACAGATGGGAGGTAATTCTCGGACATGGCCTTGTCAGCCCCTCTTTTAGTCAGCGGACCATTTTGGGGAGAAAGCGTGCTCAGTTCAAAGGGAGCAGTTTCTTTTTTTTTTTTTTTTGCGAGACATTTGGATTCACATTGAAAACCTTTTGAACTGACATTTGTTCAACTTTTCTTTTGATGAAATTTCTCTTTAATAGTCTCAGTCTCAGAAACAGCGCCGCTGAGAGAGGGTAGGCTGAGTATTTGGTGAGTTTGTCAGGTAAGAGCCAGTATGGCAAGCCTGTGATAATCAAAGTCCGACGCTGTGAGCTACTTCTCGACAAAAAAAAAGGGGGAAGTGCTGTTGAACATCAGTCCGTGGCGCAGTTCGAAATGTCCGAAAAATGAGCAAATGCCACTCAAGAGTCTGGTCAGCGAGCTGGGTTACGAGTGTTTCTGCACTGAACTGTCATTAACCTGGATCAGGATTCATGTTTCGCTGTGGTCTTACAATATCTCATCATCACAGAAAATAAATCAATGCATCCAATGCTACATGCTACAAAAAGCCACTATTATTCAGAGCAATCTGCAAAACGTATAGCCAAGGATGACTGACTGAACCATAAATCTATCTCTTTTATAAATATATTTTAATATTCAGATGTGTCACGTGCATTGTTGCATTTGTTAAAAAGAATAAAGTTTTTTTTTTTTCACTCGCTCTGATCACCTGGAGGTCATGTGGTGCACACGTGGTATAAAACCTACGCGCTGGTTGTGCGGACGTTTTAAATCTTAATAATGGAATGGAAAGGATTTATTTTATAAAGGGGCGGGGGGGCTGAGTACATTTATGTAATTGGTCAAAATCTAACAGTGGTCGCGTGTAAAAGTTGCACGCGTGAGACGCTCTGTTGGAAGTTTGACGGCTAATGCGTTGGCCATACGTTTGGGCGCAATTACTCGAGTCGTTACAGAACATTTTCACGTCTGGCCATTAAGCTGCGACGCCCTTTGGTTCACAGTAGGAGAGGGATTCAAATTTCGGCGTTCCTGGAGAGACGTCGGCGCTGTGGTTGCTCGATCCAAAGCTCCATCGAGTGTTTCTTTAAGTGCGCGCGCGCGCGTTTGTCTCTGTCTCCGTGTGTGTGTGTGTGTGTGTGTGTGTGTGTGTGTGTGGAGTTTTCCTGCACCGGGTGATAGGAGGGGTTGGAGAGTGACGCTGGCTGCGCCTTGGTGCTGAGCGGAGCGCTCACCTGCAGATGAGAGAGCCGGGTAAACTCGGGGCAGAGCTGCAGCACACTCTCGGAGCTCGAGGAGGGGACGTTACGCACAGTCTGACCAAGGAGAGGGGACATTAAACAATTACTGGTGCAGAATCACGATCCGAGCCTCTTTCTGGTTCCTTGTCCAGGCAGCCTTGACTCGCTTGCACGCCACGATGAGAACTGACTTCGCTCTGGTCCTGACAGCAGCCCTTCTTCTTGACACATTCTGGGTGAGATTTCTGCTTTTCCCCCCATTACTGCCGGCGATAGAGGTTTAATAAAGTCATGCAGTCGGATAGAGATGGTGCGGTTTACTGCAGCGCAACGCAGCGCAGCGTCGGTCTCTATTTCATTACAAGTGCACTAATTGTTGCCCTAATGAATTTCACTATACGAGATGAGAAAATAAAGAAGAAGTAAGAGGTCTGATCTTGTTGTTTTTTATTTATTTTTATTTATTATTACTGTTGTTTAGATTGCTGGCAGTGCATGCCAGGGCTTCAATATCCCACACAAGTTAAATTACGGCACAATTTAATCTTGCACCATGGCACCTTTATCGAGTCGTCATGTTATTTTAGCTGCCGCCATGAGCTTTCGGTGGCCTATACGCAACAACCTATAAAAAAGTTCAACTTTGAAGTTGTGACGTGCTTTTCAACCTTTTCTCGCCGTTTAATCGATAAAACCGGAATGAAGTCGGCGCCGGAGGGTTCTTCCTAACGGCGCGCCAAGTAACCCGTGTATCTCTTCCCTGCGCTCATGACAGAAGCCCTCACATTAAATGCGTTTAGGTAAACGGCGTGATGATATTTTACCCCTGCCTCATGCCCCGCTGAGATGAGAGGATCCAGTGCTGTGCCAGTCTTGGCACCGCCGCCTGTTAATGTGTGCGCGCACACAATTACTTGTGTGGCTGTAGCGGTCGTTTAATTTAACCAACAGTGCGGACTAAAGGTTGGGTGCAAAGTTCTCTGCACACAGTTTTAGTGATGGTCGGACACACCGCACAGTTTGTTCTTTGGGCCGCTTTTTGTGAAATAGCCTCTATGAGCAGAGAGAATATTATGCTGCATTCCTGCCATTTCTTATATGATTGTGTGTGTGTGTGTGTGTGTGTCCCTCACTTAACCCCGAGTGCACTGCTTTAAACTGAATCTGTCCTCGTTTTACTTATGCTGGTTTCTTCATGGGGCGAGTTGCACTGCACATTTTTTTATCACAGACACTGGACTGTGTGAGCATCTAATCAGCGGCGTGCTCAGGAGCACATAGCTGATAAACTTGTTGAATGTGTTTCTGCTCACTGCCGTTCTGTACATGCTGCCTTCCTGCACGGCCCGTGGCCAAAAAGGAGGCAGAAATCAATGGAATCCATGTTTATCGATGTCTTACGTTGTATTTCCTTTCTTCCAGAGGAATAATGGGGAGCACGCTTCCAGCGGTCCCTGCCGACCTGGCTTCTCTCAAAGCCTCTACTCTGTGCTGATTTCAAGGGATGTACTGCAAGGCCAGGGCATACTTAAAGGTAAGCTCCCCGGCTGGCCAATCAGTAATTTAAATTTTTGCCAAGACTCCTCGCAGGGTCGGAAAGACCTCCCTCTGCACTGAGGCCAGTGAAAAGAAACGTGCGCGGCGTTTTGTTTCAGTTTTCACATTGTTGAGCTTGTGCCCAGTGGAAAGAAAAAAAAAAAAAAGAAGTCGAGATTAAATTCAGCCATACTGATGCACACGTTTGAGTCCTAGAAAGACTAAAGATATTGTAAACAAAGTAATTGCATCGGTCTGCTGTTTCAATCTGGTGCTGTAGAAAAATAACAGAGGGCTCCAGACAATACCAAACAATTTTGTTTTCATTTTTTTTTTTGCTCTAAGCAGCAGTGTACGTGAGCACAGGACTTTTTTTTTTTTTTACACTCCCAGTGCTTTTCTTTTTTTTTGCATTCGAGCACTACGTCACTCTTCTCCTCTTCTGGCGTTAATGTTTATCTCTCATTTAATTTGCGTGCCATCACCTTCACACTACAATATCTCGTTGCTCCAATTACACAACGAGGCGACCAAGTTTGAAGGCCCGATAGTGCAGGAAATGGGATCGACATCCTGTGTCTAATCTGGCACTGCTCCTGCCAATGTGGGCTAATTGCAATTCTCTATTGATCCCAATGGTTTTTTTCTCATAGCTCAGCTAAGCTGTATTGTTTTGCTGTGGGCGCACAATAGCTCTTTTGTGGGTCGACTGTGTCTTCGGCAGCTGCGCTGTATATATTTCTCACTCTCCTTAGCTGTGAGAGACCTGGCGGGGATACAGCTGCCTAGACTCTCTCTCCTGAGTGTGCACGTACACCCATGCATGCGTTTTACACCCAGGATATACGGTACAGTACGGCACATCACTGTTCGGGTTGTTTCATTAAGCGCCTACGTGTGTGTTTGTTCATTGCTGGGGACCGTATCAGACTGGAGGAAGATACCACTTTGATTTTAGTCTTTCATTAACTTCAAACTGTTGTATCCTGGCTGGAAGTGGGATTTGATGTGGGACGTTGTTGCTGGAAGTGAACTTGCTCTCTGTGTGGTAGTGATGTCTTCAGCCCAGCAGGGGGTGTCAACACAATCACAAACAATCACAGAATGAGCCATCACTGCTGCACGGGAGCCATTTATTTCAGAGAGCATTATTTATCTAGTTTGTTCTCGGGGAGATGAAAATGCCCGTGTGTCTCGCTTAACACATAAACTCAGCGTTAGTTGTGTGACACTGATTGTTTTCAGTATCAGGGACGGAATTAATAGCTAACAGTAGGTGCTTTAGTGCGATTTAACTACACACTTAGTTTATTTAACGTAAGCCACAGCTTTTGAACATAAAGCAGCAGTAAAGCGCGACAGATTCTGCTCATAAATCATGCAGGCTCGCGATTCGTTCGCAGCGTTGCCTTAAATCGCAAAAGCATATGCCTTAATTTAACATTCATCATTTGCTTCGACAGCGTCGCTCGGCGGAGGACTTGCCATGTGCTCATCCTCGCCGTGACACGCTCACAGCTGCAGCGGCGACTTCATACGTGTCTGAGAGCACAGCTGCATTGGTCAGGCGGACGCACATCTAGGCAAACACGCACACATCCTGTATGATTTACAGGGCTCAGGCGGTTGATTTATAGTCGGTAAGGGTGTCACTGGATGGAGGCAGGAAGCGGCTCTGGAAAGGCTTTAATAATAACATTGTTTAACCCAAAACCGTCAGATGGGGGCAGGAGTAATGACACCAAATCATGCACACTCATACACACACACACACACACACACACACACGTATATAAATATATATATATATATATATTCATGTTAGCCACCAAGGGGAATAATGGGAAGGACAGAACTAGGACCTTGGCCATGATGGGGAGGATGCCTGGATCTAGACAGGGGGTCAGCCGGGAGGAGGAGGAGGATGAGGAGGAGGAGGAGGATAAGGAGGGTGTTACATTACACACATTATAATTTTCACCCTGACTCTTTTTGCTTTTCCAAAACATCACAGCACATTTGAAGACAAAACCACGGCTTAATCTCACCGCAAAGTCACGTTGCGATTTTTTTTTTTTTTTGTGGCGGCATATTTTGTCTTAAGTGTGAAGCAGTTTTTCCCACTTTCATTATCACAATCTTTCACCACAAAGCAGATCCGCGCGCTATCTTCATTTCCTTTGATTCTCTAACACAGTCTGCACTCGTTTATATTTTCAGCCTTCCGAGTCGTTTTTTTTTAAAAATTAATATTCCTTTAACGAACATCGACGTTCATTTACATCACTTTCTAAACATTCTGCGTGTCGTATGGGCCAACCGAGGGCTCTTATTGATAACCGCAGTCTGTCCAATAAACATTTACGAGTATAGTTTCTGCACGCTGAATTGTTCCGGCTGAGGGGATTGATCTGCTCTCTGTTTATCTGGAAAACCCCTGCCAGTTAGCGTAAGCTAATGGATGAAACGCTTAAATAAAACACGTGCACTGCTCCGATTGTGCTGGCAGATCATGAGGCTGGGGTGCGAGCAGGCCTTACGGTGTTTTTTTTTTTTTTTTGACATCTCCAACATTTAACAGAAAAGATGTTCATTTCTTTACATTTTATGGACAAACTGCGTTTTGAAGCTTCCAAAAAAGGAAACAGAGATGACGGGTTTAGCGGTTGAGAGGTCTCATTCATGCTCCGCGTGTCTGTATGCATGTGTGACGCGTTCACTGCCAAGGATGTTCACTGTCTTTTATGGTTTTGATTACGAGTATAACAGCACCCGGCGCACACCGCCGGTAGAGCTGTACCCGACCTTGCACAACGAGCGAAGTATAAAAACAGACCACTCTCAGAACAGTTTTCTGAACAGAACCGAATAATTAATAGTCTGTAAAAACAAGCAAAAAAAAAAACATTTAGATTTTTGGATCGATGCTGTCACGATGTTTGGAGTGTTTTGTATCCCACGGACAAGAGAGAGTACGAGTTTGATTGTGGCCACGTTCACACAGATGAACGGAGCCGTTGAACGTAACCCCACCCCCTCCCTCCCTCCCTCCCCTCCTTCCCTCCCCTCCTTCCCTCCGCTGATTGTGTTCCCGGTAATGAAAGCCAGGAATGGTGGTTTCAGCTCAGTGAGCCCACGCTACTGACCTTGGACTTTGTTTGGGTTGCTGGTGGTGGTTTTTGGGCAGCCCTCGCTTTCCGCGCATGTGACGGTGCTTTCGTTTGTCCGGGTGTTCGTTCACGAGGGCGGTGGGAAGCGGGACTGGGAGACGGGTCTGGTAACTTCAGGAGTGTGATGAGCCTCGTTTGGACTTGTCGGTGCCCGAGCTGTAAAAGGATGCTGACATCCACAGTGCAGCTTCTCACCACAAAACTGGAGACATTTCCCAACTTTGTTTTTCGAAACTCCTCTGATGCTTCGCTCCATTTTGAAAAGGAGACCCCCTCCAGTAACTCACCAGCCGGAATGAATGGCCTGAATATCTCTTTTAGTTACGCCATATCTATCTTTAACCCCCCTCCCCCGGCCAGGCTCAGGGTTGCTATTGTGCTCACAAATCTCACAAATACCTTTTCTGATGCACTAAGCACAGCTTCTCTCCCTCTCTGGCCCCCCTCCCTCTCCCTCCCTCTCAGGGATACAGTGTCTGTTGCAGTGTCTTTATATGTTGCCATTCTGGAGAGATTGTCTGTGAAGCGGTTGCCATTTAAATGCCTTGCCTCTTTGACCCAGATCCCTCCGCTCTACCTTTTGTGCCACTTTGTTTCTGTAACACCATAACATATTCTGGTATTTTCCCATTTCGAGAGAATCTGCAGAGACCAGGGGAAGAGGCACGGGAGAGTTTTGCTCTCTGAATAAAACAAATTGTTCGGAGATGGAATTTTCTCCAGGATAATGTTTTCAAAACTCTCCTCCTCCAGCGGGCGCCCACAAGGCCCTGGGTGATGAGTCTCACTTGCCTCCGCTGGTGACGCTCCTCCGCGAGGCTTTAGGTGATTTTTCAAAATCCAATAGCCTGGCTGTTACTTCGCTGTGGGCTTTGTGTTCTGAACGTCATTTTTCAACTCGAAGTGCAGTCGTAAATATGCAGTAAGTATCAATTTCAACCCCCGGTTTAATACACAGCAGCGTTTTCCTATGAAGAATCGGCCCGCCCTAACGTGCGACCTTATAGGATTGTATGTTTGGGGTTTTAAAATCTCAAAACCGGGGCTCCCGCGCTCACTCTTCGGCGGCCTCCAGAGCTGGCGTCGTGGCGACAGACAGTCGGCTTTGGAGGAGTGACTCTCGAGATCCTGAATAAAAGATGCCGTTTCTCTTCGCGTGCTCCACGGGGACGGGCAATATACCGGCTTTCTCTTTTCCCTCCACCCTCAAACAGAATTAGATTGTTTTGATTTCCTGTTTACCTTTTGCCCCAAATCTCATGACACGCACCGGCTGGAGCGTTATCTGGGCTGATAGCTGACAGGCGTCCTTGTGGAGATTGTTGGAACATCGCTTCCTTTGTTTTTTTTTTTTTTTTTTTTTTCCCCTTCATCTGCCTCAATCATTTGCATGGATTTTGGGGGTTCAAGGCGTCTTACCTCAGCCCGATCCTTTGTGTGGCCCTTCATGTCTGCGATTCTCCACGAGATTCCCTGCAATCCGATCCGTGCGTCCATGACGCAAAACAACAACAGAAGTCCTCATTCTGTCCTCACCATCTGCAGGAGCCATCACATGGTTTATGGCTGACTTTTGTCCGGGTATGTCCCAGAGACAGCGGCAGACAGCGGTTATTAATTACAGAAATGCATGAGGGGCTGACATTTGCTAGACGCCTTGCAACGCCGTGAAGACCCCGCAGACATCTCGAGGTGCTTGGTTTATGCCTTTCGGGCCAAAGGCTAATCTGGCCGCGGGGAGCTGTTAAAAATATCCAGCTGACATATGTTTAGTTAGCGCGTAACCGTGCGCCTGATGTATGCGTTCAATACCCTTAAAGAACTGCGTATTTTCCAGGGAGACTCGTTTGGATGGTTGAACATTTCTTTCCCTGTTAAGGTCCAGACAGGAGTTGTTTATGAGGTAAACGGGGAGGCGGCGAGGGGGGAAGTGGAAAGGAAGGTGGTTGGCGTTACACCTGCAAGAGTGCCTTTTGATTAATACTATTAGGCTTGGGAAACCACGCTGTGGAGCGGCTCTCTGCTTTTGTATGCTTGATGTGCGCGTTTCGTGCTTGAATGTGCTGCGCGAGGCAGCTGACTGGCGCTCCGTGCATAGCAGGTATCCTCCAGGTTTTTTGCCAAGCTGGTCATTAGAAAGGCAAGCGGGAGAGAATAAAAAAAGAAAGAAAGCAGGCGGAGGCCATTATTTCTTTAATGGGATTTTTGACATCTAATACCTTTTGTTTTGAGAGGAGGGACAAAGGAGGCAGGGGAGGCATGGGAAGAAAAAAAAAAAGCGTCCGACTTCCTGCAGATTGAGTTACTCTGCGGTGTGTGTGAACCCTGCATCCTTGTCATCTGCTCGGTACATTAAGAGACCTCCCGCCTTGGTGTGATGGGCCTTCTGGGGTTCTACAGGACCAAGGTTACTGCCCTCCTGAAGACATTAAACCCTTTTAAATACTTTGCTCGGACTCTTGCTCTTTAATGCACAGATGGTCTGTATGGGCTCTGAAGGCTGTACCGTGACAAGGGGACATTACCAGGTCTCTCGCTCGTGCCCTCTCTCTCTCTCTCTCTCTCACACACACACACACACACGGGAAGAGAGTTTTTCATGTTGCCGCCGCCAGATTAAGACTGGCTGCTGTAAGATGTCCCTGTTGTCTTTTTTGAAATAGTTTTTCATGGGGAGCAAGAGCAATGCGAGGTGCTCCCAGGGCCGTCCTTTTCGCCGGGATGTGGCGGACGAAGGATTACACTCGCAGGATAATGATAAGCCCGCGAGGCTGTTTTTCCCTTTGCTCGAGAGTCACACTGGCCACGTCCTTCAGCCAGGCCACTGTCAGAGGGAGGGTGGAAAAGAAGGTGGACCAGAGGCGGAGAAAGCGCTTTCATCTCAACAGGGTTGAGGAGGAAGTACGAGATAAGGCTCTGCTCCCCGAGGCAGCCGGGCGCATTATAATGCACGGTGCTGCTTACTGTTGCATTCATACAAACACACGCAAGGAAACACAGAAACCCATTACAGCCCTCTGAAACAAATGGGATCCAGATTTCCCCTCCCAGGCCGCCCACTTCTCCAGTATAGCTTTGGCAGTGGCCCAGACACCGTGGTGTCCTCATCCTGCCTACTCACTCCTACCTCCTCTACAGGCTCTGTTAGTCTAGCAGCGTTTTAATTAGAGCCTAATTGATTCTGTTACAAATTAAGTCGCTATGAGGGGAACTAAAAAAAAAAAAAAAAAAAAAAAAAAGAGATGATTCAGCTATCACAGCTCCACTTCTTTAATTTTTTTTTTTATTTTCTTGTTGTGCTGTAATGAAGACAGGCAGAGGCACTGGAAGGGATGCATGTGTGTGTGAACTCTGCGTCGCACACATATTATTTCTGTTTCTCTTTCGGAATAGAGCAAATTAGAAAATGCCCAAACCCACTTTGGACCATTTTTCTAAAAAAAAAAAAAAAAGGAACGATCTACCAACAAAAAGTCTCATTTACAGCTGTCGTCGCAAACAGTGGTTCATGCGCAAAAACAAAACGTTCCAGTGTTCTCATCCCGAACTCATCCCTCCGAACTGAGGGACCAGATCATTATTTTTAATTAATGAGCCTTCTGTCCATTTCTCACTCTTTTCTAATCAACAGGAGAAATGTGTGTGATCTCTCCGTGGGCTGGGCCAATCCAAGAGCACTACAGCCTCATATGCTATTCCCTTTGCTTGAACATCCCCTGCCTTTGTTAAGGGAGGATGAAAAGTAGGATGGACGCCCTCAGAAGACATGGCTGCCTGGTGATCGCTAATTGTGTCCTGAACTCCTTGTGAATGTTCCCCATTAAGTTCTTAAGTTCAGCACACATTCGAATCATCGCCTCTGAGCGGGGAAGCCGCACAGGAACGCTGGCGACGGAAAGGAGAAAAGGATACGGGGGGAGTCGGGGGTCGACAAACAGAGTTCCAGTAATGTTAATTAATGAGGAGACAATGATGGGTCCCATGGCGTCCTGGCCTACGCTATTCAAGAGGCTAAAAGCTAATAAGGGGCAAACAAAGGCCCTTCCAGGCGAGCCCCGGTCTTTGCAAACGGTGTCATGTCGAGATAGATGTTGGCTTTTTGACAGACTTCATTGATTTCCCCAAAGGAGGAATCCTTACATTTCCCCATGGGTTGGGGTTTAGCTGGTTAGACAGACACTCTGCGAGGTTGTGGTTGAATGCTGCATTGTTACGTAGAGACCTTTCAGTGTCTTTAATCCGCTAGGGGTGCAATTACCACTAACTTGTTATCGGTCGGTGATCATTATTTTTCAACTTAACAAATCTATCTTTAAATTAATAAGACGTAAAGTGAGCTGATGTCTCCGAATAGCCGAGAAATTCAGATTTTATAGTGATATAATACAGAGGAACTTTAGAGGGTCGGAGAAGTGCACACTGGCCTTATATGTTGTTTACTTTTGATCAACAGATCATTAACTGACTTCTGTGTTTTATTTAAAGCCCCCTTATTGTGCTTGAGGGTGTCTGTTAGAAATGGAAATAACTGCTCAGAAGATCACAGAGCACTGTCTATGGTCTTTGATGCACATACTTGGCTTTAACCCATCATTCACCGTTCAAAACTGTAGCGTGAATTATTTAAAAGCTCACTATGTGTGAGTCTGTATGTGTTGGAGTGCATCCGTAGGTACGTTTCTGCATGAGTGTGTTGTGGTCATGCAGATGAACAAAATCATGCTGTAGGACTGAGGAGCTGACGGCCTTTGCAGGAAAAGGAGAGTTAGACTTTTGAAAATGGATTTTTTTTAATTCAGTTTCCACAAAACTTTTGCGGTGGTAAGTTGGTCTGGGGAGCTGATTATGCCAGGCCAATCAGGTCTTTTGGACGGGCACGAATTCTGGTTCTAGTTGTAGGAATTTAAAGTTGCGTGCAATGGTATTTCTTCTCTGTATTGTTTGACAAACACCCCATAATAATTTCCAAATGGTGTGTTACCAGACTAAGCCAGACTGCTATCGGTTTAAAAAAACAGTTTTTTTTTTGTTTTGTTTTTTTACAGCTGACAGTACCTTTACTGAAGGAGGATTTTTGATGCTTGGTTTCTGCTTGAAATGTTTTACATAAATGCTCCACTACTTTCACCATATGCTGGCAAAGTGTATTTCTTCCACAGCTGTCTGTTTGCTTTATTGCCACTTCAGTGAGTTCCACACAGTATTCAGACAGAAAAATCACATCAATTAAATGTGTAAATGTATCTGCACATGTCTGAATTCTCCAAACAATGTTACAGTGAGGCACTTAACTCTCAACTTGTCTCCACATTACAGCAGGAACAGATGTTTCTTGTTTGTTTGCTTGTTTTTGTCATAAGAAAGAGTTGGTTTTATAAAAATTGTCATTGTGAAACTCAAAGGTTTACCACTTTCATTAAAATGTGAATATAAGTAAAAACGTCTTTGCGTAAATGTGCATATAAACTGGCTGTTGAATTAACCCTTTAAGACCTTAACATCTGCCTGCGCATAAAAAAACCCCAAAAACAAACAAACAAAAAAAAAAAAAACATGCAGTATTTGAATTACCGTAACTCGCCGATGGACAAAATTCAAAGTGTTGTTCAACACTGTGAAGTTGTGCTTTCTGGAAAACAAATAAAAGCTGCCATTATGGTGATGATGATGCACCGTTACTGGACCAGGGAGCCCCAGGAAGAGAGAGTTGAGGAATTTGTTGGTAAAAACTAAGTAACTTATACCCTTGAGATGTCACGGAGGTCTTGTAGACAAAGACACTTTGAATATTGTCAGTAGCGCACACCACTGTGAGTTACGGTAATTCAAACACGGGTTAAGGGGGGAAATCCACTGTGCTGTTGTAAGGCTGTTCTGAGTCCCTACCATGGTGGCCACTGCAGTGTGCTCATTTCATATACACTACTGTGCTGTAAAGAGACCGTTTTCCTTTATGAAATCAACCGCGAGCCTGTAGTTTGGAGTGCTCGTTTATTCTCAGAACCTGAAGGATAGGAGGCATGCACAGTATTGATCTGAGCCTTGTATTATTTGTTTAACACAAAGGCGGCATGCTTCGAAAATGCAGTGGATGACTTGTGTGAAGAGCCGCGGTTATGTCTTTGTTGCTATTTTAATCTGAGCTGAATTTCAAGGACTTGTGTAGTATGTCACAGTGCAGCATTTCTCAAGTAAGGCTACAAAGGGCCCTGTAGTAGTACTGGTCAAACCCCATGACTAGTGAGCCCACCGTTTCAAGCCTTGGGACCAAGTCTTTTTTTTTTGTTTGTTAAAAAAAGCACACTGGCCAGGATCTTTCTTCCTCTTCTTCCTCTTCTTCTCCTTCTTCTCCCTATCTGACTATTGTCTTTTGCAGCACATCAGAGGAAGTGGCAAAGAGCGAGGGCAATGAAAGCCCCCCCCCTTTTTTCTCCTCCTCCCCTGAGCCTGGGAGAATGTAGAGATAAGTTGTCTAGCTCCGAGTCTGAGAATGATCAAAAACAAAGTGAATCCTCCGGCCGCAGAGGGAACGAGGTCCTGCGAGGAAGACAGGGGGAGAGGAGGAAGGGAGGAGAAACAGTGGAGGAGGAGGAAGAGGAAGAGGAGGAGGAAGAGGAGGACCAGAGGAGAAGACAATGTTTGCACATTTCTGAGGTAGACAGGTTGGTGTGGTGTAGGGAGATGTTGGAGGTCTTTTCTGGCATATTGGTGGCATCAGTGGAGATAATAGTAAATAAGTAAATTATTAAATTATAAATCAGTGAATATTTTGCCCTCTTGTGAACTAGGCTTACCATTTAGCCGCACATTATTTAGTATCACTCATGCATACTCACACAATACTGTGTATACGTTGTTGAATGTCCCTAGAGGCCAGAGGCAGGGCGCTGGTCTGGGAGGGGGCGATTATCCTAAAGAGAGAAATGAAAGGATTACAAAGCGATGGTGTAATCCAGCTGTCAATCCTACACCTCATTAGCAAACATAGGGTTCAGAAGTAGGAAACAGTGGAGGGGGAAGAGAAGGGCTGAGCGGGGCTCGGAGCTGGAGAGGGGTGAGGGGCTAAGCAAGGGATGGCGATAGAGGGAGCGGGAGGGGAGAAAACCTAAGCGAGGGAGGAACGACAGGCATGTAAGAGAGTGGGAGGATGAGGAAACCAAAGGGAGGGAGGGGAAGAGGAAACAGAGGTAACAGCCTTGCTATTCTGCTCCGGGGGCTCTGCGGAGAGTTTTTATTAAGCTTTCATCTGCCTTTCCTCTCCTCCTTTAAGTCTCCCAGCTTCCCCACCCCAACAGCACCAACAAAAGCGGATGCAAGGAGCGCTAGCCATGTCAGTCACGTCTGAAACCCACAGTTCTGCTTGTAATTCCCAGATTAATTAAGAACAGTGATTTGTTAATTTAATTGTAGGTGTTGGGTCGTTTTTTTTCCCCCTTTTTTTTTTTCTTTCCATCCCCCCTCGGTTGCTTTCTTCTGCCGCTTGCTCCCTATCATCCTCTTGGCAGGCTAATTTGCCCTGCAGCTTTGAGGAGGGGAAATGAAAGGTATAGCAGAGGAAGCCTTCAGATGGTTTATTAAGAATTGATTTGCCACGGTGGCAGAGAGACAGACTGTAGGGAGATACATGCTGACGTGCCTCCCAGGCAGACGCCCACGGGCTGCGGGGGAGAGAGATTGCGAGACGGGGCGAGGGCAAAGAGATTATTGTAATGCCGTCTGTGTGTTCACCGGGTGCATTTCAGCGGCGCGGCCGATCGACCACCTTTTAAAAATCTGGATCTGCCGAGCTGTCAGCGGCTGATCCCGCTAGGCGCCATTGTCTTGAATGTGATGAAGCGGTTGGCAGCCTAATAGCTAAGCTCAGTGGTAAATGAAAAGGCCCTCTGTAAGAAAACATCAGCGCACCCCACTGTGGAACGTCTAATATCCGTCGTCGTCGTAAATGCATACGGTTGAGGTGGCTGCGGCTGCAGCTAATCCGGACAAAATGAGCAACCGGCTACTTTTCATCTGTCGCATTCCAGCCGAGTCCTTTAATGAATTTACATTAGCCCCGTTCCAAATAACCCAGCCACCTTTCCCACTGTTTGTTGGCCGCGGCGGCGTCTCGTTGTCCCGCTCATGAGCAAGGCGCGCGCCGGACAGCATGGGAGGCAAGAGATAGATGACAGATCAGAGGCATTAGGGCTTCAAAGCTCGGGAGAGAACAGAGAAACAGAATCCCCCGCAGCTAGGAGAGACGGCCGAGGAGCCGGTGCATCTTATCTTCAGCGGCTCATCTCCGCGTGTGCACACACGAGCCGCTGCCCCTTCATTTACAGCTGGTCAGACACCACAGCCACCGGAGCTTATTGACTCTCCAGTCAGGTTTTTCATCCCCGCATGTTTCCCCACGTCAGGTGAGGCTGTTGATTCTATTTCCAATCTTCACGAGTTGATTGGCCACTGCTGCGTTCCATTTCCCCTCGTCCCAGAAGCGTGGCATTTCTCATTATCCCTTCTCTTAATTTATGCACAAATTATTCATAGTTTGGTAAATCACAAAGTTTGGCGACAGCTATTTGACAGTTCCTGTTGTGTCTTAAGAAAATGGCTCCGGAGTCGTGTGTTCCTTTTTCGCATCGGCGCGCGCGTGTTGTGTTTGTCTCGTTTCGTGCGCAACCCCCGGTGTCTATGTGAAATCGCAGCCTGGTTGATGAAGACTGAACTCGAAGAAGTTTTTTTTTTTTTTTTTTTTCCGCCTCTTCTGCCGAATGAGACGAACTGAAGAAAATGAAATGCAGAATAAAAGCACTCATTGGGACGCTGATAAAAGACGTGGCTCATCGTGCTGCAGCACCTCCCAACAACAACATTGTTGGGATCTATGATGAAAAGGATTTACTGAACAGAAGCAGGGCATAATAACACCATCTCAGCCATACGACAGGCAACATGTATGAGGCTGAATTAGCTGCCAGTCAAAGAGGCTTTATATAATTTCACACATTGGGTTGACAGTACTGTTAAAGGTTTTCACTATTCTAAATAAAAGACATCTCTATAGCTTTTTTTTTTTTCCTGCTTGGCGCAGCTCTGAGTATTTAGTGGATGACATGCTGTCGCAAAAAATAGTCAATAAGCGCCAACAATAGGCAACATTTTTGGATGAGGAATTTGAATAATTGTGCTCTGTTACCTGACCTGAAGTCCTTTCTCTGGCCAGAAAAATCCCCTGGAGGAAGGCTTTTCTTCTCATGGGAGGGTGGGTGGAAATGCTGAGTCGGACATGATACCTAGTGGACGGAGAAAATAAAGATAAATGATACTGCATTGAAGGGCGTGAGTCAGTATGTAGAATACTCTTTATAGATGCCTGCTCCTTCTTGCACAGAAGGAAGAGGACGCATCTCTCATCCATTTGATCCATATTCCCACTCAAGCAGAGTGGAGGCTGAGGCGCTCTAAAAGAAACTGTGCCATGGCGGAAAAAGCCATTTTTCTTTGAAGCACACAAATTTGCATACACATGCCTGCTGCAGTGCGCGCCGCAACGCCACTTTGCCGCGCAGGGGATTTATCCCGCTGCACGGGGAAACAGTTCAGAAAGTTAAATGGGGTGTCGTATCATATCCATCAGTTCGGATATTTGCACCGTTGTTTATCTGATGTCGCCAGGCCGCTACAAGTTTCGCTGCGTCGCCTTGCGCGGCCGCGCGCGTGCTGCGCTTTTGTATGTCAGCATAGGAGTGATTTGTCCTGCAGATGCAGACTAATGAATGAGGCGTCCTGCTCATGGGCTGATATTAGCCTGGGTAGCAGTTCTTTTGATGTGATTAGCTCCATGCACTCTCTTGACAAATTGGGCTGTCCTTTCCCCACAGCTGAAGCACTTATCTATGCCAAAAAACAAAGACGCTGCCTTTTGCTTCACTGAATGTGCAGCAGCTCTCAGTGCGTGTATATGTGTAGTAATTAGACAGACGGATAAGATGCATAAGCATAAGATAGAAGGTACATAGACTGGGAGAAACCGGCTCATTCTGTATTCATCTGTAAGTCCGAGCTGTATGGTAACGCTGTGCGGTTCAGTGTGCATCAGGAAAGAACAAGCCAACCAAAAATCTTGTGATATTTCGTAGATGAGACATTAGTCTGTAAAAAAAAATAATAAATAAATAAAAAAGCCCACTGATTAGACTGAGATGAACCCTGGAAACAGCAGTCAGGCTAATGAGCCAGCTTCGAGGAGGGGTTTAGGTGATGGCAACAAATTTAACTGAGCACTAACTCGGGCAAAACACTATTTTCCCCCTGGAGAAGCTGAAGAAAAGCCAGCGAGACAGGCATGTGTCCAACAATTCATGCTGATGTTTCCGTAAAGCAGAGCGCTCGTCAATCGCATGCAGCTGGGATGGAGTCTTACCTTTTCGCCCGCTACAGTAAATTTGGCCTGCATTCAGCGAAATCACTCGCAAACTGTGTGAACGCCGCTTCAGACCACAAAGAGCAACAGCTAAAGCTGTGGACACGGAGAATGAGGCTATCAACAGATTGCCAGCTGAGTGAAGTGAAGAAGTGGATTGTAATTAGCATTATTGATGGAATGAATCGATGGATGATTGTCCTCTGATCCCCCTCAGTTTTCCCAGCATCTTTCTTCCCTACCTCTTTTGTCTGTAGTGGTTGAACCAAAATAATACAAATAGTTTGATTTCCCTGATATACATGTATGCAATTAACAATGTTTTTAGGGAACCAACTGGATAATAATGGCTTTAACACCATCAGGGACACGCAGATTACTTCTATTCACATTCCTGTCCATTGCTCCCCCCATTCCCTTTGTCTGTTTTTCTTTCCCTCTGTTTTCTAACCTCACTTGTCTCTCCTGCCAAAGTGCATTAAAAAGTAATTCAGTTAAATTACAAACACCCTCTGTATTGCGTTTAATTATACACAGTGCTTGTGCTAGGTGTCAAGGTTCTACTACACCAAAGAACATGTTGTAATGAAGCCTACTCTAGATTGCTTGAAAGTAGATAGTTTGGTTTTAGTTTGTGTTGAACGGTACGTCTTTAAGGTCCAGGTTAGCAGGTAGGGCTGCATGCATGGAGCGCCATAATCAAATTGCCGGTACAGGGCACCGAAACACCAGTGCAGTGTCTGTAGTGTAGTGTGGACTGGAAGTCCGAATGTCAAAATGGAAGACACCCGGGCGAATGGCCCGGCCAAGATGCTGTGGGACGTCCAGATACACACTGACAAGCTGGTGACGGCTAACGAACAGGACGTTGTATCCCAAGTGATGGCAACAACAAGGAACATGGCAAACTTTAGAAACAAAGACAACAGTGGTCCCTGTGGTGTTAGGAACACTCGGGACAGTTACCGCCAAACTGTGAGAGTGATTGTGGCAGATTCCAGCAGCAAAACATCTGAGATCTCTGAGTGCAGAGAAGAGTGCAGCACAGCTGAGATGCAGCTCAAGCTCCCAGGCCTGCAAACTGTATATGCAAATTTTAATGGGATAAAAATGTAAGTACACAGGGGTTCCTCGTTTTAACATGTATTTTAACCTTTGACACAAACGTATGAGAAAGAAAAGAAGTTGAGCTCTGGTTCAAAGTTTATCACTCTGACATTGGATGGATATGATTAATGTAAGCTGGCTAGCTAGCTTACATTAATCATATCCATCAATCATATCCATAGGTAATTCACTTGTGTGAAACTAACAAGTGTGGATCATGATGGATGGCCACTGTTAAACGTAGCCCGGCCGCACACAAACTATGTATTTGTCAAATTATATCTGGTGATGAAATATTCAGCTGTTTGTTCCCTGGTTTGTTGGGATGATGAAAAAGAAAGCATTATGTTCAGTAGATTTTGTTGTAATAACAAGATCATACACTTGAACCACCTCCCTCAGCGTGGCCCTGGTGATCAGGATAAACTCTGTTGTCTTGACTATAATAAATATCTCTGACTTTGCATTAGGTAAAAATACCCGGGACCAGATCTCTGTTACCTCAGTAGTGTGTCATGATTTCGACTTTGTCAGACTTTGGATTAGAGCATATATTTAAAGCATGCTTTCTTTCCTAACCACTCGGTGTTTGGACAGTGAAAACCACGGCGCTCAGCACATTCAGAAGAGACACATGGCAAATTATTTTCTTCTTCATCTGTTTGCCGTCAGACTTATCTTGGAAATGAACACATAAAACATCCAGCCCCATCCCTCTAGCAGCTTTAGGAAGATTTTCTAAATATTTAACTTTAATTTAGATACCGGTGCTCAGAGGTAATTGTATTGGATGACTTGCTGTGAAACTTTTTGAATTATGGAAGTCCATCAGCTCTGCTTCTTAAGATAGTGTTTAGTGAATTAAGCAGGCCCTGGATGACCGACCTGAGGTGGAAGACAAAGAGGTTGTATATATTACACCTATCTGATGGGACGTCGGCGCATTAAGCATGGAGTATTCTCATGTCATCATCAGGGGAGAAGGGATTTGCATATCTTGGACTTTAAGCACCGGGCTCCTTTTCTGGTTACATGTCCAGAGAGCGTTCAGATGTTCATTTGAACACAGAGGAAAGTAAAGGCGTGCTGACAAAATTTGGTCTTGTGTAGCGCTATAGTGATTTTTGCTAAGATTGATTTTAGTTGTTCCAAACATTAAGCAATGCTACTACCCAAACAGGTTGTCAGTGCAAGTCAGACTTCCTACCCTCAAATGCACACACACACACACCTCAGTCCTTTACTGTGGCAAGTGGAGACTCTTATCATTGATTTTCTCTTTTCGCTCCTCTCCTCTGTTCACTCACTGCAGCGCCTCCCAACTTATCTGGCTCCGACAGAACAATGCTGCAGTAGGAGGGCACTCAAGGACAGATTAGATTGTTTGGGGATTCTCATTCCTCATCTTTTTTCATACTTCTCCGTCTTCGTGTTCCCTTTCTGTTGCACATTCCCACCGTGATATTGTTTATCCGCCGCGATCACTTACACTCGCAACTATTTCTTCTCTTCTCCCGCTTCTTGGGCTGAAAAAATAATCTCACCCCTGTTACTGTATATTTCCCTCGTGCGTCTGAGAGCATTAGTTAAAAATGTAGCCAGGTATGGCTAACGTGTGCGCGCGTGTGTGTGTGTGTTTGTTTCAACGCTGCTGAGTGTTTGCAGCGGTAGCAGCGCCTCCTCTGTCTGAGCCATCGTAATTACTGTGCTTCACTGCATTTGTAGAAGTCAATGAAGCTGAACTCATTGTCTCTCTCTACATGGAAGTCAACAATTGTGTGAATTCCCTGGTGACATGGCAGCCACTACTTTTTTTTTCTTTTTTTTTTCTTTTTTATCCGTCTCAATGTGTCTCAGTTTGTTCTTTGGGTCTCTTTTTCTCCCTCTGCCTATTGGTGCGTGCGTGTTTGTTTGCATATGTGCGTTATTGTTTTCTCCTCTCAATCCCAGGGGTAATTGAGCTTTAGAGTGTTATTTAATTTCCATGTATGTATTTCACTATTTAATTTGGATCATGCAGTCTATTTAAAGTTGCTAACAGCAGCTTAATCAGATTTCCAAACAACCGCTAGAAGGCATCTCAGTAATTGTAATGTTTCCTAAATGGATTTTGAACATCTGAAGTAATATTTCTTTGCAGGCTATTAGTGCTAACAGACAATTTTATGTCTGTCTTTAAAAAAAAAAAAAATGGCCTCCCGCGCCTCTCTCAGCTTCGCTATAGCTTTGAGCGTACAGGAACTGCATCCCAGTGGAGCTGAAACGCAGAGAAAATGTTACTATTAACTGCGCTAAACCTAAAACCACAGTGGCCGCGCTGGCGTCTTAATGGGGGATTTCCAGTTGTTCTCAGACCCAGACTCCCTTCGGTGATGTTTAACCTTCACACTGCACTGCAGCGCACATTCAGAGCTGCATAGGTTAGCCTCAAACCCAGGCAGCCTCAATAGATCGTGTGTGTGTGTGTGTGTGTGGGAAGAGAAGATCATAAAAAGGAGGTTAGCTGCGTGGAATGTGTGTACTGGGATGATGAGCCAAGGCCAGAGTGAGATGCTGGATGTGATTTAGACTGCGGTGGCTTGGGTTTGCTAATTGCTGTTTGGGAGAGGATGAGATAAGATGGAGCGCGATGGATGGCCTCGGAGCGCGAGGATGCAAGTCGACGCCGACAGCTTTTGCCCCCTTTGGAATGTGCATGGAAACCCAATCAGTGATGCACTGCCATGGCAGAAAGAGCCCATCCAGCTCCAATCATCAGTCTTTCTCCTCGGTTTATCTTTAAGATTCTGTAGGTGTTGTGCGTACTATACCGATGCATTTATGACAAAGACAGGGACAGAGGGCTGGAGGAGAGTGACGGTATTTGTAGCGTTTAATAAACTGAACAGATAGTTGGCACCTTCACATTTAAACAGACACTCGGTGATGGAAGAGAGAGAGCGCGAGAGGGAGCAGGATATGGATTAGGGCAGGGACTACAATGCAGATGTTATTAATGCGGTGCCATTGTCCAATAAATTGGCTTGAGTATACTTACGCTCGCTTAAACAGCACGCAGGCAGTTAGGGCAGAGATAGCGAGAAAGAGAGCAAGTGCTTTGCATGCCAATGGCATGCTGCGTGAGTCTTTTGGCACCGGTTAGCTTCTGTTGCCATGTTTAGAGCGTATAAATTGGTCCACAGTTGTGTGTTGGCTCACACTGCCCTCCTCGGCGTCCATTTGTTTTCATCGCTACGGCTGCTTAATAGACCAACTGCGGCATCTTTCTTAAATGGCTAGCCTTGCTGAAGTTTATTTAAAGCTAAGTAAAAAGATTTTTTTCCTCTTTAAGCGCTCTATTTAAGCTCAAGTATGCATAAAGGCCAGGCAGCCATTTACCAGTTGATAGTATTGAGAATGGAGCTTACAAAAAAAAATAAATAAAAGCAATAGGAGACTGTCAGTCTTGTGAGTTCTCTCAGTTTTGTAGTGGTGAAAATTGACAAAAAGAGGGAGGAGATCTTTGCTGTCTGTAAAAGGACATCTGTAAAGGAGATATCGAGGGCAATGATATCATATCACTGGGGAGACTTTGTTTCGTTTCTCCTTGAGGAGACATTTTTGTTTACAGTGGCCTTTACCCGAAAATGTCATGCAAAGCGCTCAGGCATCAAGGGCTGCTCTCAGGGCAGGGCCCCCGGCCTCAACAACCAGGTTGATACGGATACAACAACACCCGCATGCGCTGATATATTCACCGATCAGCCACAACATTATGACCACTGACGGGAGAAGTAAGTAACATCTTGTGACAGTTCACACGATAAACTGCGCAAGGTGTTGACCTGGCCTCCAAATTCACTAGATCCCAAACTGATCAAGCACCCACTAACAACCCCCACTAACCCCCACTAACAACATCCTGTTGCCAGACACCACAGGACACCCTCAGATGACCCGTGTCCATTCTCTGATGTGTTACAGCTGTTTTTAAGGCAATATCAGGAAGGTGGTCATAATGTTATGCCTCGTCAGTGCATGTATGTATGATAAATAAATGTAGAAAATTAAAAACAACAATCATCATCACGTAACATTTACAGCATCACAAAAAAGAGAAGCGGTTTAAGTTTAAAGATACTACAGAAAAAAAGGTCTTTATCTTGTACACACTTTCTTCAACTCATTGTTCGTATTTTATGTTGCTTTTTTCCATCAGACAACACCCAGTGTTGTCTTGGGATTGATACATTTGCAGGATCAGCTTAAACCAAACAAAGACAGTGCTTCATTGTTACAGCCTCGCATGACATTTGACTTATTTTTTTGTGCTATTGTTTGTAGTTTTGCTCAGTGGTTCTCGTGGCGAGAGGGGAATAGGCTGCTGAACTAGACGGTGGAGACTCTGACATTTAGACTCAAAGGCTAATGGGATGCCTGCGTCTGCCTCGCGCTCGCTGCCTCTTTGTCGGGGTTCTCAGATCAGGAACTGACTAGCCCACGCTGCTCTCCCAGACCGTCTGGAGCCCTAATGCACTGTCTCTCCAGACGCAGCGTCTTTCAAACATGCCAACTTTTTCGCTCGGCCTCTGCGTCTGAACGGCGGTAGCTCGACGTCGACGTGGAATTCTCTGTCTCACTAGTGGCTTCAACTGAAGACTCGACTCGTTTCACGCTGAGAGGGGGCCGAGAGGAGGCATTGTCTCCTCTAATGGAGTCCAGGGACTCATGGAGTTCTGCCCTTACAGTGATGAAGCCAAGCCTTCTTCAGACCAGTCATTCATTCTGTCTAAAGGCTCATTTATTCTATCCCAAGGCTATGTTGTGAAAACATCTCTAATGATGATCGTAATACCCAGCGGGTTAAAATGTTGGAATGATCTTTCATCTCCTGTGAGATGTCTTAGCGTGACCTATTCTTTGACCCTCAGGGCCAGTGCTGCCTATTGGAGCCAGAAGACTAATTTGACATAGCTCAAAGCGTGTCTTAACCCCTGTGGTAAACTCATATATCACAGCTGCACATCTTCAGAATACTGTATTATCACACAGAGCTTAAATACTTCTCCTCCACAGACAGTTTCACACCATGGGCTAATGGATGTTGTGACCAAAGTTTTGACATAGTGCAAATCAGATCAGACACAAAATCCTGTTTAGTTTTTAATGCTCATCAGCATTGTTGGAAAATGCATGAAACACCTGTGCCTAAGAGCTTCTTGTGCTGTTTTTTTTTTTTTTGTGCTGGATCAGCTCAAGTTTTACTGCCTTGCTCGGGTTCTTTAGGGAGCAGTGAGTTTTAGTCATTTAATTTTGACTCTCGGGTTCCTGTGGATGGCTGCTCTAACCTTCAGGACATTAAAAGCCGGGGCTATGAAAGGACACCTGTTAGCGGAGAGTTCCTAAATGTAAGATCTTAGCATTCTGCCGCTAATGGAGACACTCTTCCCCCCAAAAAGGCAGTAAAATTCCGCCGATAAAAGGGAATGTGAAGGAGAGAGGTTTGTTTTGCTCCCGTAAATATCAGCGTAATTAGGAGTAGCATATCATTTACAAATCAGGCCTGACATTTAGGATGCTGGCGGGTTATAATGGAGAATTGTATTTCACTTGTGTGATGTATGATGAGAGGAATGTCTTCCTGATTGGAGAAGGGCAATGCATACGGTGCAGCCCTTTTCCCAGGTGTCAAAATCAGCCCTGTAGTACCTGATGCTACACTCTGTCCACTCTGTCTTAATGTCCGTAGAATAGATATTCATTAGTGACGAGTCAGACGAAGAGCAAATAAGTGGTAGCGTCCGACCAGCCTCAAAGGGCTGATATAAAGAAAATGCTTTTTGAAAAATTTCTTCAAGAAGTCGGCAGAGTTTTCGAGTGACTCATTTCATTTATTGAAAATGCTCTCCTTGGTCGCAGTTTTCAAAAGTATTGAATTCTGAGGATATTAAGTAGAGAAGGCCATCAGTAAACTAAGACCAAATGTTTCAAATATTTCTCCATAAAGAAGACTGCAAGACTTTAACAACTCTCATAATCCTGGAAGAGACGCCGTTATGAACAACTCATGCGCACATTTCCATTATAACATCTGACACTTCGGCGGTTGTCACCTTTTTGGCGTTTCCGTCCTCTCGAGACTGTTCTGGACCTTTGCGGGAGGCCTGGGTGGTAGTCAGGGAACATAAAACCATCTGTTCCAATCACATCACCTCATCTGTGATCCAGTTAGGCTGTGGCATGTTACTAAGAGATGCGTCCCAGATAGAGCATAAAACATCAACGCAACCCTTCAGCGCTAGGCAGAGAGAGAGAGAGAGCAGGACGGATGTTTCTTCTAAACACTTTGTCGACTAAAGCAAGGGCTACGCTGGGTAGGAGAGAGGGTGCGGCCTCTGAACGCGTTGGAAATTGCCTGCGTGAACGAGAGGCCCCCGAAGACCTGAGGTTCATTTGAAAAAAATATTGGACGGATTCCGAGACAGAGCTTTTCATCATCTGTGTTCGGGGTTAAAGGACTGCTGCTAGCTGATGGCGGGCTGTGATAGATAACTGGGTTGCATCGGCCGCAACTCTCGCAGATATATGCCTCTCTTACAGAGAGATAATAAATAAGCACACACCCCTGCAGTCTGTGAGTAATACATGCACATTAGCCACAATTACTTCTGTGTTTTATAACTGCAGTTTTAGTAATAACGGAACACTGGGCCTTGTTTTATTATAATTTATGATGGGCTCTGATGGCACGACTGCAGACGACTACAGTTATATATCTACTGTAGTGGGTAGCTAAGAGAAACTGCCACATTCCCCCAGAGAGCAATCTTAACTTAATACAAATCTGCTCTGCTTTTGCTGCTGGTGATGAATGTCCTCTGATCACAGGGTTCTGAAGTTCTTCCCTCTGGGTTCATCTCGCTGTAAAGAAATGGGAATAAAAGCTGCAAAACATGATTTGTTTCCCATTTTAGCTACGCATCCTGCGCTCTGATATTCATCCACCTACACCACTTGACGCGTTTCAAATGACAGCTAAAATTGAGCTCACGTAATGCCTTCGTGTTGGACTGGATTGACAAATTCAGCATTTCCCAGACAGCGATGCCGGACACATTGCCGAGGTGTGATAGGTAATTTCTCAGGAGGCAGCCTTATCTGTCTTCGCACCCAGTTCCTCACAGACGAGGAGAACAGTGGAAAAAGGAGAGGACAGGAGATGAGAGTAGTTGAGAGAGGAGGTAGATACATGTAGTGTGATCTGAGGCAGCTGTCTGCCAGAGTCCGCCAACCCACACTAGAAATCTCTTATAGCTGCATGGACTTTCTGGGTCACCGGAGAATACAATAGAAAATGCAGAAACAGTGAATCTCAAGTGGATAATATTAAAAATAACAAACTGGTAGCAGTCTTCTAGTACGCAAACAGAAGGATTTATGGGAAATACTTTATCTAAGTAGCATTGTGGAATTTAAAATAATTTACTTTGCTTTGTTAATTTGCACAGTTTATTTACAGTCATTTATTTTTCCCCTGTAACATGAAGGGAGATGTGGTGACGGTAGTTACCGCCAAAGACAGTTGGAATTGCTCTGTATTTTCATCGGTTCGCTGTTGCCGTTGAGAACAACTGAAGGAGCATTTTCAGAGAAAGCAGATCGATAAAGACCTGCACAGGTAGATAAAACCCCTCACTTTCAGCTTGGGTAAATCTTACATTAGAATGCCTTATTTCATTCTTTTCAAACTAATTGGTTTTTGGCCACACACACCTGTGCACAGCTGCCCTGCTAGCGTGCGAGGCCTTTGGGGAACATTGGTAAATTGTAGTTGCAGAAAATAACCTGGCTTGCACTCTCCACCTCTCAACTGCATGAGCCCCAGCATGCACATGGTCACAGTCTGTCCTTCATTTTATTCCGTCCCTCATTTTATTGAATATAGGCTGTTTTTTTTTATATGTGGTAATTCCAAAATCTTGCATTTAATGTTTTGCAGCGGTATATTTCCAACCAGGAAGGGAAGCCTTGCAGTTTACTTCGAACATGATCTTTATGTATGTTGCTTTGACACGATTATCCTAGAAATGCAGCAATGTGAATTTTGTCCCCATGACGTACCCTCGCCAAAATGTAACGCAGTGTAATCTGTCGCCAACAAAAGAAGAGACTACAGTGAAAAGTAAATCACTGTCTGCCCACACAAGTGAACATCTGTCACAGCTGGTTTCCTGGCTCTTTGTGAAACCCTTTCAGAGGCGCGGTGTAGGAAAAGGACACGGTGTCGTATTTTTGCTTAATTCAGATCTGCGCTGAGTGTGGTTGAGTGAGAGTCTAGTCTGTGACCCACTGTGTAACAAGCTCAGAATAGATCGTTTGCCCTTTTCACTTTCAAACACTGTCACGGCAACTGTATCACAGGTGAAATCGAATGCAGGCAGTGGAGGATGAGCAAACCATTCCACATATTTAGCATTAGCTTGTCTGCATTTTTTTTTTCGCATTTTGGGCTGTGTGACATTTGGCAAAAATGCAAGGTTGAATACAACCTCTTCCCTTCACACACTCCTAGTGGAGTGAGGCCAGGTTGTTGTATGTGCTCAAGGCACATGGCTCCAATTAGATGCCTTAAGGCAGGGAACATTTTATTTGTCTTTGGAAAAAAATAAATATAGATAGAAAATAGTGCATATTTTAATGCCCCCGAATCTTTTAAATGCAATCTTTGTTCCATCCAATTAGCATAGCATTTGGTGGCTGAGCGGTTTCATATGCCACACCATATGATTTGCTCATTTGGGCTTCATCAGCGACGCTCATCAAGCGGCGGAAGACCTCAATATTAGCTGGCTAATTTGCATGCCGCTCATGCTCTCTGTCTGCGTGGCTCGAACAATAGAGGAAATTATAAAACTCTCCTCACAACTACATTGAAATGAAAGCATGAATAGCTTTGAATTGATTACCTCACTGATAGCAAGCAGTTTGCTTGACCAATATTAGGGAACATTTAATGCAACTTGGAAAATAAAGGGCGGACGATGTGCTGGTCCTGCTGTCTCACTCCTGTTATTGATTTCTTTACTTGCTTCACCTCATATTTCAGCCAAAGTACGCGGGAGGTGTTTAATGTGTACTGGCTATGATGTAGTTATACTGCACAGCAGGAGGTGTTTCGATCTGCCCACCTGGTTAAATGATCCACAAATCATTGGTAAGGTTCGCAAGGGGGATGCAGCAATGAACTCCGCCAGCTCTGCATGTGTGTGTGTGTGTTTGTATGTGCTGCGGCACACAGGTCATAGTTAATTGCATACAGTACACCCAGGGTACCGATAATACCGGTGGCCTCAGAGAAATTAAATTCTTAATTTCTATGCAAAAGAGCAAAGTTTAAACGTCCATGGTAGAGGGTGGACTGAATCCTTTGATCGTGCCTTTCATGTAATCTTGTCACTTTGATCACAAAAACACTCGTGTCACTTTTAATATCACGGCCTAATGGCTGGTTTAGCACCGTGCGCTGTCCCCAAATATTAGCTGTGTGGAGGCATACACAATAATACACTTTCTCTCTGTTCGGTTGCCTGAGAGAAAGGGGAGACAAGAAGAAACTGATGATGGTGACAGTTCCCTGTTGACTGAGGCAGTTTCCGAGAAACTGATAATCTTCATCGTTGCGAGAATAAGATCAAAAGAAGAAGAAAAATGTCGAGAGGGCATTGCCATCCATCCTTCCATCTATTTATCTCCCCCCCCCCCTCCTTCGCTGGATCTATCTCTGCATATCCCGCACGTCTTGCCTTATTCCTCCTGGCCATCCATCACATTGCTGTGTCCAAGTGCATTCTCATCGCTTCACTTTTTTTTTTTTGTCTTCCCATCTTGCTGCTTTCTTCTTTTCATCGCCTTCCTCTGTCCTCATGTCTTATCAAACAAGCCTCTGGGCTTCTTTGTCTTTCAGTGGAATTTCACTCGCTATATCAGCGTTCCCGGTCTTTTTCCCCTCCCTCCACTCACCTGACATTTCCGCTTGCTTTCTCCCTCTTTCTCCCAAGTGGGCCCAGGCGGGGTGCGGCGTGAAGTATGCCCGGCTTATTACCCGTGGCATCTCTGTGGCTTAGATGTGGTGACTTTCCCAGACTCTGAGGCGGTGACCCTGTCATCCAAAGTGGGGATTTTCCTTAAGAGCCAGAAGAAGAAGAAGAACCCTGGCACAGAAACCTACCTGTCAGCGTGACAGAAAGCGGAGACCATTGCGTCACCGTGGAGAATTACTCAAGAGAGCTTCCCTCCTCTCGGCTAATTGCCATTCAGACAGAAAATCTTAAACTAGTGAAACCACTAGAGAAGAAGAGGAGGACATTAGGATCAATAGATCGGGGGGGGGAGTGAGCGTGGGAGAGAAACGGCGAGTGAGTGACACTGGCATAAAAAAGTGTGTCTGATGATTCTGTCAACACTCGAGCTACAGTGTTTCCTCAAGAGCTCCTTTCCAGGCTCGGTGTCAGGCCTCACTCATCCTCTCTGTGGTCTGACAAACCCAAAGAGTCGGAGCGCAGGGGGGAAAGAGAGCGGCCATTGATACTAAGGCAATTGATCTGCTCGGGTCTCCGTGGGTTTGCCTGTCTGCCCGTGATTGTAGTGTGCTCATTATCCATCTCCGCTCCAGGTAATTACTGCCTTGTTTTGATCGGAAAGCTTTTAATTAGTTGCTCATTAGCATTGTTTAATTAAACTCACCCCATGCCTTTAATAACACGGGAATGTTTTTTTTTTCTCTCGCTGCTTCGTTAGCCGTTGTTGGATGGGGTTGTAGTGAAATTGAGAGATAATGGGTGGACAGGAGTTCTGTATGTTTATGCATAATTAACGCTTGGAAAAAGCAAACGGCGTTAGATATTTGTGCGATTATTGCATCAGATGACGAATCAGAAAAACTGCAGTGGCGGAGCTGCGCGGAACTGGGGAAGATGGAGATGGAGAGGAGCGGCGGGAAGTGAGAGCAGTCACACAAATAGAAACTTTCCCCCCCGTTTCAAAACTTTTTGCAGACATTGACTTGGAGCTGAGGTGATAGTAGGGGGTTAACGGAGTGAGAGACGAGGCGAGTACGACGAAGTGGGAGGAAGAGGAAGGAAACGTGGGAGCCCAATTCGAAAAAGGCTATGTGAGGAGCTTTTTGAGTAGCCGAGCTGCGAAGTGGAGAAGCCGGACAAGACGTCGACAGGACAGCGAGGAGAATGCCAAATGGACCAGCAAAGACAGACGCTCTGCTTTTTTGTACATATTTCACTTTCTCCATTTCCCCTCGTCTGTCGCTCTGTCTCTGTCTATTCCTGAGCCCTCACTCTACTCTCGCTCTTTATATTCCTTCATGTCGCTGTGCATCTTTCATGCTGCTTTCCCCATGAATTCTCTCTCCTACATATTCAGTTCTTTATCTCAGCTTATTCCTCTCTCCCTGCCCCTGTCTATCTTTGCGCTTCCCTCTCCCACAGAGCAATAGCTGACACAGTGTTCCTCTAGCTGAGTAGTTTACAGAGGGAGGGGTATTTATGTGTGTTTGCATCAGCATACGTGAGAGTGTATGTATTTGTCCCTACATATGTGTGTCTGTTTGCACGTTGGCTGAGCAGTGGCTGAACAGTCTTAGTTTTATTTTCTTAGCACGTCCTGGCAGAGTGTGACAGTGGACAAAGTGTCAGTGTGTGAGGGCGGACTGAAAGCCAGCCCGTGTCATAGCATGCCCCAGATCTGACACTTTGGGAGCCCATAGCTGGGGACAGTGACTAGCTGTCCACATCACGGGGAGAGTAGCAAACTCAGTGCAGGCCACGTGAAGTGCAAGCGGAAAGCCAATAAAGATGTGGGGACAGTAGGTGGTCAGGGTAGACGTACCCTGCTGGCGGTGAGATCTGTCTGGGTATCACATTGCGGAACGACTGGGCGGACAGACAAACAAAGAGCCAGAGTCACCACCCCCAGTCTCAAATGTCATCACTGCTGCTCCACAGAAGAAATTGCATTCGGTAGAGGTGGTGTAGGTACCAGATCTGCTCGGGCTGCTCGGGGAGTTTCCTACGCTTCCAGATGACTATATGTTCGGCTCCACTCGGCTCAGGCTGCCAGATCGGCTCGGTGTTAGATGACACAAGTTTAATTTATTTTTCACAATATGTTTGGAAGAGATAAAGTTTTTTTTATTTATAATTTACCACAAAAGACAAAAGAATAGGTTGACTAGATTTTATTTAAACGTACACTCACCTATAGCAGATGCTACTGGACACACCCCTGGGCAGCTACGACATAGCCCTATTCGCATGGGATTAGTTTCACCTCGGACGTCCTGTGATTCAGAAATGAAATCCTTATGTCTGTGTCTCATGTGGCGAAATTCGCATGGGGTGAGCAAAGTCTGTGTTTTACTCAAATTTACAATCCACACTTATGGCTCTGCTACTTTCCTTCTCACTCCACTACGTGTCAGAGACGGCTTTAATTACTTTTCAAATTACAATATTTTTTTTTTTCCCGGAGAAGAAATTACCAACAGCCTGTTGCTATTTAAATCAGACCCACCCACAGATGAACACATTAATGGTCGATTTAATGATTTCATCATCCTTCATAATAAATGACAAGTCTCGAAAAGTTAAAAACTCACCCCTAAATCACAGATGCCAATTCGCACCAGATTAGTATTATCACGGGACGTCTGTGTTGCGAGAATTATGGTAGGTAATTTGCAGTGTAATTTTATAACAGTGTTATGATGCCAACTTCATGGTAATTAAGGTAGTTAACGCTGCAGAGTCATCAAACAACTGCCAAGGGGTGCGAAAATACAGTGTCTGTGAATGTCACGCAAATGGTCTGCACAAAACAAATATCTTAAAAGCAGAGAAAGAAATGCATTCCGGGGTCCTAAAAGACGATGCTTTCAAGAGATCGACATCCCTCGTTGTCTTCTTTTTGTCTCAAAAGTTTTTTTTTTGTTTTGTCCAAACAAATGAGTCTTGAAAAGGGGTCGTCAGGGTCGTCCTATGTTTAGGCCACTGTGGAGACGCAGAACGCAAGATCCGCTGGGTAGTAGCATGTCTCCCCTTTACTGTTTTAGGTCGCTTCCATATCTCTGGGATTTTCACATTAGTTGTTTTGGATCAATACAGATGGAACACATTGAGGAAAGGTTAACTGAGGTGGTGAAATTGTATGAGTCGCCTTCGGCAAAATTTCAGTTTCAGTCGCCATTGTTGAAAGTGAAGCAGGAGGTAGAAACAAAATTAACCTGACTGGCAAAAACAGACCGACGAGTGTTTAAGTGGCATTTTTACAGGGTGAGCCAGACTGACTGAAGTATAAATGACTCCCACCAACACAGGTTTCATGCATAAGTCTGTGTCCTTCTGTACTTTAAAAAAAAACTTTAGTTTAGGACTTAAAACCTTCGCTTTTTTATTCACAGCATGCTTTCCATCACATTATAATAAAGTTTTGTAACATTTTATGCCATATGACGTTTTTAAAATTTGGTTTACTTTACTCTGAAAGTTCTTGGCTTCTGGGTTTGCAGATTATACAACGGAAGGTTCACCAAATCTATTTTTTGTTTCTGTGTCTCGTTTCCCCTGCAGCAGCAGCAGCAGCAACGGCAACAAACAATAAGCCACAGAGCACCGTCTTTAGATTTAGGCCCGTACATTCATGCCGGGGTAGTAATTTATTGAATTATCTTGTATTATGTCTCCACCGCTTAGCTTTGAGACAGTCACGATGATCCCCGTGCAGCAGCTGCCCCCTCCCCCCATCCCTCTCCGCGTAGTGCATTTATATACATTAAGCTGCCATTTCCTCGGAGGTGAATTAAATCTCTGCGCAATTCTATCGCTCTTTGCTCTCCCCTGCTCTTTCCTCCCGCGGCTCATTTCCCAGTGGTGGCGCTTTACCACTTCCGCAGTAGAGTCGGTCTCTGTAGGGGTGGGGGGGCGGGGGGGAACAGAGAGCCGTCAGCATTGTGAAATCTCCCAGCAAGCAAAGCGGGTGCTCCTTTTTACAATGGTACACAGAGGCTGTTGAATGGTGACTTAGCTAGATCTAGGAACTGGGAGACCCATCAAGCCATTAGGGAGTGCGGGGAAAGTGCAAGAAATGAGCCTATGAGGCATTGTTGGTAAAGAAGCCGGCTACACTCAGAGAGGACAAAGAGGAGAAAACAGCAGCGTGCCTCCCGTGTATGTGCAGATATGTGTGGGCAAACATATGTGCACGAAGACATCAACTGGCTCGCCGAGCTTAATGGAGAGAGAAACAAATGCTGTCTAATACAAATACAGCTGAGCGGCACAAAGACAGAGGGAAAGACATAAAGTAGTACAAGAATAAGTCTCCAGGAGGGGGACATGGTGGAAGGGGGTGGACAACTGATCAATGATTTTACTCCAGCGTTTGAGAAAAGGAAGTGCGCGCTGAGCGAAGGGATGTGGCCGACCTTCAGGTGCCCTGGTGCCTTCCTTTCATGTGCAGAGCAGATGACCAAGTGATTTTCAGCAGGAAAAATGAACTCACTGATGCATTGCGCTAATTTCATTTAACATAAAAGAGAGAGAGGGGGAGAGAGAGAGAGAGAGTGAGAGGGGGAGAAGAACGGGTCCCGGAGAGTTGCCATGAGCGAGGTGGTGGTTGGGGAGTGGTGTCAGCTGCGGGAAACATGGCAGAGTCAGCAATTTGTGTTGAATGGAGAAAGAATGAGAGATAAGCCGGGAGCCATCAATTCATTACTCTGTGCTCCATATTATTTATTTTCAGCAATCTCTTCACATCTCTTGAACTCTAGTCCTTCAGCCCTTCCTTGGTTTTTGACTTGGACGCCATCCCGACAAGTTTTTACCAACACCGACGGTCGTTTCTTGTGGGTCGTCATGCCTGACAGCATGCACGTGTGTGTGTGTGTGTTTGAGTTCAAAGGGCCAGAGCCCAGTGTCATGTAGCCGAATCAGGGATTTTCCTGCACCATCAGCATAGCTGTATTGGCTGTGGCAGAGATGCTTCTCAGCGATTTCTGCAGCAGAAAGAGTTAAGATGGTCGTGCTCTTGACTTCTGCTAATCCTATTACTCGAGAGTGCTGCTGTTAGAGGGCTCCAACCTCACTTTTATTGGAAATCCTTTGCCGTTATAAAGCCTTTTAGCCTTTGGCTGGGCTATTGCTCTCATAAATCTAGTTCCTGGCCTTTGGGCAATTCTCTCATGTTTGTGTTGTTGCAATGTTACTTACAGACATTTGTGTACTTACCAATTGCAGCTCGCTTATAATTGTCATAATGTTTCATTCACCTACAACTTCTCAGCCGAGGCTGGCTTTTTATGGGTTCATTTTATTAGTTGCCCCGCAGTTCTATTGTTCTACAGTTTCATTAATGCCATTCACACAGGAACAAGTAAAAGTCAGACAGAAAGCACAGAAACAAGCGAGGTTGGCCGTAATGCTTCTAATTTCCTCCTTAGCTGATCTCTAAGTGCTTGTGCTTTGTCATTGCCACTACACCACAGAATAAATTCACTCTTTCACCTCCCTGTGCCTCCTCCTTCTCACTCCCTAATTCATCTCATTTCCGCCGCGTGGTCGGTTCAGAACCCACCTCCTTTCAGCGCCGGCTCCTCCAGCGGCAGACCAGCGCTGCTGGCTGCTCCGTATTCTGGGGCCGTTGTGTCTCCGGTGGAGAGTGATTGTGCTGGTGGCAGGGAGGTCAATTGGAAGAAATTGCGTTGCAGCCACTGTGGAGCTGAGGCGAGAGAGAACAAACTGGATATTAGCCCAATCCATGTAGGCTGGTGTGTTTACACCATCTGTCCCCCACCCTAACCGCCCCTCTACCGCCGCCCTCAACACACACATACACACACATTCCCTCACCGTGGTCAGTGTCTGACTGGAAAAAAAAATGAATAAATAAAAAAAATGGAGCCGCACTGTTAAACATTGTAATACAATTGTGCAAATCCATCGAAATGTACACATCTAGATACAGTTGCGGTATTTAGTGCATCGCAGATTGTATTTTTCCTGCACTTTCCTGCACTTTCTGCCTTGTGACTTTCTAACGCTCTAGTCCCTGCAGCCTTGTTAGCGTGGCCAGCAGACGAAAGCCACACAGCTCAAGGTTCCGGTGTGCTGGACCCTATAGTAGCTCAGGATTAAAAGGAGTGTTCATTTCAGTTTCTTGGGGCAAAGAACTTGCTCTGTCCTCACTTTGTTCTGTCCCTCGGTGGCAAAATATAAGGTTTTCAAAGGGTGTTTGTGTTGGCAGGTAGGTTCAAGGATGAAATGCCTTGTCTTTGTGAGTTACAAGAACCAGAATAGTCAGCCACTGGGAGACTGTTGTCTCAGTAGGCAGGAGTACAGCAGGTGTGTTACATTTACTGTAATACACTGTAATATGTAGAATATGAAGAGTTGTGATCGGTTCACTTAGTAGTTGTGTATTTCCTCTCTAGTGTTTCCAGCTGCTTCTCTATCTCTGCAAAAATGGATTTATTTGAGATAAATAAAGATCGAAGACATAAAGGAAATAATAATAACTGAGGAGTTTCGAAGGTAGAAGCGTTTGTACGACTTGTCTTTGGTGAAAGTGTCAGTCGCCACTGTTGAAAGTGAAGCAGGAAGTAGAAGAATTAAATGAGAATGAACCCGTCTACGTCTGGCGGTGCTTTAAATTAGCCCTAATGCAAAATCAAGTCGGAGTGCTGTTATGTAGGATGAGCGCTTTGTCTGCAAACCAAAGTGCTAGTGTCTCGCTCCCAGTGTTCTTGAGCGAGACACTCAACTGCAACTCGCTGCAAACGCCCAGCCTGTGAGTGTGTTTGTGTGAATGTGTGTGTAGTTATGTCGTTGTGATTGTAAAGTGATTTAATTGCCAATAGAAGGTAGAACGGTGCTCTGTAAATACAAGGCAGCCATTCATCATTTTTTTCACAGTCAGACCTTAAAGTCAGTGCATTGTAAAGAAAATCAATTTTTTGTCATTTTGGAAGGCTTAAACATAACGTGTTTAACAGCTCTCATGTGCTTTGCTGACTACATACTTGTGGACTCAGAATCTGTCAGTGTTGCCATTTTCATTCCCATTACTCATTCAACCTCATGTTAGCCATTTTCTTGCTGGGTGGTATTTCTAGTTGACATGGAAGCTTCAGTCGTGGTCAGTCAGAGCAGTTAACATTTTTCATGGTGATCAAAGATATACTGCATGTCAGTTAAATGGTTTTCCTCAGACAAACTGCCTGACTGCTCCGTTACTGAACTCTACGATGAGCTGTGCTTAGTCCAAGCAACGCTTTCTTACAGAAACTTTTCATGCTCCTGGTCATTTTTTCTTTTTCAAGCATGTTGCTAAGTAGGTCTGTACTACAAAGCTAGCATGAACATGCTTCATGTAGCCCATGGCTTTTGATACAGACAGTATGACCTACATGAAAATGTAACACTACGTCTTAATTGAACTTAAACCAACTCTGTAGCTTGTGCAGTGTTAATGAGAGTCAATCCATTATATTTTCTCTCACTGAAACTAAAATACAAACCCTATTTTTTTTTGTCTCTATGTAAGTTACTTAAATTATATTGGAGTCAGTTATCTCAAACCCTTGGTTATCAAAGTGTGGTGGGTGACATTTTTTTTAGTTTATGTAGGTGAGCTCATCTTTTGACTGAAAAGATGCTATTTTACACCTTTGCTTCTCAAAATCTTTCATCTCTTCTTCCAGGACCTCAGTGAACGTTCTGACAAAAGTAACTCCACACATTCACCACCAGTTTCGGAGTGCGCTCGCCATTTCTGGTTTCTATGTTCCGGGTTGATCGTCAGGGCGTGCATTGACAACTTCAAAAACGAGCTCTACCTAGGTCTGCATTTTCAAATTGCGCAAAACAGCTTTGGTAGATCCGCCTAGGGTGCAGAGAACCACGACCCTGCTACCAACACAAAATTCAGACAGTCTCTGCCAAGGAAAAGGAGGAGGTGCCGCCACCCATTTGATCTGATAGTGTTATCTGTAAGCTTCATACACTTTCTAATGGAGGTTGGCATTGGCAATTTCCGGCTGAGACCTTTTGTTGTTGTGATGAGTAATTAACAATGGCCTACAAAGATGTTGGTGTGAATATTTAATAGTGACAAAGCGGGGGAGTGAGCAGACAGTGTTAAAACTACAACTCATGTATAATTCATGATCGCTGACAGTGATTGGGCTATCTCTCTCTGTTACTCTCTTTATGTTCTCCCCCCCCCCCGTTTCCCAGGGTACATTGGGCTCTCCTTGTACAGAGGAGAACCCAATATGGAGTGGCACTTCATATCTTGTTAGGCGATTTATTCATGGTAATGAAGGGTTTTAATGTACTGTACAGCGCAGAGCTCAGACTTCGGTTGTAACACACTCAGCCATGATCTGTGGGATGGATTAGTGGAGAACTGGCTTCAATTCAGATTCAATTATAGGGCTGGTGTTGTAGGATGAGATGTGACCTCTAATGTCTGTCCATGCTGTCTCTGTCCGAGACTTTACAGCCAAGCACGGCACAGCAACACTAGTTCAAGCCGCCCGACTATTAGACTGTGTGTCAGTGCTAGACAGCCCCCTCCAGAGAGACGCCCCCTCCTCCCGGAGTTTCCGAGGTATTCGTGCTCACCGCGTTACCTCGCCCTCCCTTCAGCCCCTCCTTTTCCCATTACTTGTTTCGGACTTGCTGTTTGCTCTGACTCTCTTATCGTCCTGCCCTCACCATCTCAATCTCTCTCAGCTCAGACTTGCCGATGCAGTCCTTCGTTTGTAGAACTCTTCGCCGCTCCAACGCCGCCCTTAATACAAGTTTGTGATCAAACTTGCGAACCGCGAGCATACGTGGATGCAGACATATGTTCAAACCCACACACCTTTGATTGATCCCTGTTCCCCCGTTCACGATCATCGCTGAGATCAAGTTGTACCTGATTGGTTTCCCACCAGTCTCCCACACATACCACGCTGCATCTGAAGCATATGGAGAAAGATGGATGGAGTGATTATAACAGAACACATGCTTTGACATTTATTAGTTGCTTTTTAGTTCAGATATTTTCTCATTTCCGTGCAGTATTGGACTTATGTTCTTTTTTCTTTTTTTTTTACAATTGAAATTGATTGCCTTGTTACTCAGCATCTCTCTTTTACTCGTGCACATATTCCCTCTCTTTCTCCTTCTCTTTTTGTCCCAAGCCAGCTGGAGGGAGTAAATAGCTATTGATCTGAGCCAACTGAAGCCCGCTAGCTGAGATGCTATTGTGCGAACTGTTCTCTCTGTCACTTGTCCATGTTGTTTAGTTCGGACACGTTCGCTCCTGCAGGAAGTTTATTTTGCAGTTTTACAGACTTCGTCTTCAAGAAGCTCCTTATAATCGTGTATCATTCATATAATGTTTTTAAATGTTGCACTTTGGGCCTTTTTTTGTGGTCTCTGTCTTTTTTCCACATTCAGATATGTCGGTTTAATAAATTGTTCTCCGTCTGAAAACTGTGGTGTGTGTGTGCGTGTGTGTACTGGGAAAATCGTTTTTCCCAAGACTACGATCAAGGATCTTTTCCAGAGATCTTGACCTTAATGTGACATTTCTCAGAGCAAAAAAGAACCAGCGTCGTGGTCTCATTTGCATCCGGCAAGAGGATTCCTGATTCTGACAACATGCAGATGTCTGTGCAGACGTTTTATGGTGGATGTGCTGATGTGCCTAATGTGCTCATTAAATCAGCGACGACTACACATGTGTTTCTGCTCATTCTGCCCATATGAGACAGAGCCGTAATTCAATCTGCAGCCTCTCTGGTTAGCCACATGTGCTAATGCCCGCACCAGGCCTTAATGCAGTTTGACACTGCTGTGCTCAAGATAAAATCAGTATGAAAGCGCTTGCCAGAATGGCTCGAGTGAGATAGGGAGGTATTGGGTTCTCTGGCGCGGGAGTGCGTCTGTGTGGGGTGCAGGGACGGAAGAGTGGGGGTTTTAAAGGAGGTTAGGGACTGGACTGCGTTTGGCCTCTTTAGCACGCTGGGGAAATTTTAGTGACCGGAGAGATAGCAGCTTCATTAGAGTTTTCATTTCATTTTTAATCATGGCAGTCCAGTGAGGTAAGAGAGCTAAAATAACAGTTATTAATAGAGACGCACACATTCCACCAGGGTCTGGATGTCCTACAGTCAGGACAAAAACAGGACTTGGACAAAGCAAGTGAAAAAACAACAAGTGATAATTCTGTTTTTTTTTTTCCCCTACTTTTTCTTTTTAAATTTCCCCAGTCAAAAGGTATTAGCCTAGGGCTGACAAATGCAAATGGCTGACATTTTTATATCCAGCTTGAAAGGGTGAGTCATCCTTGTTATGGTGTCATCCTTGTCACCTTTGCTTTGGCGCAGACACGAGACAAGTCTGCGTGTGCGTGACCTGGCAATGGCCTCCGTGACACGCCAGTGATTGAGACGAGGAGACAATGGGACCAGGAGGTCAGCGCTGTTAGAGGAGAAAGCATCATTAAGACATTGTGTATCACTTCATTACGGACCGTGTTACTATTGAGTCACATGCGTTCCCTCTTCAGACAAAGGCGTAATAGCTGTGGTTAAATATCTCAAATACAACACCCCCCTTCCTCTTCCCTCTCCTCTCTCTCTCTCTCTCTGCTCAACCGATTCACATAACGAGCCAGGCTGTCGGGGCCGGGAATAAATGGAAGTGACACCCCATGTACCCTTCTGGATTTCTTCAAGGGACCTCAGGCTACGGTCCCCACAGTGTATCAGTGCACCTCCCCGGCTTGTTTGCCTGTCGCAGCGGGAAATAACCGCACTTGAAAGCTTTCGAAACCTTCCCTATTGTTTAAAGGACTATAGAAAATCCATCTGTACCGTAACCGCCAGTCACCTGCACTGTAGCTCTGATTATAATGTACAATCAAGGCCTCTTGCTAGAATTCCCTGGAAAGTTGACTTGGTATTACTAACATATGTGGTTCAGTATTGTGTTAAAATTACCAATATTTTACTCTTGTTTTAGGACATTTCCTGCAGTAAGAGTACACCGCTCACCGCCTCCTTTTTCTACGAAGCGTAATCCCAGGATTTTAAATGAATATTTGAGAAATTAGGGACATAAGAATTTACTGTTCTTGTTGGAGACCAAGGAAGAAGATAATTTGTCTGGTGGTGGGGCTGGAGCCTATCCTAGCTATCATCATGGACGGGTCGCAAGTCCATCACACGGCTAACACATGCACGCACACCTACGGCTGATTCAGAATCACCACTTGACCTTGCAGCCGTGTCTTTAGACTGTGGGAAGAAGCCAGATAAAGGCCCCAGCTGTGCGGTGGGTTCAGGCTCAGAGCTTTCCTGGTCTATGGGGTCAGTGCTCCTACATTTAGTCAGCCTAATATAATGGATTATTGTCAAGGAACTGTAGAGATGTCTCTTTAGTTTTGTAGCTTCTCTTCCAGAGCTAAAAGTATTACGCTTGTATGTGTGTCCGTGGCCTCCTTCTCTATTATATTGCAATCCCTCCACTTAAAACTGTTTTCTGAAAAGTTTTCCTTTCATCTAGAGCATTAGAAACATTTCATGGATGCTTGCTTCGTTTTTTTTTCCTGCTATAGATGAACTGTACTCGCGGTTGCTGCAGTCTAGTGTGTCTCCCTGCAGGTACGCCAGCATGGGGTGATTGATTAAGCACATTTAAAGCCCTTTGAAATCCACAGACATTTACCAGCCTGAGAATTGTGATATATTCCGATTGTGAGGGTGCATTACTGTAAAAATCGGGAGCTCTGGTCTTGCTTGTGTTTGCTTGTAATCTAGACCTGCGCGTGTGAGACACGCAGAACTGGCTAATGGAAGATTCAGGATGGATCGCCGTTGAGTGCGTACGAGCCAATCTGTAGGGTTCAGCTGCCCGGCATATGGCTGAGTGATGCTCTCAGTCTGGTCACCGCTGCGCTTCCAGTACGCAAACACTGGCATATTTCACAAACAGGCACCGGCGGGTGTGCTTAGCCTCAGCGCCACCTCAGATCAACAATATTAATGCACTCCAAATATTAGTTTTCTCCCTCATTACCAAGCTGGGAGCTCGAAGCCTGAACCCACAGCCATCCTTGAGGATGGAGACAGCAGGCTGCGCGCTTGTGTGCGTGGCTGTAATGGCTCTTGGTTTCTTCCGCTCCGAGACAATATTTTTCGCCTGCGTATTTGTTGTTATTCATCCTTATAGACACAAGGAGCCGTATACGGCGGATGACGAGTTTATATCATTGTGCGAACTTGTTTGTGGTTTGTGCAGCAGAATATGAATGTGTATAGACAAGAGCCTTGACAGTCTCGCTAAAGAGTTGCTTCTCGCTAAGCCTAAATGGAGGAATAGTAAATAGAGAAGGAGGGGAGAGCCGTGCATTGTGAAATCCCCATCTGCTGTAAAGTGGGGCGCTGACACTTTCAATCTGTTCGCCTTCGTCCCTCCCTCCTCCTCGGCGCTCTCTCTCTCTCCTCTCTATTATTTCTCCCATCCTTGATCTCCCCTCTGTTTCTGCTTTTCTTCCTTGTGTGGAAAGTCTCCTTGGTCTGTTTTATACAGTAATCACAGATCTATTGCACTGACAAGGCCTTGGCTCGGGTCCCACAGTGTGTAGGTGCTTGTATTGAATATATCTGGAGCGTTCCTTGGTCGAGTCCAGCGTTATGTGTCCCTGGTGAAAGTCACCTTACATAGAAAGTATAGCGCAAACATTTGCTTTTTGACCATGCATTATCCACACCGTAATTACCTTGTGGGAGCTTTCCGTGAGGGGCCGTGGGAAATATTTTGCACTGCGTGGATGTGATAAAAAAGCCGACACGACCACTTTCTCCTGGGGACGAGCTGTTTGTATGTTAGCGTATTTAGCCTCTTCCCATGGTTGGAAGCACCGTGAGAACAAACCACTTGGACGTCTTCGCATTTCAATAGAAAATGTGATGTGGTTTTGGGTTTGTCAAGTGAATCTCCCGACATGTCCCGTATTTATAGCAAAGGGCTTCGACTGTGGTAAAATCTTGCCCCGGCGGGAGAAGAAAAAAAAAAAAAAAAAGAAGAAGAAAACTTCCCTTCGTCTCCTGTGCGCAGAGAGCAGCAGGTAAATTCATTCAATTGTCAGCCTTTCAAGCTCCAGTGGGTCAGGCAAACTCTTACATTAGGCCAATCAGTGCGAGATAGCAGATGAATTTTTGCCAAGTGTGCTGGTGTTAATACGATTTCCACACATACATGGATAGATAATGCCTCTAGTGGAGATATGTTTCCTCTTTTTGATTCACCCTAAATAACTTATTTTTCTGGGAAATTAAGCGTGGAATGGAAATGTCAGCAGGCCAAGACTACCTGCAAATGAGAAAGAAAATGTATTTTTCTTTCCCGTATTAAAAACACGATATTCCTTGCGCGAGTTATTTTTATCGCACTCTTTTTATCAATACTTACCTCTGTCATGACCGCTGTAACACCCCGCTGTTCCATTAGCTGCGGTGCTCTCGCCGTACCTCTGAGCCTCTGTGTTTGCCACACACCTGCGCGGTCCTGGTTAGTCGAAGTGTTTTCGGCGTGGCTGCAGCGCGAGATGAGGTCGATGGAGAAAAACAATGAGAAACCGAAGGCCCAGCAAGTGAAACAGGGAGTGGAAATGCGCTAAAAGGGTCACAGAGGCCGGCCTGCTCCTGGTTTATATATAAGTAAATTATAAGTTCGCTGGATCAACACTGGAAGGGAGCTTCTGCGGATGCATTTGCACATGCTGCACGCTTGTCCTCTTATATTTGACGCATACGGCGGCTCGCGCATGTGTGAGTCTGCCCTGAGGTGTTGGAACATTTTATACGGGAGATCAAACCCGAGGTATTGCGGCAATGAGTTCGTTTCCTTTGTCATGCAGAGCGCTCCGACTGGATGGATTGAGTGGGAAATGTCAAGGTTACCTGGCTCAGGAATAATGCATATCTTTTGCCTTTTGTACTGACTTAAGGCGCGCTCCACATGAGAGACTGAGAGAGCATATGTCACGATTAAAGGGAACTCGGAAGAACCAAATGTACGGTTTCAACACCGCGCTCCGCTCGACCCTCGAGTCTGGGCTGCTCAGTGTAAGCACATGGGCGCTGGGGGGCTCACACTATTCCCTCTCGCACGCAGGCCCTTTTTGCTTTGTTGCACCTTTCCTCTGGAGGCTGTGGCGATAAATGAGGTTGGGGTGGCGGTGGAATGGAAAAAAAGGGGTAGAGGAAAACACGCGAGATATTAATGGAGTATGAAGGGCTGAGCGTGGCCACATGGTTCCTGCCAAGCACCACCAACCCTCCTCCCTGTGAGCTCCACCTGCCCCGGGGACACAGGGAGCGAGATGGGGCAAAGTAGACAGCAATGACTGAAAAACCAATGCTAAATTAAAAGATGGAAATCTCTCTTTTTTTATTTTATTTTACTCTTCATCTTAGTTAGCTATGATTAATTGTAATTATCCCCTAGCTTTAGCCCGTTGCTGTTTCGCCCTCTCTTCTCGGCCTGTCACCCCTTTATACCTGGCACTTTGCTGAGCTGCATAAAAATGGCGTTGCAAAAATGTCAAAGCTATTACGGTATAACTTGCATAGCCTACCCTCAACTGTGCTCTTTTCTTGTTATTTAAACTTCCCCGTCGCCTTAAGTGCCCACTCACTCTCGCCAGGCACTCAAGTCCGCTCGTGTGCGCGTGGCACAACCACAATGCCACCTTGTCTTTCAAGCACAATTGAGCTCATTTGGATGACGGCACAGGATCTGTGACGGGTTCACGTCGACGTCCCCCCTCTATCCTTGTGTGATTTAGAAATGACTCACTATCGCCATCAATCACGACCTTCCAATTACCTAATTCCTTCTTGGAAGGATGAAGGAAGAATTTGAGAGGAAAGTTCAGCGAGGAAACACAAATATCAACGCCAGTCAACGGTGACAAAGTATTTCGGCGTCTCCAGTTTTTTTTTTTTTTATTGTCCAAAGGGCTTCCTCTTTTCTCGGTTGAGGATATGACTGAAAAAATAAGAGCCCTTACAGCACTAACTGTGGGCTCCATTGTTTAGACAGACCATCACGTTCATTTGTGCAAATACCAACTCCCTCTCACACAGCTGGGCATCATCATCATCAGTCACTGACAGTTTAAGAGGCAGCTTGAGTGGAAAGTATGCCTGATTTCACAAAATTTATTTCCTCCATTTCTCCTCTCTCGCATCTCCTCCTCCTCACATCACCGTTAAGTGCGAGGGAGGAAGCGCGTGAAGTGGAGAGTCTGGATATGAGACAACACACACGCGGATCTGCGTGTTTGTCGGCTGTAAGACGAGTCCTCCAGTGAGGACGGTGCCGTGAGCGGTTGTGGTTTTGCGGGCGTGCGTTTGCCTTGTGTTTCATCACGGTGCTCGTTGTGTCAATGCGTGTTCTTAATACGTCAGTGGATGCAAATCTGTTGCCACGCCTTTGTTTTGACATGTCCTGAACGTGTCTGTAGTGCGGTCCGTGGCTGGACGTCGTCTGTCAGTTGTAGGTGACTGGCATGTCGTTGACGTGTCCCTGCTCTGACCCCTCATCTTTCCTTTTACCGAAACACAACGACACATCATTTCAATTCGTTCCCACATTCGGTCATAATTCTGTTCCACCGTGGACTGTTATCGACACAGACCCATGAAAACTATATTAAAGCAAAAGTTGATTTCATTAATCCGGTGTTAAAGATGGGTGTGAAAACTTGGCGGTTGCCAAAATGACTCCGCACCCCGAGCCATCATATTTTTGCATATTTGTGAAAGTGCATATGGCGCACGTTGCGAGCTTGACTGTGATGTTGCTTTGGAGCTTTAAGAAAAGAGGCCTGCAGCTTCTGCTTGGCCCCTCGCCAGACAGCAGGACGAATAAATCTCTAATGGGGACAAACATCCCACTGAGGATATGGTACGAACATCAAATAACCCACCACACTTTGAACAGATTCCAGGTCCTCCTCAACTGGTCGACTAAGCTGATGACAGTGAAAAATAAAAAATTGCTTGCAGTGCTGACTGTGATGGGCAGTCAATTGCCGCAACCAACTTCTTGTATTCAAAGAGTAACACACACACACACACACACATATATGTATATATAATCGAATATGATTAAAGCCAGATTTCTGCAATTTTGACAACATTTTTCCTTTATGTCTCCATCAAAGGGACATAAAATAAATGCTGCTCCAAGGGTTGATCGCTGGTCCAGCTCAGAGCAGACAGGGAGAGACCGGCAAGCAGAAAACGCCAGTTTATGACATCCAGGCAGATGCAATCCGTGTAAGGACTGCAGACACATGGTGTCCTGTCTATGTGTGGCTGTGACTGATGAAACACGGTCAAACAAATGGGCAAGTAGTGGAAGGTGTTTCCCTGGCAGTTTCGGCTCTAAACTGACACGATAAGTGCTCTGTGGCCTGTTTCCTCGTGCCCCTCATTAAAGCCACCTTAATCTCCATTCTCTCTCTTTTCCAAGTGGTATACGTGAATCAGTATGTATGTATGCGTGTGTGTGTGTGTTTGTGCGAGCGCATGTGTATTCCAGCTCAGGACGAGGCCTGGGGAGAGATAATGAAATAATAACTCTTATCAAACCACTGCAGACTGAGAGGAGCTCTCTCTTTTGCTCTCTTTCCCTCTCTCCCCTGCCTCCTTGTCTTTGCGGCTCCTCTCCTTTTCGCTTTAGCACTCGTCTCTCAGGCTGATTCCCCGACTGATTCTTCCTGCCACTCAGAGGCCCGCTTGCCGGTGCTCGCGGTGCCGAAAGCGCGCACCGCTAATCCAGCTGCGGCGGAGCATGTGGCGGGGGTCGGCGGCGACCACTGTGTGTGTGGGGGGGGGCAGCCTCGCTGCTCGTCGGTGTGCGCGCGCACGGAGGTACAGTTCGGACACGGGCGGACGCAAACATTTTATTTGGTGGTTTTCATTCCCGAATAAGGGGTCTTTACACAGTGCAGGATGAAAGTCTTACACACAGTGGCCCCCGCCTCATTACAGATCCAGAGCTTCTCCTGGTCCTGGAGATAAATTATTCACAACATGGCCCAAATGAATAATATTCTTTTTTAACCCTACTTCCATCCCTTTATCTCTCCATCCCTTTAACCTCGCGCTGTGGCGAGGGTGTAGGAGGGGGACTGAGGCGGGTGTCCTGTGTCGGGGAACCTTGAATAAAGGACAGTTTGGTGTCGGCCCACTAATGAACAGCGAGTCTTTTATTACTGAGGCTCTAATAGGCTTCCTCTGGATCCTGCACATCTCATTTGTACTTCAGCACTGTGTTGAATGTGGTCTGGCACAATCAAGATGTGGCCCTCCCCCTTTCTCTCCTGTCTTTATTTGCGTTACAGTAAAGTTCGGAACGGAAAGTTAACTTTTTGCCCGTCCTTTAGCTTCCGCTGCTCTCTGCCGCCTCTCTGCCCCCCCCGCCCCCCCCGCCCCTCCTCTCTCCTACAGTCTATTGTCTCTCACCTCGCTCATTCACTGCTCATTTCCAAACTCTCTCTATCTCTGTCCGTCCTGCAGCCGCGTAACCATTTAAAAAGAACATTAAAAAGAGATAGGAGGAATAAGGTGAGGGAGGTTGGAGAGGGGGGAGGGGGGAGATGAGGGAGCAGAGGTGAGGGATGGGGGAGGGGGAAAGGCGGCGGGAGTGGCAGAGGTGTGAGGCGGAGAGCAGCAGAAGCCTAAGTGATGCTGACAGGGACACATTTGCTCCAGAGCTGTGGAATTGTGTTGTGTGAAATTGAAACGGCGGAGCATCAGGAGCAGTTATTTGCAATAAATTTCAACTGCCTCAACACTTTGAAAAGCAGCCCCCACCCCCCCCCACCCCCCTTCCACGACAGTCCCCACCGTCCCTTCTCCCTCATATTTTTTCAGCTACCTCCAGCTGTACTCCCTGTTCTTCCCGTGTCTCCTTTTGCTGTCTCCGTCCCCGTCTCATCTCTCAGCCTTTCTTTCCTGCTTTTGTCCTCTCCCTTCCTTGTCTGCTTCCCCTCTTCAGCCGTCGCCGCTCTGCCGGTATCCCTCGGGCCTGCTGAGCGTCATGTCCAGGCTTGACAGTTGACGTTCAGACTTGGCTTTTCCACCACAGGCCTCCCCCCCCCCAGCATCACGCTAAGCAGCAGTGACAGGCACAGAGGCTGTCAGCCAGTCAAAGAGGAGAATTAATTTGTTTAATTTCATACCTTTTCATTTAGCCACCAACCCAGCCAAGGCATAGGGTGACAACGCATCCAATAAATTTTGCACGCATGCTATTTTCTGGAAGCTCCGGCTTGAGAAGGAGGGAGGGATGTCGCGAAAACATTAGCACCTTTCATACAGTGTGGTTAATGTATTTATATCAGGGTGTAATAGAGTGCTTCTAATAATAAAATGCAATTTTTAAAATCATTTTGGCCAGCTGACTGTACGAGTCCATTTGAGCTGCAGAGGCCCCGTTGATAACATTGCCCACGGATCTGTTACGCGGGAAATGGGAAGTGACATGAAGTTCAGCATCGTGACCTCATCTGTGCCTGTCAGTTTTTTTTTTTTTTTTTTAACCCGCTCACACGTGCACCGATGAAGATATTAATTATTCTGGACTACCCTAATTGGGAGCCCCTCGCCCTTTACCCGCCTACGCACGTGCACCGGCCTGAGCACAATAGAAACGCATGCGCAAAGAAGAGGAAACAGATGTGCAATCCCAATCAATCCGTTGCACCTAGAATGGCCTCAACGCGACTCGAGAGAGACATTGTGAAAGCAATATTCTATCTAGCCTGTGAATTTATGACGCTACTTCCAGTGGCATACCAACTCGGTTGCCCGTTATAATGACACATGTGAATGAGACGTAATAAATGAGATCTTTATTTACCCATGTGATCTAGTCTCTCTTGGCCGTGGCGAAGGGATGCTTTCACCAGTGACGCGCTGTCCTTCTGTGCTGTACTGTGCACGAACACTTCATGCAGTGAGTCCTGCTAATTCCAATCCTTTTGGACGCCATCATGACCTATAAATAAAAATTACTTGATCAGAGCCTTCACTGTCCAAAAATGACCACTTGCATATATTTTAGGAGTCTCCAGCTGGACAGTATGAATCAAAAATGCAGGCGTAACACTATGACCTCCTGACCACCTGCCTAATATTATTAAGATCTCTTTTGTGCCTCCAAAACAGTTCTGACTCTCTAGTGAATGGACATGATCCTTCTGAAGGTGTCCTGTGGTGTCTGTCTACTTAGTGTGAATGTTCTTAGTGGGGGTCTTTAGGTCCTGTAGGTTGAGGGGAGGGACCTCTGTGGATCAGTGCTGTTCCAGTGCCTCCCACAGATACTTCATCAGTTTGGGTTCTAGTGCAGTTAGAGGCCAGGTCAACACCTTTTGCTGTTCTTCATGTTGTTTGAGTTGTTCAAGAACCGTCTGAATCCTGCTACTAAGGGGTTGGAGGTGGGTGGATCATGTCTAAGTAACATCCACATGAATGCAAGGACATTGTCACAAGATGGTCAATGTTATTTACTTCTCCTGTCTGCGGTCATAATTTTGTGGCTGTTTTATAGTGCTGTGCATACTGCTTATTAAACTATTGTGGTATTTTGATCTTGTTTGGAACTTTACATGAACAGAGCGTTGGGGAAATTCCAGTCCCTCGCTGGCTGCGGAAATGTTGAAAAGTGAAACAGTGGGAGCAATTTACTTTTATTACAGAATTATTACAGGTAAGGTGAATTGACCCTGACAGGTTTCAAGAACTCCTTAAGTTGGTAATTGGGTCATAATAATACCGTTCAGACTGTTCAGGATTGCTTTCTATGACACACATACAAAACTAAAACCTTATGTGAAACATCTGATTCGTACAACATCTCCTTCAACAGAACAGCAATAAACTCAGGTTATGTGTGTGATGTACCATACATCTATGACATAAACTCATCTCAGGAGTCCACGGATTTCAATAATCACTCTAAGCACAGATGGACCAGAAAGGGCTGCTCACTAATACAGCTATTCCCGCTGTTTGTGTTTCTTGACAAAATTGTCTGATAGTCCTCAGACAGCTGGCTAACTAGCCATAGCTACACAGCAGGGACGGACAGAGCAAAGCAGAATGCACACACTGTTCAGTCGTCTCCTGTGGCTTCACCCCTTGAAACCAGATAGGCTGTCCTCCTCATCAATGAGATTGTTTAATTCAATCTGATAGAGCTAGGGCCAGCTAGCCACCCAGTGTCCAAACACATCAGGAGTTAGCTGAATCTCACAAACAGTAGCCTAGTGCACAGAACTGTCATGGGGTGGAGTTAGCATCTGCATTACTTTCTGATGAAACTTACTTCACTTTAACTACTGAACTCCAACAGCAGTCAATCCAACTGTAAATTCTGATTGAACACATCAAAAATAGTTTAATCATGACTTGTTCTGGACTTTTCTTAAAATGATCGGACTGGTATCAGTGTTCAGTTTGAGTTTTCCGATCATTTATAGCTGTGTTTTAGGACTACAATAAACCAAGGCTGTGTCCCTGCACCATCAAAACTTCTTTGCTGTCTTCTGTTTTAATGGCGGTAGGCTAGCGTCAAAGCTGCCAAAAATCGAGAGTTTGTGGTATTAGATGATCACTCCATTTGCGTAACAGAGAAGACAGGTTTTTAACCTTACTGTGGGAGCTGCTGGAGCCAACGCGCGAGCTAACTTCTCCTGGCTTCATTATCTCTGACAGCGCTATTCTGGACAGCGCTGACAGCAATATTCTAGTTGCACGGCACAAACGTGATCTAGGAGAATACAACAAAGATAAGGAAAGCCTTTGTGGATCTGCAGGTGAGGACATTTCTGTTTATTTAAGATCAGATTGGGACTCGGACCGGCTGACGCAGAATTTTAAAGAATCAGTATCGGATCGGGCGGCAAAAAAAAAAAAAAAACTTGGTGGGGACATCTCTAGTATCACGTCGTTGTGTGCACCACCCACAGATGTTCCGAATAAAAACCTTAACTCAACACCTGTCAACTGGACCTCAGTAAATCTTAACAGGTCCAGGTCCCTTTGTTTTAGCTTTGTTTTATCACATAATGTAACATGGATGACTGAGAATCTTCACAGACCTAGAGCGAATGTGATGTTTTAACCAGCGACAGTCTAAAATACTTTTTCCCCCCTCATGCATATGCTAATTTGCCGCTACTACACCACTGCTACGCGATCCATGCAAATTTACCATGAGTAAATCTAAAATTTCATTTGTAGCGTGTCTGTTTGTGTGTCCATGTGTTTGGAGTTGATCACTCGCCGTTGCTGGCCCAGGGAGCTCTTCATTGTGTCTTACGAGTCCTGCAAGCTCCTAGGGGGAGAGTTAGCATGTAATATAAACTACACTGTTTTCCATTAATTACGCCCGACTACAAAATCACTTGTATCAGCAGGCATTAAAGTTGTGTTAATCCACGCTACAGTTTTTGTATTAATATTGATGTGTTCATAAAAAGTCGGTCTCTGATTAGTAAGACCTCCAGGCCTTTGACTGGGGCTGTAGGGATTTCTGAAAAATGCATGAAACATAAAAGTAATATGAAAAGTTTATTAACTCTAAATATCCCAGTGCCGCACGCATGTGATTACACAGTGCTAATTAAAAACACTTTTAAACCCTGTGGGATACACTCAATCTATGAGCTTTTATTATTATTATTGTTATTATTATTGTAATTCATATTCATTGTTAACTTATTAAAATGTGTAGTGTGAAAATCCACAAGGAAAAAATTAAAAAATAAAAAATATATATATTGTATTTATTTTTTTTGATAAAGGTGAAGTAAATTTACCAGACGCGACATCTGGAGTTCGTCACTCTGTCTGGCAAGACTCTGGGGAGGATACAGAGGTGATGCATCCCCGACAAGCTAGCACTAGCAGTTCTCTAAAAGCACTGCACTTGCTCAATGCAGGGAGCTAATGTGTTTGACCCCTCGTTCCCAAAGGAAATGCTTCCTTGTGCTTGCAGATGAATGAATCAGCATGTTTATAAGAGCTCCTCATCAGTTACACCGTTTTTCTTCCTTTTCTCTTTTTCTTTCTTTTTTTTTTTTAATCTCCGCTTTCCGTCTTCGCGGTGTCCTGACACAGTGATACTAAACAGTTATTAGCCGCGCTCGATAAATTGTCAGGGGTGTTTAAGTTGAAGTGATGTCATGCTTTTGATTCTGAAATAAGAAAGCAAATAAGAAAGCACAGCAGTGGTGAAACGGCTGGTCTTAGATCACTTCTCAGTAAATGGCATTTTGATGTATTTTGGTTCAGTTCTTAACCTTTTTTTTTTATTTTAAAGAAAAGTACAAACTGTTTGTCGCTCCTCCCTCCCCTCTGTCTTCTTTCTCTTGCAGCATGCACGGAGGAAGCCATTTATTATTTCTCCCCTACGGATCTTTTTTTTTTTAAGATATTCACAAAAGCCCAGTTTTATTCTTGGCGTCTTCTCACACGGTGAAAATAAGAGTTCTTTCACTTTGCTGCCCCCAGATCTTTCACCAGATCTTCTCTATTGTGATTATTTCTGTTTGTCTCATTTTCATACATTTCAACTATTCATTGCTTTCATCTCCCCTCTTTGCTCTTTTCTCTCCGCGGGGAGTGGCTTTATGATGCAGCCATCTGCAGTTTTATGCATGTGTGTGTGCGCATATTAGTGTGTCACTGCTTCTCTGCTCAGTTATGTGTTTTTGCTAAGGCTTGTGCGATCCAAATACGCGGTTATCGACTTAGAATAAGTCGGCCCCGGGATCGACCTCCTTTCTTTTGATGTGTGAAATCTCCGATACACGTTTAACCTCTCGTGGTGTTTCCTTGCCTTTCATCCTGCTCATGTATTAGCATTGGAGCTGGAGCAGAAAGTGGTCCACATACATCGATCAGGCATAACATTATCTAGCGTTGTGTAGGTCCCCCCCGTGCCTCCAAAACAGTCCTGACTTTTCAGAGAACAGACATGAGTCTTCTGATGGTGTCCTGTGGTGTTTGTAGTGGGGGCCTTAGGGTGCTGTGGGAAGAGGAGAGGGGCCTCTGTGGATCAGACTTGAGTCCTGCCATCAAGGGGTGTCAGTTTGGGGGTTCCTGGTTCTGGTCTAAGTAACATCCACATTAATGGTCCAAAGGTTTACCAGGAGAACACCGAATTGTCACAACATGGACTTCTCCTGCCAGTCGTTTTAACGTTGTGGCTGAATGCTGTACAGTGATACTACAGTGATACCAGTATTAGGCTGAACTGCTGTCGACAGGCAAGAGACAAATAAGAGGTTCAGAATTCCTCAAGTCAAACAAGAACGTGTCAGCTCCCTTGTCCTGCTCGTTGATCAACATGTGTAGAAGTTTCAGCTCTCAAACCTTCACGTAGAAAAGTTCAGACAAGAGACGTGCGTGTCGGTGTCTCCGTCTGAATCTCGACAGATGAAGGCGCGGGGAACAAAAAGATGTTGTCTCAGACGCGACTCTGGGAAATTCTTTTTTTATTCAGTTTGTGCGTTTTTGATCCTATGCAGACTTTTTGAGCTGCGTTCATGACTTATTCTGAGGTTCCCTTACGAGAAAAAAAAAAAAGGTTTATGAAAAATGACATCAGTTATACAATATTAATTGCATTAAATATAATATTAAAATAATGCTGTGTGTAGTCTGTTAGCGCGGCGCATACTGGGTCTGAAACTATTGTGGAATATTTTTCTTTTATGAAGCTTTGTGTGAGTTGAGAGTGGGAGGAGATGTTTTGAAAGCGTGTAGTCAAGGTCAGCAGTAAAATGGTCTGCTCATGTGTCTGAGATGAAAGGAACACAGGTGTGTTTGTGCTGGCAGAATTCAGTCAGAACTGCCTCGTCATCGTTATTCTCAGTCCGTGCTTGCACTAAAGGCGTGCGCACAAAGACAAGACACACATCCATCTGATGGTCACAGAGTCCAGGCTATGCCCTGAACTTCGTCCCTTCCAGAGGGTTTGACTTCTCCGCCGCCCTTCCTGTCACTGGAGCAGTGAACGATGGGGGTCAGTGTTCAGGTTAAATGGCCGGTCCCAGAAACCCATCGTCTAAGCATCTAGTCACCCAGTAACAGTTGCTGTGGAGAGACAAACTTGCCCGCAGTTTGTTGAGTCCGCCCGTCTCACTCACACATGTACTATATTCACGAACTCAGATGGAAAAATAGAAGAGCATCACACCAATGGGTCCACCAAGAATGGAAGCAGATAGATGGGTAGATACGCGCATGCTCGCACACACTCCCGACAGAAACACACATTCAGGCCAGGTAAGTGAGCTTATCCCCCTGCGGCACAGGCTGAGGAGCTGTTCAGCGATCAGTGAAATGAAGTGTTGCCCGGCTCAGGCTGAGCTCTATTCTCTGGTCTCTCTCCCACTGAGACAGAAACGTGTTCGCCACCAACACCGTATCCATCCTCATGGGTGAGCAAGTCCAGTTCACTCAGATAACTGTTTTAACTTTTGGGTCTAAACCTTTCAGTGTTGTGGTGCGGGCTTGGATTGTGCGTGCCACTTTTATCTCGTCCTCTTTTCCATGTATTTACATGTATCTGCATCAGTAGCCATAAAGTGAGTTTAAACTAGGGATGCCCCAATGCCACTTAACGTCACACCAAGTGCTTGGATTTGGGTACTCGACTATAAAAAGTACTCACACAAATACTTAGTGATTACATAAACACACAGGCATACAAAACTTAGTTATTTTACATCCATATACCACCACAGGATCTGCATTTATGTTCTTTCTTTTAAGGTTAAATCTTTTGGCCATTTACGACAGTGGTTCTCAACCAGGGGTCTGCACCCCACCAAGGGGGGCGCCACAGATCACAGGGGGTGAATCAAAATCGTTTTTCACCATTCACCAGTTTTTAAGCTGTATTGGTTGTGCGTCCCTACATGTACGATGCAGGTCTTAAAGTATATCAGCACCATGTCAGATCTCTGGCGCGTGAGATTCGATTTAAAAAAAGATCAACATTTACAAAAAAATAAATAAAAAATATCTCGATGGGATATTGTCAGGTTGGAGCAGTCAGTTGTCTACCAATAGAATGAGAGTAACACAGCTACAAGGAAAAAAAGGTCGGGAACCACTGCTTTACGGGATAGTTTTGAGTGGAGAGAGCCTATAGATGCTTGTCTCAGCTATCAAACCTGCCTTCTACCCTCTTCTTTCTCTTCTTTTTTTTTTGACTTATTGACAGGTGGCAAACAACCTTGGAGGTGCATGAACGCCATCTGTTACCAACGCCTACCTCAGTGTTGGTTAAACACTGCATAGGCATATTACACATAAAAAGGAAGCAGATGCATGTATTAGAGGATATTTTACAAGTACCAGTACATGAGTGTGGTATACAGTTATGGCTGGTTTATACTTAATTGCTACTCAGTCATAGCACTTTCTTCACAATATCGGGTTAGCTGCCATTGAATTGCATACAAACATTCATTCAGTTGGTCCCAGCAGGACAAAACCCAGTGGCAAGAATATCCCCATTTAGAAGCACTGGAATATGTTTTTCACAAAAGCAGTTAATTGTTGCAACACCCACTAGATTAATTGGCACATAATTGGTACAGACGTTTATGGTTCCTACGGAATACATGGCGATGCCTCTAGCAGCACAGCAATGATGACTTGGGTGAATCTGTCTTGACAACAATGGGATGAAATGCAACTGTTGCGTACATTCATGTCCCCCAGTGGATAATCGTAGTCAGTATTAGTAGGGGTGGACGATACTGGGAATTTAGGTATCGATCCGATACCAAGTAAATACCTGGCTACTAGTACTGATGCACTGCCGATACTGGTCTTGGTATCGATACTATCAAAATTTAGATCAATGCGCCCAGCCCTAAGAATGAACTGTATCACAAGTCAAATATGTGATTTTTTTATGATTTCTCATCGTCATGTGCTAATATTAGCATTTAGCTCAAAGCGTCACTGTGCTTCGTTGAGCCTCACAGAGCATCGTTGCTTTCAGTCTTTTATCAGCGAAGTTAAACCATTACATGCTTCCGTGTGAGTTGTGAAAATTACCCAGCCTCTTATAAAATCCTTTTAGGAATCACTGAAAAATGCCAAAAGCCATTTTTAATCAACCTTTAAAGGTGGTCCTTAACAGGTGACATTTTGGAGATGCATGGTTTTCACCTGCCACTCCGCGCTCGCCTGAATCTGTCAGCACGCAGCCGTTTTTAATCCGTGCGCGCGTGCATATGTGTTGGTGTCGGTACGCGTATCAGTTTGGTCCGTAGCAGAGGGCGGTGTCAGGTCTAATCTGGGACAAACCAGGGATGGAAAGGTCAACTCCGCGGTGAAACACTGAGATACAGACACACACGCACAGACACACACAAGCACATACAGTATAGGCAGGGACAAGCACACATATAGACACATTTGGAAAAACGAGCGCACAAAAGAAGATATTTATGGGAAACATGACTCGTGTGAAAAGGTCAAGATTCACACTGGGGATTTTGCAAGTGTGTACTACCAACCTGTGCTGTGTGCGCAGAGGCACACACACGCGTGCGGTGTGTGCGTTAGAAGAGGCGAGAGTGGAGGCGATGAGAGTGTCTGTGCTTTTCGAGAGCCTTGTGATAGTCCTCATGGGAGGCGGAAAGACAATGTAACAGTGAAGCGAAGAGCGAGAGGGAAACAGAGACGAGAGAGAATGGAAAAGGGAGAGAGCCAGGAGAGTTGAGTGTGAATCTCCTTAAAGTGCTCCATTTGGTGAGTCATTATTTTCACTAAACCCGCAAAGAGCATTTTGCTCCCCAAAGGAGTCTCTCCTACTCTCTGCTTCCTGCCTGTTCTTCTCCTTCCTTTCATCCAGAATACCATCTAGTGTCTGTCATGTGTTTGTTTTTCAGATGACTTTTTCCACATTTGGGCCTCGTTCGGCGTCTGTTGAAGATGTGCCTCAACCTTTGCGGTGTATCACTCATGAAGGGCACATTGCGAAAAAAGGAATAAATACTCCATATTCAGCACGTCGCCCGCCGCCCCTCTTTCCTTACATGCGTTTCCCTCCATGAGAACTGCTTATCCGAGCTGATAGATTATGACTGTGAATTCATGGAGCTGTATTGCTTACTCATGCATATCTGTCGTGGCGGTGATTGTGTCTTCTCTGTGGGATCTGGCTGCGGCTATACAATCAGCTCAGTGTGATAAATAGGAACACAGAGAGAACAAACCTCGCTGTCACTACAAATAAACATCTGTGGGGGCGCCTCAAGGCCAACTGAGGCTTTCTCTTACACATAGACACACGCGATAACGCGCGGGCACGCACACACTCGAGACACCAATCTGCCTCCTCCCACCGACGCCGTTGTTCAGAAGGTTACTGTCCTCTCCTCGCGCGTTATTTTTCGATCGGCGGAAGCGAACGCCTTCGCTCCCGCTGGATTCCGAGATAAGCAGATTGGTTTGTCTTCTGGAGAAGACAAAAGAAGCTCGGTCCGCGCGGAGGTTTAGAAAATGGCACCACCGGGAAGAGACCAAGGCTTACAGGAGACTCCAAAGCCTACCTCTAATGCCGGAAAATGTCACTTCCCATATCAACAATAAAGACATGCAAATTCTTGCTCAGGTGCTTTTGTCATGGCTTTACGTCTGGGTCTCCTGCTGGCACGTGACTCACTGAGTGACTATCTTTTTATATTATATATATATTAAACTGCTTTTATCTTTGTTTTTATTCAAGTACCAGACGTCAAACTCTCTCCACTCTGGTTACTGGATGCCAATCACTTCTTTTCTGGTTCGTTTCTGGTGTCAGCTGTGTTTTGCTCTCCTGCCTCCATCTCTCTCTCTCTCTCTCTCTCTCTATTCATCTTCGAGAACAAGGAGAAGTTCAACAGACTGTGTGGCTCCATCAAGCGCTTGATATGCTAAGCAGAATTGATCTGGATGGGAAAATTAAAAAAGAAAAAGGAAAAAAAAAAAAACTGGGGTGAGTGCTGTCACTGTGCTCAGTGTGGGGCTGATTTGGAGCAACATAAATATTAATGGTGGATGCCCATCAGAGATGGCATGTCACTGACAGTCCCATGATTACCTGCTGAGTGTCGTGCACAGTAACCTGTACAAGTGATTGACTCAGGCACACACACACACACACACTCACACACACAATGTGCTGGCTGAGTGAGGAACCTAATTGAAAACATAAACAGTGTCGGCGACGTGTGTGGTGACAGGGTTGATTAGGCAGCGCACTCTTACCTGCTTGAGCTTTATTAGAGATCTAATGGAAGATGTCCAGTCTGTCACTGGCCCAGCTGGAAACAGTAAATCCACACACACACACACTCAAACACACACACATTTGCCTCTAGCCCGAGAACTTGAGCACCTAATTAAAAAAAGCAGCTCTGAGTAAGAAAATAGTAATGTACAGATCTATCTCAATAGTAACAAATCAGGATGTGATTAATTGCTGCCAATGACAAATCCCTGAACACATTTCCTTTGCCCTTCAGTGCTACCAGTAGTGTTTCACATTTAGAATTTGTGGAAAATGTGCACAGTGGTCGGCTGATGCTCAAATGTTGATAACAGAAGCACAAAACTTTCTCCTTTGTTTAAGTGTGAAACACAACTTTCTAAAACTACTGACAACGGGGGAAATAAACGCTGACTTAGGTGCCCAGTGCACTATTTGTCAGTTGTGGTTGTTTCCGCATTATTTTTCATTTTCTCATCTGATCCGCGTCGTTATTTTTTTTCAGTCAGTTAATCCATTGATTCCTTTCTAAAGGTTTGTTCCACACTTAATGATTAATGAACCTACCAACCTTTTTAATCTATGACTAAAGAAACCACTTCAAACTAGTATGAGGACCATTCAGTGTCAAGTGTCAAGCTTCACTGGCTTGTGCTCTGATTAGAAATGCATCTGTAATTTTCATCTGCAAAAGGTTGCTTGGATGCACTCAGAGCATAACATTCATTAAAATGTATGGCTTCTTATACTGTGGGTGTAAATGGACATAAATAAACTTCTTCCAGCTTTCAGTTGCACTGGAAAGCGGCGTTGCCATGCAAGCTATTATCATCCGCTCTGGGGAGCCTTTATTGAGTTCTTGTCTGACATACAGCAGAAGACCACAATGACTCCGAGGCACTGACCAACAACCTCTGACAACACTTGTTGTAATAGTTTGAATTCAGACAGCTTGTTGTTCAGAGGTCTGACGTTGGCAGATCCCCTCTTTGTAGTACTCATAGCGGTCGTGCCGCTGTGGTAGGTTGTTTCACTTTTCCGAGCTGAGTTCCCAGATGCTAATAGTCTAATCTGTCCTGGTTAGAGATCGCCAAGCATCATGATCCGACGGACACAGTCATCAAAGAGGCCGACCAACACCCGAAATAATAAGAAAAGTGCGTCTTGTCATCTATCTCCCGCATCTCCCACAATGCTCATTAAGTGTGACGTACGCTGCAAAGGGAGGCCACTAACGAGGAGCAAATGACATGCCCACAACAAACTTTGTTTTTGCTCTTTCTCAACTTGAGTATGTACGAAACGTTGTCCGTTATGTCTTGAACAGACATTGTTTAAGTTAGAAACTCCTCAACCGGGAGACGCAGCGTTTTCTCGGCAGCCGTAAACCACGGCAAGTAACATCTTGTAAGGTGACCCCCAGACACAAACAGGCTCCCTCCTCCAGATTCTGCCTTTTGAAGGGTGCCATTGGCTAAGCAAGGCACGTCTGTATCGATGCACGTAGTTGGCAGTCTGCAGACGAGATCCACAGAACATCCAGGGCTATGGAGAAAATCAATGGTTCCCATCTCTGCCTGCTCCTAAATGATGTGAGGCCAGAGGATGGATCCTGTTTATTACTTCATTATTGGCCCTGTCCAAATTATTCATTGAGGAACACCGTCATAATCCACTGCCTCCTCGGGTCAGGTCCTATTGTCCATAGTTCACTTTGCCATTAACTGCAAAGTGCTCGCACTGTGGCAGTGACGTTTGCACCGCTGCTATCATCAATAATTAAGCCCTCTTTTCCTTATGTCCGCATCTTAGCCAAGCGCAAGTGATTAAAGTTTTAGCCGCCATGCAGGAGTGTAACATTTTGATTCTGCTGAAGACCGAGGAAAAACAACTTCTGAGCCCTGACATTTGGGTTTGATCCTGTGATTCAAGGCCACGACTTGAAGTTGTAAACAAATAATTTGACGTGCTGAGCAGGGAGATAACTTCTGACTATGCCGGTTGATGCGATACATTTCAGATCCGTCAGCACTTGCGCTCATGTGCAGAGAGGCGCACTCATTCTGGCTGAGAGTAATTCAATCAGCGATACTGATAGTTGTAAACAAGACTCTGTAGATAATGTCTGCGGTTTCCCAAATGATAATTCCGCCAGCGGCTGCGATGTCACCTGCCGCGGCAGAGGAGGGATGTATATTTCTCGGCCTCCCTGCTTTCCCCTCCAGCTGTCAGACCTGGCCCGGTCTAACGAGGAGAGGCAAGGCTAATTGAATCGTAAACACTTACTCCTTCTGCTTATCCCTGTCTTTCATTTCCACCTCCCCTGTGTCTCCCACCTTGACTCCAGGGATTTCTTAACTCGCAGTCTTCTAGGACAACACAACACTATTTCATAGAATCGGTTGTTATTCTTCTTTTTTTGTCCTCTGCTTTCAATTTCTCTCTGTTTTCCCCCATCTGTACCTCTCTTCTCCACCTCCTCTGATCATTTTTATCTCTCGCGGCCCGGGGCTTAATTGCTGTTATCCTGTTACCGTTTTAATGGTCCGTTAGCACTGAATTCGGTTGATGAAAACGCATTAGCATAACCGTTCTGCATTCTCTCGCAAAGCCAAAACTGGCATCAACACAACGATCACTCTCTTCCTTTTCACGTTTACAGAAACGTGGGCTTTCGGCGATCCACTCCAAAGCTGCCGGGGTTGCGATCTCAATCTTGGCACAGCTTGCAGTGGCTTGCTGGGCCTAAAGGCCAAAGCGCTTACTGAAGTAAAATAGTTTTCAATAAAATAAAGTCCATTAATGAATAAAACAACCACGGTAATTGCATACCATCTCTCTCTATATCGCTCCCTCTCTCACTGTGAGTGAGTGGGTTTAAACTCCTGCTGCTTCTTTGCAGCCTTTATTTCATAAGGAGGTTTTAACCCCCGCTGTATCACACAAATAAGAGCTGCTACAAAAAGACAGCTTTGAATATCAATCACACTTGGGAGACAGAGAGAGAGCGTGTGCTTTTTAAAGTCAAATACCACTCCTTAGGCTCTGTGATCCATTGGTCAAGGTAGACCAGATTACAATTGATTAAAGTTCTATGCTGCAAAGGCTTGACATTTTTTTTTTTCCTACGAAAAAATAAAATTAAAAAAAAAGGAAAGACCTTTAGCTCAGAGTAACTGTTCCTCTGAGAAATGTCTGCATGCTAGAGGACAGGAGAGCTTTGGTACGGAGAGAAAGCTTTGTGTCCTGGGGGTCATCTTTTAAGTAATGACAGATGAGCCGAGGCTCCACTCTGTCCCCACTCATTGCATCCTGTGATGTTAATGGCCTCTGATGCCCTGATAGGCAGAAGCATGTCCAGGGATAAATCATTCAGAGGTCATCGGTGGAGCTGTCACTCACGCGCTCTGACGACCGCCTGTTGGTTCCTCTCCAATTCCCTGCCTCATTCTCCGCCTGATTTTTTTCACTTCTCTTTACTTTGGCCTGCGTTACGCCCTCTCCGTCTTTTCCAGTCTCTCCTCTTGTCCGTGGCCTTTTGCCACCTGCCCTCCCAGTAATACCCGCCGCTGCGCCAGCTGTGAAGCTAGCGCGACTTTGGGAGGCCCCCGACGTCAGATGTAATGGGAACATTTCGTTTCATTAAACACTCTCTCCACTCCGTCCGCCGAGAGAACTATTGTTATTTTGATATAGAAGGATTAATTATTAACGAACAACATTGTGCTTGTTGCAGACTCCGAAAGTCACGCGCGCACGCACGCGCAGTGGGAAATTTTCGACAAAAACACACCTTGTAAAATAGATTTCCAGTAATTACTTCCGTCATTGCGTAGTCCTTTTTTTTTCCTGTATTTTCTCCTGGCTGTTGTAGGTTTAAGTGGCTGTTGTGCGGAACAAGACAAGCAGTGCTCCATAATGAAGTGTTTAATATTTGATGCCATTGGATTTCACAGCTAATAAAAGCTGCGTGTGTGCCTCCATTAGCCCGTTGTCCAGGCTTCAGAATAGTGCCGCATGGCTGCGCCGTGTAAATCACAATTTGTCCACAGCCCGGCTAATGGGGCAACCCAAAAAAATCTGTCATGGTTGGAAGTAACAATACATACACTATGCTCCAATTTTACAATCACTGATTATAAATTATTCACACCAGTACTTTACGCTGTTTTGGTAGATGGCTGTTTGTGCCAGGGGACGTGAAGATATTTTGTTGGACGGGAGTCTCTGTGGAGTGTTATCTGTTAGAGAATATTTGAGAGGTGTGAGACCATTGCCAGTTACTTCTGTGTGTGTGTGTGTGTGTGTCTGTCTGTTCAGAGGGAAAGAAAAGTGCAAGAGAGGGAGCAGAAACAGAAAGGAGAGAAAACACAGGGCTTGATCTCTCCGAGTATTGATGTTGCCAGCATTCAGCTGCCAATGCAACTTTCGGCAGAGAAAACAAATAAATCACTCTTATTTTTAAATAAATTCCTAACGGAAACTCTTTTTCTTTTACATGTCCTCGCCCTGCGCCGACGTCTTCTTGCAAACCAGGTAAGAATAAAATTATTTGCGTTTAAAAATATGTTTAGAAAATGTCTCTTTTTCCTACCCAACCCTTTCTGTCTCACACACCACCGAGCTCCCTGGAGGAAATGACAAAGGAGGTTAGGGCCCAACAAATGTCGGCGCTAACAGCAGTGTAAAGTAATGACAGCCATTGATTCTGGACTGAGGAGGGGCCTGGTTGAGAGAAATCGTAGCTTATGTGGTTAGATACTTGATAGGCTGAATCAAGCAGATTGTGAGGTCTGCCGTGGCTTGTTTTGGCCCTTTACAGTGTTCGAGAGGATATTTGCAACGAAGCTTGCAAACACTATGGAAGCATCTCAACGTCTTTCTCCTTGGAATAGGTAGAGGCAGATGGCTTTGACTTTTACTTATTTGGTATTCCTCTGGCGAAGAAGATCCAAGTTCATGTTCTGGCATCATGGTTCTAGCTTTTGTGGGCTGTTTTATTTAGAACTTTAGTCTTTTGTTCTGAAAGTTTAATTCACTGGCAAAGGCCAAACCATTCAAGGCAGCTCACAAGCTTAAGGGAAAGAAAACAGCAGTCGAGGGATGAGTGATGGTGGCTGGGGAGGGGATGGATGTAGAGGTTGTCTGGTCAAGTCCTTGGAGTTGGTGGCAGGAGGAGGAGTGATAGCAGGCGAAGTGAATGCATGAATGTAGGACTGTGGTAGTCTGGAGTCACAAATTATAGCGACACACGTCATGGATGGAGTCATATTTGTTTACATCAAAACAGTTGTGATTGGTTGTAGGACTGGGTGCGCTGACCTATCTCTCCTCCATACTGGAGGAAACATGTCCCATAGTGGAATCCAAATCGCGCGTTACCGGGCTAGGACTGACATGAAATAACCGACATTTGATGTGACAGAACTGCATGAAACCGATTTTTATTACAATCCGGTCATCCGTAAAACATCCGTAATTAGACAAGACACGGTTGTCACTGAAGTATTGGTTGCGTGTGTGATTCACATTCAGTTTATTGAAGATCCAATCATGGAACCAAACACACACCCAGTGAATAGGTGCACCATTCTCCATCGCATCACAAGGGAAATCTCAATATGCAGTAGTCGTCTGTAATTTAACATTTAATCAAATCCTGCCATATAGAATGTATTTAAAGTCCAAGATGCATACGAATGCATCTGAAAGTAAACTGTAGATTCCTACAGACAAAGGTAGCAAGACCCCACAGACACTATCACAGCCTTGTAAGCAGCATTCAGGGCGATACTCATCAGATATGCAGCAGGGAGTGTCTAATTTGAAGATACTAGCTTTAAAGTCTAGTATTCCCTACGAAGAAAGTGCTGCTCCCCCTCCAATTATATTTAGATTACGGAGTTGAAACTAGCCGGCGTTAGAGCCATTATTTAGAGAGGAGGAAAGGTTAGAAAGACTCCCCGGAGTAGCCGCATGCAGCACGGTCATTAGCCGGGGAACTAGGGACATTACAGTTTGCGTTGTATTTCCATTTTCCTGCTCTCACTCTTTCACACTGTCTACATTTTTTTTTTTCCTCTTTTGCATGAGCCAGCACAGCACGGTGCGGTCGCGGAAATCAGGCAGTTGAAGTGTCAGTAGTACAGGATTTTCAGCAGCAATTTAGCATTTTGGTGCAGCAAGTCAACCGTGACCGCTGCTCCTATTTATAGAATGAGTGACTGATGGCCGTACGAAGCCAAACGCAGCTCACAAGGCGTTTAGCCGGGCATTTGCTATACATTCGTAAGTTGGAATATACGTCGACTTATGCGGCATGTAAGACCATCATGGCTCCTTGCTGAGCCACCGGCGGTGCATTTCCATACACGGAGGCGATGATTTCCTGCTGTCAAGCTCAATATGTGGCCAGAGAGCCGCTCTCCCCTCGCATCGCTAATGTCTGTGCGTGTCCACGAGAGATAACTGGCAGTCTCAAGGGCTTGGCTCAGGCCAGCGCCCAAAGTAAACAATGACAAAGCGTAACAACAGCTGTCCTGCCAAGCTGTTGGTCACCCACACGGAGACACAAACATCTAAAATAAGCTAGGAGAGCGACTTTTTTTTTTTTTTTCCCCCATCGAACTCACACTGCCGTGTGAGTCAGGATCTCCTGTCAGATACATTGCGTATTAAGAATGATATTGTGACTCTGCAGGAGGCATGAGGATGCGTCATTCATTGCATGCTACCACGCGTTACTACTCATCCATCTGCTGGTGTTACGAACAGTCACAGCCGCCTTGTGCCTTTGACAAGATGCAGAGGGACACAAATCCAGCGCATTTCTCACCAGTGTTGTGACACAGGGACAACAAAGAGGGCTGGAAGAGACATTGTGTGGAGTGAAAAGATGTTTACAGTGTAACCTCCGCCAGAGCTGACAATGTAACACTGTGTGTACCGATTCTTCCTCTGATGGAAAATTCATCCAGTCACGCCTAAACCCCACAGGCCTCAAAAAGCAAAACACCTCTTAAAGGAAAACTGCCCATTCTTGCGGCATCAATATATTGCTTGTCAGCCCCGCGCAGGCCCTTTGAAAGTATCCTCGCATTTTACATCATACAAGTGTTGACTCAAGAAACTGCATTTTCCCCCAAACCTCGATGCAGTTTGGAATCAGATAACAAAGCTGCCTTCAGCCGTAACCGTCTGGGACAGAGTTCCCATCCAGAAACGTTACACACTCGCTCGTACCGAGTACGCGCAAGGTTATTGTTGCTTCAGACATCAGCAGATTCATCATCAGGCCCAGACATATTTTACATCAACTGATGGATTCAGACTGACAAATGAGATATGTCATCAATGGTAAACAGTATGATTTATGAAGGTGATTTCACGCTCCGCTTTCGCTCACACCTCTTTCTAACTGCCCTTTATTCTGCTCCAGTATTTATATAGATTGGAGACGCATAAAATACTGCTCATGTAAAGATTTCTTTGGGCCGTATCTACAGTTAGAAAGGTGACATATCTTCTCTCCTCTGCACTTAAGTTTAATATTTAATACCGGTGCTCGGCTCCGGCATAACAAAGCAGGTAAGCGGGCAATAGAATATGCTAATGTGGTAATAGTTATTCAACAAAACAGCTCCCAAGGTAACAATGACTATAGAGAGACGGAGTGGAGGACGTCTGCACTGTGAGCCAGAAGAACAGAGAAGACGAAGAAGCATCTTTTTTTTTATTTTATTTTTTGTAAAGTTGTATTTCCTCCAGACTTTGTCGCGGCTCTTTATGCCGAGTCCTCGGAGCAACGGAGAAGAATCATTTTTGGTATTTAAATTCCAGGATAGCTTCTCATTAAGACATTCATGAATGTGTGAGCACGTCAGGAAAGCAGGGGGGGAGGTGAGAAATATTAAGAACTGCTATCTCCGGTTGTGAACAAATTCGCTCTTTCAATAATTTATTGGAAAAAAAAAAAGAAAAGAAAGAAAAAAACGCACCCGGATTAGATTAAGGGCTTTCCCCGGCGTTGTGTAAAACATACGTCCGTGCAGCCACATGTGCACGCCGCGTGATTAAGTGTTTGCGCGCGTGTGTGCGTTCTGAAACAACGCGGTGATTATCTTCCTGGCAAAGTTTATCTGCTTTTTCCAGGAGATGATAACTAATGACCTTCAGCGGCGCATTTGTCGCTGACACTCCACTATCTGCGCATTATAGAATCCAATACACAACGACACAATGGCGGCGCCACGCACACACAAAACGAACGGGCACAGGAAAGAGGTAAGAAAATGTGCAGGAAGGAGGAAAGGAAGGACAGGAAACCTAATGCTTTCTAATGAAAGTATAAATCAGTATTTGCTCTGAGGGATGAGGAGGACCTAATAGTAATTAAGGAGTTGTCAAGTTCTGTCGAATTCAACTATTGAACTCAGATTAGTTGATAATGAGAAAATCAGTGAGTGGGGGAGGCAGAGCTAAGGTTCTAGAGAGAGTACAAGTGTGTCACATTGTCAGCTACAGTCTGGTGAGCGTGCAGCCGCACATGTGTGTGGGTTTGCGCCGGATTGTTAGGTATCACGGCTGCGAGTCGTGCGTCTGCGTTCGTTAAGGTTCCGGGGTCGATTTGCAAAGCAGGCAGCAGGATGCCTTCGCAGCCACAAACTTTTTCAGTGCCACATGTTTCCAATTTCGTGGGTCGTTTAATGACACCGAGGATGTAATCGGGCGCAGCCACCGCAGTTACTTAAATGGGCTTTTGTTAATTAAGACCCGATGCCGGACAGAAGAGAAAGTGCATCTTCTCTTTTAGTGAGCTTTACTGGATACTGGCAAATAATTGTTGTACATCTATTAACAGGAAACCATGAGTCAAAAAGATAAAAACCTTTTCAACTAGCACTATCTTACCGTCCTCTTTCTCAAAAACATTCTCAAAGTCTTACAAACGCTCGGGTTTTAGCGCAGCTTAAGGCCTTCCAGAAATATGAAAGTTTGTTCCACCGGACAGTATTCTTCTTTAATCCTTTAAATATCAAAAACAAAAAAACAGTTCACAGATCCACTCCTAGAACCAACAGAAGAAGTGTTGATCCATTCTTAATGTGCAAATACGAGGCAAGGAAAGTGCAAACATAAGTTAACCCAAGTCTGGTGTTAGCGGTTTTGTGGTGAACATGCATGCAGGGCGCACACATGTACGCGACATGTGCGCGCCTGTGTGCGCCTCTGTGCTTCTGCTGGGACTCTCTCTTTGACTAAATGGAAGAAAGAAAACACAGGAGCTCAAAATATAATTAGTCAGAAAAGCCAAGACAGCAGCTGTGAATAATTTAAGGTGGCAGTTTATGCAAATTGTCCAAATCTGGGACATGGTGCAGAAGGTGTTAGCATTTTACTGCTGACAGAATGAAACAGAGCCGAGTGGTACGTGCGCTATAAAGTCCGCACACAGCCGAAAAGGTGCCGCCGTCACTCCATTAGTTTCACATTAGTTTGGAACGGAAAAAATAATCTTTTTTTTTTTTTTTTTTTTTTTTCCCTCACAAAGATGTGGCTCCAGTGTGAACGGTGTTACTGCAGTGCATCGTGCTAATGATGCATTCAAAAGACGACAACCTATGATCACCCTCTCTTTTATGACCGGCTGTGGCGCATTTGATCGACTTATATTTTGTTAGTTTTGTTTTCGCTACACATGGAGTAATGTCAGGTGTGGACCTCTGTTACCTGGGGTCATTCTGCATCAGTTACTGCCAGGTCTCTTGATGGCTGCGGTCTCTCTTTGTGAAGCACAACAAAGCTGGGATCCTACTTTAAACTGAGAACTCACCTCTAGCACAGAAACATTCAAAGTAAAATTTGATCTAAGGTTGTCGCCATGGCAGCATGGTGGAAAGAAAAAAAAAAACAAAAAAAAAACTTTAAGCCAGAGTTAGACTTTTGCTTACTTTGCTCGGAGATGACTGCATTACAGCTTTGAGTGGATTTTATTACCTTTCTAATTAGACTCCAATTATGGAATTTTAATATGCATTATTACATGCAGTACCCGACACACATCACCACCCACTGAATTCATTTGCTGGTGGTTAGCCATGCTCAGAGAGCTGACAGAAAGGAATTCAGAATCGGAGTCAATGAGAGGGAAAGGAGTAACGTGCAAGTGGAGGCGAAGCTGCATTTTCATTTGATATTCCGGTATCATCGGGGCCCCTGTCATTTAAACGTGGGGATTGACAGTTTCTGTAATCAGAGACGTGGCGTATTGGCTGGATACGTTCAATAATTGTTGCCCTGTAGCCATCAAGAAGACTACTGAGCGTTAGCTGGCATAAAAGGACCATTGTGGCCATGTCTCCGATGCTGACAAGCACATTGATTTGCATGAATCAAGCTTATATGCCTATGAAGCCCAGACACAGCAATGCATCCTTAATCTGCTCAATCTTTCTTCCTCTCTTTGTCTTCCCCTCCTTGTCTGCGTGTTTCCCCTCTCGGTATTTCACTCCTGCGTCTCCGCCTGCCTCCCAAGCCCTGCTTTTTGTCTCTTGTGCTGTGCTGGTGGTTTTCTCGGCTTGACATTCAAACAGTATCCATATTCCTCGGCATCGCTGCTATGCCATTACCCAGGAATGCTATTTTGAATTTTAACGTGTCAGCAGAAGGGGGTTAAAAACATCAATACCCATAAATCCCCAATATTTGAATATGGATCCAAGTACAAAGGGACTGACCGCAGTAATACAGGCAGAAGGGCTAAACTGTAAGCCAAAGCAGAAACGCCCTTAACTCAACATTGCAATGCTGTTATATGTGTGTGTGTTTCAAAGCAAGAGCTGGAGCTGAGTTATGGGGTTTTCTTAGGGATAAATGGAATCCATAGCAAGATCCTTCATCAGCAGATTACTGCAGGATTCTCTGTTATAGGTATATTCAGGGGTACTAATATGAATTTCCACTGTCGGGCACGGGGATGTTTTGCAATGAAAAGACATGCAAATGAGGGCAGGAGGTAAAGGTAAAAAGGACAGACAGTTCAGGTGTAGACGAAAGGTAAAGATGGGTAGACGACGGAAGAGAGACAGAGGGATGGAGTACACATTTTACCTGGCGTCACACAGGCTCTCCTGCTTTCTCATTCTCTCTCTTTCTTTTTAACTTTGCCCTTTCTCTCCATGGCTACTTCACACGCACCACGGGGGGACTATTTGTTTCTCGGAGTGGATTTGCTGTTCTCAGTGGGCATCTGAGGCGGCTCAAAGCAGAATGACAGAATGAGTACACTCTCTAACACATACTCTCCCAGAAACACATCCACAAACAAGCGGCGTCCAATAAACAGCAAGTGCATTTCAAACACGCAAACATGCGCGCGCCCCGGTCATCCTACGGGGGTCCGCCGCTGCCCTATCCGTCCCGAAAATCCTCGCCGAGACGAGCGCAAGTGTGACACGTCCTGTAGTTTTTAGCGTGACGAAAGGATTGCGCCGGGGAGAGCGAAGGAGTGCGGGGAGGTGATTCACCGAAAGAGCAGACGTTCAATTTAAAATTTCTAGAGTTTTGTGGAGTCTGCGAGCGCCAGACTGTCGGCCCGGGCTGCCGTTCATTGTTTAACAAATCATGTCAGTGCCCCTCTCCTGGAAGACATGAAAACCGTCTTCACTTTCAAGAAGAAGAAAGTCATAAATTCTTTTCTTTTGCCGAATGCTGTTTTTTGCTCAGACGTGAATGAAAAGTCAAATCTAGCTTGAAAAAATGGCTAAATCCCCAAAAAAAACTGTAGACTTTCACAACTGCATTAAGGACTAAGATTACTTACAAATACAAATGAGGGATTGAATAGCAAATATAGATGCAAACATAATGACTCTAGCAGTTTTACAGCATTCGAAGCCCTGTTACTGTTGGTGCAGTGAAACGATGCATATAAATGATTTACACTAGCTTCGTTCATTCTACGCAATATTCCAAGAATATACTTAAATATGACAAAAACAACTTTGTGTTGTATTTACTATATAGATAATGAATATAATATAGATTTGCGTGTTGTATTTTCCAAATCTCTTTTGACTTTATTTCATATTTTACGTGTTTACGTGACTGAACGCCTGTGTCTCACTCAAGGACGACTAAAAAAATAACGTTCATGATGCCGATGATGGGTTAAAGTGGGCCGTTGCAGACGGTTTCTTCTAATTTACGGCGAGTTTAATTTGAATTTACGCACTTCGGACACATAATCGTTAATGGCCGCTGCTGTACCGATGTAGGTATCTGCCACCGTGAGCCCGTTTGAGACAGCCGTTGAGGATTTATAGTTGTAGGATTTATGTAAGAAGGCCTCTTCTCTCTGTAATAATATCTGCCCTGTAACCTCCCTGTAAACATGTACAGTTGTCCACAGCTCCTTATGCTCATACACACTGGCGAATGACTGGCGAATGCATAGGATCAAAGATAAACTAATCTTGTCCTGGGGCAGGACTGCATGCGCGTTTGTCCGACGGTGCAACTAAACCCAAAGTAGCACAGCCCCGGTGCACTACTGGGTAATGAGAAACTAAGCTATGTGTATGTGTGTGTGTCTGCAGGAATTTATTAAAGTCAGATTAGGAATAAAGAACTCTGAGAATACCGCCAGACCTTGAACTTTGCTGTGCATGCTAAAGAAAATGGGCAAGAAGAGAGCCCAGAGCAGTATTTAATACGGCCCAGCATGTGGTCCCTTCTTGAGCACGCTTCCTAAAGTAAAGTTTCAGTTTTGAAATACAGCGCAGACTGACCCGAGCTACAAGATATGGACATGAAAGGCTAAGTCAGACTTTAAATTAATTGGGTTATCGCAATACGGAGGTGCTCAACTACACTTAACTCTACATGCGTTGTTTCAAAGGTTCAATCGAAAAAAATGGTATAATTACAAATATTGTGTTCTAGTCGGGAGCTAGAGGCTGTGGCAGACAAATACTAAGGCACACAGGCGCGGTTTGGCCGACCGTGGAAACACGGAGGTGAGATGAACCGCTGAGGTGTAACTCATGGGCCGTAATTGTATTTTCTCACTAAATTGCCCAGAGGAGAAGAACAGTGGCTGGTCGGGGATTAATTCAGTCTAAACTGATTTAAACCCACTGCATTTCAGCAGTTGATTAATCATCACCTATGAGCTCTTGATTTTATGTTTCCATTAGCTTTTAATATGATTGCCCTGTTTTTGAGACGTAACCTTTCCCAAGATTACATTACTTATCTGAGGCAACATGTTGGGGGAAATGAGAAAGAGAGTGATGCGCGCGTCTGATCGCGCGAGGCCTTCGCTTTTTGCAGGCGCAGTCGAGTGAATGTGAAGCCGCGGAATCTGATGCTGTTAAAAATCATGTTTTATGTGCAGCGAGGCTAGAATTTTAATCAGCCTGCGCCAGTTCATTATACTTTTAAGCGCTTTTGAAGTATGCATCAGATGTTGTGCTGAGGTTGTTGTTATGATGAAAAGAGCGGCTCCCCGCTCTTCTTCATCATGTGTGTTTGAGCTGGCTCTGTCTTCCCCCTGAATTGTGTGTCACATGCTTACAGATTGTCTTACATCTCCAGTAAAATTCACCGATTGCATGAAACAATGTCTTCCTGACGTATATATATATGTGTATATACATGGCAAAACATTTCATTTCCCTGTGACCTTACTTATTATTGTAAACATCACACAAAATCTGAAGGGCTTGACTTTATTACAGATAAGATGCGCACGATTTTCTGATCTTATCCGGAGAAATCCTTTAACTTATTTTCAACTGATTTCAAAACTAAGACCGAACAAAAAACATTCAAGGTGAGACATTAAAGATGATACACATGATATGATGCATTTCACTTTTTTTAATTAGTTTTTTTTTTTGTTTTGTTTTTTCAAGTAGAAATACCCTTGAACTCACTTTATCTTTATCCCACAGTGACGTCTGCACTGATTGCTGACGTGTGCTTGTGGGGTGTTTGTTTGAGTATTTTTTTGCGATGCCCTCTTTAAAAGCGAGTGGCTGCATGCAGTTTTTTTAATGAATAATTTACAAAAGGGGTTGAATTATTAAAGTAGAAATATGCTGGTCGGAGTTGCCCTTAATTAGCTGAACTCTACCCCCCTCAGCCCGCTAATTTACCCTCTATTACGGGTTCACGGAGCGACCTGACCCCTGACCTCCAGCCTTCACACTCTTTGCATTCTCATCTTCCTCGTCCGACCGTTCTCCTCCATCTGTGGCTTTTCTCTCCATCATTTTAATCCACCTGTCTTTTCTTATTTCCTCTTTTTTTTTAGCATTTAGAGCGCAAGACAATGTGGGTACAAAAGCCCACAAGTCATTATGAGGCAGAAACACAACAGCTCACTTTAATGGCATGGTAATCATCTGCTGGATTCTACTTGGAAATGTGATTATCAGTAACTATTTGTTATGTTTCGTAATGAGCAATAGTGGTACAGCATTTACAGTTCAGTCTTAATTACAGACATTTGCTAAAGCATGTGTTGAGCCGTGATCAGACTCATGTCTTTAAATAACTGTGGGAGTAGTAGGTTCATGTTAAATCGCATATTTGATGTGAGATGGACGTGAAATAGACTGTGATAGGCACTAGATCCACACAACAGTTACAATTCCATAACATGATTATGACATTTGTGGACTTTGTGATCGGATAGCCCAGATGTGAACAGGAGAGTCTGAACAGGTCCACAAAGCAGGCATATCTGTAAAGTTGAGTATTGGCGTATGGTAGATTTTATTATAGGTGTATTCTCAGTACTGCATTTAAAACATGTCAGAACCGAATAGTACATTCCACAATCTGTCACCCATTGTATGCTTGAAAAAAGCTGTATCAGTTTTTTTTTTCTTTTTTTTAATTTCCTCTATTGAGAATGACTCAGTTTGGACTGAAAGCAGTTACAAAAGGACCTTGACACTGGGTGAAGTACTGAGTTGGTGTGTTTCAGGAGGAAGAGAAACTAATAGAAAAGTCATAACATTGTTATGGTGAGAGGACACAACTGGCAAAGTGCTCAGCCGCATAGTCTAAACTTTAACACTGCGCTGCTAAGTTAGCAAACCTGCACTGGTCGCCCTTATCCACCACCGACATAGGTTTGTTATAGTATTGCAAGTGAAACACGCCAATACAGTGAGAATATTGTGTTTTCAGCTTTTCATATTTATAGGCTGACGGCTTCACTTTGCAGTGAGATAGCGCCTCAGTCTCTGCACATGCGATCAAGCCGCCTGTAAGGACACTGCGTTCTCTCATTTTGATTTTATAAGGGAGCATGTGGTTATGAATTATAAAGCATTTGTATACACATAAATAATTTAGACAGCCATCCCTTGCCTTCGGCGAGTCTAACGGCTAATGAGAAAACAGAAGTCCACGCTACTGGACAGCTCCATCGAACAGATTAACATGTTTATTTGTCCCTTTTCTTCCTTTTTAATGTCAGTCAGGCTACAGCACCCATCCCCAAGATACTTGATCTCATTTTTCCTATGGAGGCCCTTTGACAAAGCCATGGCTCCAGTATGACCTTGCGGATGAAGTATCGCTGTTTTTCAAGTGGATATATTCCAATACTAGACACTGGTCAGTAACACTGACCGATATCCTGCAGCTGTTTGGTATGTGCGTCACAGCTGCTGACAGGCAAAACATCTATTTCAGTCTGCAGTCTTGATTTAGCTGCCGTGACAAACATTCCCGCCAGGCCTGTTTGCCACAATTAGGTGTCATGTCATGGCCCCATCTACAATCAGAGCTGATACAGTGTGGCTACGGTTGTCCTTAGAGAAACGGCAGCCCCGCTGTGATGTGATGCTTCTTTGAAACCATCATCACAGTTGTGGCTTAAATGTTTCAGTGACTAGAGGAAGCAGGGGTCTGAGTGAGGCATCATTTGCTGCTGTTCATCCAGCTGTTCTTCCCTCATAAGAAATGTGGCTCAAGAAAACCGAGGCACCTGTCACAGAGACAGGACGAGCCAGCCTCACTTCACTGTTTGAGTAATAGATTTTTATCATAGTCTATATTTATTGAGTTTTTATCGTATAGAAAAGTCGACTAAAGTGAATTGCTGCACCTAACTGCATTAAAACCACTGACAGGTTCAGTGAATAACATTGATCATCTTGTGACAATTCAATGTTCTGCTGGGAAACCTTTGGACCTGGCATTCATGTGGACGTTGCTTAGACATGTACCACCCACCTAGACTAGACCAGACACTCCCACCCCAAAGTAAAGATACTCCTTGATGGCAGCAGGATGTAACCTGACACAGACACGCACTCAAAAACAGCTTAAAATGTTAGGGTTAGCCTAACCCTAACCCTAACCCTAACCCTAATCCTAATCCTAACCCTGACCTGGCCTCCAAATTCTCTAGATCCCAAAATGATCTAGTATCTGTTGGATGCACTGGAACAAACCTGACCCACAGAGGTCCCTCCCATCAACCCATAGGACCCAAAGACCCCCACTAACAACATCCTGTTACCAGACACCACAGGACACCTTTAGAAGGTCCATGCATGTCCATTCTCTGATGAGTCACATTTGTTTTTGGGAGAACACAAGGGAGAACTACACAATATTAGGAAGGTGGTCATAATGTTATGCCTGATCGTTGTAATTTTAATTTAAATATACAAATAGTGGAGCCACTTCAGACTCCAACTGTCACCTGAATATACTGTTCATCACAAGAGTGAAGATTTATGCAGTGTAAACCTAATTTGAAAACCTGTTTACTCTGTTCTGACATTAATTAGCAATGACAGTGTTGTATGACTTAACTTCAGTGGCTTGTGCTCATTGTAATTGGAAATGCAGCTGTATTATTTATCTGCAAAAGGTTGGCTACACACACTCAAAGTTAATGGAAATCTCTCTTCTTTTGTTTTATAGGTCGGTATGCACGTAAACAAACTGGTTACAGCTGAAACCGCTGAATATGTGTTGCCATACCAGCCATCCCAATATGTTTTCTAGTTCTAGTTCTTTTCATGACACACACCAGACAAGCACACAATGAGATCTCCCGCTGACTTGCAGTAATCGGACAAAAGCTCACTGCAACTGCCAAATACAGACACTGCAATGTTGTCGTTTTGAGGTTGGAAAGTGCCCATATGTTTTCATTTGCAAAGCTCATGCATAACTGTGGTCCCGAGGCCGCATACTTTTGATTACTGGGCTCAGGCTTTTTTGGATGAAAAAAACAAAACAAAACATCGGAACAGATCTCATCTGGGGCAAAGAACATTCTCTGAACCCATGTATCTGTGTACTCAACTTCTGAAATTGTAAGTAAAATGTTTCAGAATACAGTCAAACCCCTTACATCCCATAGACCAGATCTCGGCCCTGGTTGGAGAAGGTGGATGAGCTGTTTCCCACATGATCAGACTCAAAAGTCTTTCTTTTTTGCCTTTGGGACATCTGCCCTGAAGGTTGGACCATGCAAAATGGTGATAGATTTAGGAGGCTGGTGATCATTTTTGGATTGCTTTGCATCTTTAGTTTGGTGCGTGTACTGGTGGTTGTCAAACCTGTGATGTGAACAAATGTCAGGATGCTCCCTTTCTTGTTGATGCTCCTGAAGTTCTGATATCTCATGATGTGCCAGGCCAGCAAATGGTTATATGTATTTACATAGTTGGCAACGAATCTCATTTTAAAACAACTTCTGAGGATGTGCCGGTTCTGTCAAAGGAATTCTTAAAGCATCCCTTTTCTTGTCTCACGTTGCTGTGTTGAGAGTTGAACTGAGCAGAGCTGAGCTAAAATGCTGTGGAGATTGTCTAGTACTCTTTTTCTTTTTCTTGAAATCTATGCAGAATGGGTAATACATGGGTAATAATTGCAGGTAGTGTTTAAACAATGCTACCTTTGCTACTTTTTGCCTGCGGATTCTGTATTTGCTGCAAATACACCAGTCTTTGCCAGAACATACCCGCCTTCTCCTTGAAATACAATAAGGAGACTGGCATGACTGGGTGCACAGTGACAAAGTCTTACCTCAGCTTCCTCCTTTGTGTATTGCTACATTTATCTCCTTCCCTCTTCTGCGGAGGGTTTCTGTCAAATCCTACAGCCACGTCATACTTGTCATGTCACCTCAGTTCGCGCTGTTTACATGGAGACAAGCAGGCACATACTTGGCTTTAACATTCTGTTTCTGAATTCTCACGTCCAAGTCTGAGACATTTGAATCCAACTTCAGTTGAAACCGAATTTCCAGATTTAATTATTAAATCTATCTTTTTTTTTTTTTTTTACAGCTTTATGCATCCCATGTTTCTCATTATAAATTCACAAATACTATAAATGAAGGGCTGGAATGAGGAGTCTGGAATACGGTTTAAAGTTGGCACTGATTGATGTGAACAACAAGCTTATTTTATTTTTTTTTATGTTTTTCCACTGATTAAATAGCGCTGAGCGTGTCAGAATGTCCACATCAGTATTTCCATCTTAGTATTGCCTGTCAGTCATTTTTTTCCCCCGGCAGCCCGCTGCAAATCTAATGCAGCTTGTCCGCTGTCATATAAGCAAGCTCTCCTCCAATCTTTTCATTCTTGTAGAATTCGCTTCCCTTTATCCCATCCTCAGGTACATACAGGGGGCATGTCTCTATCACGTCTCTACACGGCGGCCTCCAACAAACAAACTTCAGGGTGTTTTCGGGGATTAGCTGTAGATTGAGTTTTACTCCCTTGAAGCTAGCGGGAGTGTTGCGGCGCCGCAGAGCTCTCCCCCATCCAGTCCCCGCAGTGGTTCACGGGTCTGAATTCATGTGCATGTCCTAATGTGAGCTTGAGTGTAAATTTGTTACATCTCCACCGCTGTCAGTCATTCTCCGAAGCATAAAAGCACACAAGCCTTAGACCGGCGCTATCGTGGAGTCAGATCACCACTGTGGAGAAAAGGCAGAATAACCTCCCAGGCCTCCACAACAAACAGAATAATCATTTTCCATCAAAGGAGCTCCCATCACCAAGGGTTAATAGAGGAGAGCTCTGGAGGGAGCGTGTGTTAATGTCGTTTATGACTTTGCAAATTATGCATTATAGGCAACAGCAGAGTGGAGACTCAGAAAACGTAATTGCATTGATTTCTCAGTGATGGCTACAAATAATGACATTTCTCTTGATCCGGGGGAAGAGCGGGATGGATCGGGGAGGCTCGGGGGCACGTGTGCTCAGACTTTGGCTCATGATGCCTTTTAAAAACATTATATCACACGAGTGTAAACACCAAAGTGTTTGCCTGCGTACGCATTCAGGTCATCGTCTTCCTCCAGCCCAAACACACACGTACGGGGCGCAGGCGCGCGTCCGCGCGGGCACGCACGAACCCACACACGGATCTTATTGCTTCATCTCCACCCGGGCTCTTAGTTTCCCCCGGAGGGTTCCGTTTAGATGAAATGTCAGTTTTAATGGAAGTGGGAATGGAATAACAAAAAGCAAGTTTTCTTGTATTGCGTTTCAGCGGAAGGGGGAGAAGGTGTTTCTGCTAGATGGCACAGCTCGGGCGTTTACTAGTGGCTCACATGGCATGTGGCATTAAATTCCGCCCAAGGCAAAGGACATTGCTTTTATAGCTGTCATTTCAGAGTGGGAGAGTGAAGCCGGACTGCTTTTTTTCCCGAGGTGCACTAAATTATGTAGAAATGGGGAGCGAGGTTAAAGTGTCAGAGAAATAGAACACTGATACTCTAAACACTGATTCACTCATACATGCCACCCCGTTCATATATTTTGGCATTTTCTAAAACGCCGTTGAATTCTTAAGAATGGAGATAAAACTGTGGAGTTTATTTTCTTCCATAGGCTGCTCGGATGTGAGAGATCAAGACTAGAGAGGATGTTTCTGGACAGGTCGGCCTTTGTTTGCACTCTGCGCTGATGGGTCTAGTCACACACACTCTCAACGTCCTCAGCGTGATAAGGAGGCGATCTCCTCCGCGCGTCGTTATCTCCACGCGCACATCTCACCTCCCCTCCGCGGAAGACGGCCGTATCCTCGGCACGATCTTTGTCTTTGACGCAGAGTCCAACTTTATCATATCATCGCTCGTCACCGTAGCTTCAAAGGCCCAGTCACATGTTGAAGACATAAGAGGTGCGCACCGTAAGGACGCTGTTGCGTGCTTTGGTGTATTTGCGCGGTGTGCTTCGTCTTACCCTCCTCCACCAATCTTTTCTCAAATATGGAACCAACAGCAACTATTGTGTGCCACTCAAATAGCAGGTGTGTGTGTGGGTGTAACACCAACTTGCCTTCCTGCCTGTGTACTCCATTAAGTCCTGTTTCTAGTCTTTTAGCTTTGTTTGGATTGATGTCATGGCCCTAATCCCCACACCGTGTGAAAATATACCCCTCCCCTCCCACATGCTTCGCTCTTTCCTTCCGCTCCTTTTGGCCCCACTTGTCCCGATCTGACTCCCTGTCTCTGTTTAGCTAACCTTTATTTTGATTTCAGAGGGCAAAGCTTTTATTCCACACGCTGCACGTTATTTAATTTAGGGCCGACTTTCCTTTTTACAGATTTGAAAATGACATGGGGGGATTTTGCTAAATCTCGTTATAACCGCCCGTATGATTGGATTTTATTTTAACCTGGTGCCGTGTGTTTTGAATTCCTTGTTTTTGTAGGGAATGAGCGTTTCTGAATCGACCGCTCCGGAAGCAGGTGGAAATGTCACAGGTCATTTGGTGGGAATGTTTCTCTGCTGTTAATTAAAAACGAGACTTGCAACAGATTTAAAGAAAAGAAAAAAAAAAAAAACGTACGTGAAACTAAATGAGTCGTCATGACGGACGTTTTTTTTGCAGCGCTCCACGCTCTGTTCCATCTTTCTGCTCCGCTAACCGCTTCCCCTCGCAGCCCTGCTCCCTGCTCTCGTCTGACAGTATCTGCTGACGAGGGTAAAAGTTGGAGACAGGGACAGAGACGCTTCCATTTCACTGTCTGTCCACTCTGCATTTCTTACTCTTCGTTGTTTCCTGATATTGCAGTGCCACATTACATCAAAAAGTTGACACCTACACAGCATTTCCCACGCTGACGTGGACGCTGGAATCCTGCTAAGACACTTGGCGGGCGGAAGGAACTTTCAGTCGGATTGAGATGGGTTGGTGTGAACTTTGACGTTTAATAGGAAACATTACGAAGATAATAACCAAGTGAACGCTCAATCTGATCGTTTCTCTCTGGGTGGAATAGATACATTTGTTCCGCATGTGTCGTGTGTGGGGTAAACGAGATGAGATGAGATGAGTTGCCAGGAGGGACAGGGACAGAGTGGTAGCGAGTTGTGGGCAGTGCCACTGTAAGAGCAGATCTGACTCGATCCATCGTTGTCATCTTATTCTATTTAATGAAACAAGTGTCTTCATCTTCTGTTTGAGGCGTGCTTGCATGTACTGTGTCTTATCCAATATTTATTGAGGCATCTTCTCAGGATGGGAAGGTTTCAGTGCGGCTGAGGGAATATTCTCCATGTGAACTTTTCAGATGTCTGGAATAACGTCTTCCTTTGAAGTTCATCAATCTCTTTCTTCACTTGCACGCCGCTTTCCAGAGCTGCCTGTCTGCCTGCCTGTCTGTCTGTCTGTCTGCCTGTCCCTCTCTACTACCTCCTTCTGCATCCTTGCGACTGAGAATAAGCAGGAATCCCCCAGTCAGCCAGTCAGGTCACCCTGTTGCTCCGTGCTCGCTACCAGGACAGACGCAGCCCAAGGTGACTGTATGTAGAACGCTCCTCAGGAGATGGGGAACACCTGCTTGGACGGAAAGCAAAAAGACACACACCTCAACACAATATCTCCCCCGTCTGTTCCCTCATCAAACGTGGCGAGCCTCTCTTCCTTGAAATTTGATCTGCACAGCCAAAGGACAGACGGGGTGAACTGTCATTACGGGCAGAGCCTTTGGTCGCTTTCTTTTTATTATCATTATTATTATTATTATTATTATTATTACACACAACGAGACAGGTCGAATGTGATTAAACCTGTCCTTTTTTTTTTCCTTTTGCTTGACCATATTTTGAGCTCTGATTTATATCTCCACATGCTTTGATAAGGTTAATACGGGCTATGATAACCGGTTTATCCGATATTGATTTGCTATTGAGCCTGATTGTTGCCAGACGGCGCCCAGCAGGTGGCCTTGAGGCGTAATCAATTTATCAGCAACTTTAATCGACAAGGACCTCTGCAATAAAGACAGACAGTGTGTCCTCAGGTAATCCAATAGAGGCAGCCTCTGACACAAACTTTGTGTGTGTGTTGTGGAGGTCTGTGCTGTCTGTTTTTCCCCCTTGCGGCTCGTCTCTGCGCGAATCGGTGAGGAAAATGTGCCTATTTCATACGCAGCCGCCAAGCCAGCGCTCCTCGGCCCTCTCCTCCTCAATCTCTCCCTGTATGCCCCCAACTCCCACCCCCACCCCCCAACCACTTTCCTTCCCCTCTATGTAACTCCGCGTTCACCCTCCGTATCTTGTTGTGTAGGTGAAGATGAGTTATAGTGGTCAGAGCGATGCCGCTGATAGATGAAGGTGAACTCAGCTCTGGCCTACAACAGGAGACTTTAGAGGACACAGGGGCTGCCATCCATCCTCCGAGCCACCTACATACACCCGAGCTCTCGCTGCACGCACCAAGCTGCAAACTGGATTTGTTTTTTTCTTTTTAAACCTATGCTGTGTGTAGCTGAGAATGTTTTGCAGTTAATATTTTACGGAAAACCTATATTATTTACTCTTTATATAGCCTCCTGAATAATCTATAATTCGGTGTGTCACACTGTCAAGGCGGTGTGTCATTGTGTCTTCCTTGAGCGCGACGCGTCGACGCCGCAGCGCACGCTGTACGCGGCGGTATCATTGGTATCATTGCGATCCGCCCAACGTCGCTCCGTGCGTTTCAAATTATTCATAAGCTCGCTTCGTACGGCAGCTCACCTGTAGCCACACACAGCAGTTCATTCCCCCATTCAACCCCGGCCCCCCCCCCCGGTCACTGCCTGCTCTAATCAGCCCCGGCGTCGTCCCAGCTCCAGTGTCGGGCCGGTTCGCGTCGTCACGCTTTAAAGGACGCCCCCTTCTGCAGGTGTTATCGGCGTCCCACTTCAGCGCCGCACCTGCTCCTCCGCCCGGGCCGCGCGATCGACGAGCGGCGTCGCTGGGAGACGCAGGAGCCCTACTTCCTTATCCCGCGCGCCCAGGTGTGGCCCTCTCCCGCGTCCGCTATCGGCAGGAAATTACACGCACCTTAAGCCCATTACCACTTCAAAAGGAACAGGCACGGGGAAGTGGAGTGGAGCCTTCCCATTAGTGCCCTGCAGCATGCAGTCGCGATGTACCCGTTTCCACCGTCAAGAAATAATTAATAATGGCAAATTCATTAGGCTGGCAACAAATAGCATATAGGTCATCTAGGGGTCTGCTGCTGTAGGTGAAGAAAGGTGATGCATGCAAATGTCAGCACGTCTTACAGCGTTCACTATAAGTGTGTTCCAAAGAGCACTGATATATGAAAGAAATCCTTCCTGGGATTTACTGCTCCCCCTCACATAAAGCTAAGGATTGGAATTATTTATTACTGTGCATGTTGCATTTTTTTTGACTCGCGAGAAGACTCAATTTTCCTGTCATCTGCAATTTTTTGACGGCACACCAGAAAGCCTGGTGATTATACTCCTCCCCATAACGAGATGCTTTACCACCGGCTGACATGCACTGCGGTTCATCGTGTCGGAGCCGTATCCGTCCGCGCCGCAAATGTTTACGTGTAAATGAGTGAGCGTGTGGATTTAGAAAATGGGTGGAGACGGAGCGAGGGCGAGGGAGATGGAGAGGGAGAAGAGGCGGGGGGGTCTCGGGAGGAGAAAGTTATCAGTGCTGTCAGCAGAGTTGATCTGCGTGTCATCATGGCTGCACCGTTACTTTAGAATCCGTCACTGCAGGGGAAATGTTCTGTCGCAGTCACTATGGAAACAGAATCAGGAAGTGCAGAGTGCTGCCCCAAAGTAGACAGAGCGGCGGCGAGCGCGCACAGAAAATGTGCCGAAAAGAAATAGGAAAAGAGATGGAGAGATATGCTTGGTTGGACTGGCAATGCTTGACTGAAATGATTAAATTGTAACTGGCGGCTGATGTTTGTGTGTGTGTGCGCGCGGGAGAGCACATATGCTTCTGTGTGACCTGTGTGTTTATGTTTTTGAGAATCAGTGCAGAGCAGATGAAAGCATCTTCGGGTGCCAGAAAGCATTAAGGTCTTGTACTTATCTGCTTCTCATCTCCCTCTGTGCTCCCGTTAAATAGCCTCATCCCCCTAACGCAACGCACGCGGTCAGCTCGCTAAATGATTTTTGGTAGGAAACCCGCCTGATGGCATGAGATCCGCTCCGACAGGGTGACATACTTGGCTTGTCATCATCATCAGGCAGTAAAAATGAATTATACACCCCTTGCATGAAGGAGGACGTCAGACCCAGATCAAACACATTGGTCTGGTTCCAGTAATAGCTGTAAATGAAACCCCTTCCATCTTCTCACACTCCCAGTCAAACACACGACATGATGCATGAAATCCAAACTTAGATCAGAGAACTTTTAGGTCCAAAAAAAAGAAAAAAAAGAATGAAAGGCGGTCTCCTCCACCATCTGCACCATAGTCGGTAGCTGTGCTTCCATGATGTACCACGTTCAAAAAGGTTTATGGAAATGCACAGGTCTGTGTGCGATTATATATGACTATGCAAACATATTTCGTAACAACGCTATTCATCAGCTGATTCAACTGGACGAGAGAAGGAAGTCGGTCTTGTGTTTTTACCACCTGTTATTTCCGTATGGTCTTAGCTGCATTAGAATATTTCTTTGTTCACACAGATAGCCTGAAACATGGGCCGGTATAAAGCTGACATATTTTGGTTTTACTTTACATCCCCCTTTTTTGTGTCCTGTGAAACCTTGGCTCTTCTTATTTTCTATTCTTTTTGTATCATTTCAAAGGTCCGTTTTGCAATTTGCCTGACGATTGCATGGACACATATGTTCCTTATGACTGTTTAATGCCCATGAAGACATTAACAGATGGTAATGAAGTCTTCCACTGTGGGCTGGTGGTCCACACTCTGCTGCTCCATAGTTGCATTATTTGTCATAAGCAGTGACAGAAAATGCCCCTGTCATTTATGAGTCAGTCTCACTCAGTTGCATTTTCATCTGCTTCAAGTTCAGGTTTACTTCAGTGGTCTCACCATATCACCTGAAGTGGATGGACTTTTTGTGCCAAAGGGTCAAAGTTGAAACTTTGGCTAGAATGAAGTGGCAGCACAAGCTCACGATGGCTTCGTGACGGTCCTTTTTCTGTGTGAAGTGAATGGTGTACCGATACCTGCTGTTCAGTGTGTTTACGTGCTGGGGCAGATGGTTATAGAGCGCCAGTGCTGATGTGTTGTGTCCTAATGATTGTATAGGTCTGGAGCACGGCTTCAACTCTTATCTGGAAGGATTCCCATTTTCAGTGTCTGGGGGTTTGATTGAGTATTTGTCCAGAGAGTGTGACACCTTTACCTGTGGGTTTTTTCCCGGATGTAGTAAAAAGTTGGTCACAAAGTTTGGAATGTGGACAGTCTTAAAGTTGGTCCAAAAATAGTCAAAGACAGAAAATACTCTTTCTTTGTTTTTTCTTTGCTAAATTATAAATCCAGTTTTGAGTGGCACAAGTGGGTGTTGATTTTATGCTAGTTTTGTACTGATACACCTTAGACCAGGGGGAATTTTTGAAAATTTTATAGAGGGGCAGGGCCAGCAACAGATAGATGGAGTGTTTGTGTGAACAGATGTAAATGACATGTAAACGTTATTAAATGAAAGAATTTGGCCTTTAGCAGGTAGCAAAGAATGAATATATAAAGCTCGCTGTACAAATTTTCAAAATGCATTGATGAATTTTTTTTAATTTTTTTATCCATGTTTTTCAAAAATATTTTCACAACATAGTCCATTTGAGTAGACAACATAATCTTTTGTTTTCAAACCAATGCAAACAATAAAGTAAAATGATCTGAAAACTGTCAAATACATCTAATATATATATAATATATATATATATGTGTGTGTGTGTGTGTGTGTGTGTATAACTTGAGTTTTTTCAGCAACATTAAAGGAAGACCCTTGACATAACATCAATATGTGGAAAAGCAGCATGAGCACCAGGCCTCTGAACTGAGGGTAGGGCAGCACTGTAAGATCCTATCTCGTCCAGATACCTTGTGAGAAACTACATATGTTTGCTGTAGTGTGTCGATCCTGACCTTTCAGGATATCTTGAGATGTTCAGAGCATTTACAGTATTCAGTATTGCCTCAGCATTGTTTTTCACTGTAACCTACAGTATCCACTGTGAGGTTGTTAGTGTACCTCCATTCATGCTGTGGACTGACGTGTTGAACTGTATGTCATATATTAGATATATCCTTTCTTTAGTCATAGATCATTTACAGAAGCCAAGCCTTATCAGAAGTTATGGTCATCCCCATTTTCAGTTACATTCATGCAGCACTCTAGCGCCCAGTGTTGCACTTAAACTGTGAAAACCTGGAGTCTTCATCCATTTAATGGAACTGCTGCTCTTTTCCTCAATAAAGATAAGTATCAGCAACTTTCAGCTGGTCTACAGGGCTCATTTAAAGGGCCCGGGGCACGAGATGCCTTATTTCTCCACAGGCTATGCCTCCTGCTGATAATTATCCTGAAGGCTTTTCACAACAATCTGACATGTTCTGTCCAACAATGTGCTGCCTGTGGATCGTCTCCAGCTGTAATCCATGATTCTTATGTCTTTAGGAGATTACACGGGGCGTTTGGGTGTCGGGCTGCAGATGTACAGTAAAGGATGCATTCAAACTGGATTTTGAAAAAGAACAGATGCGATTAGTCACATCTTCATCAGCATTATCCCAGAATAGTCCGCTGTATCAGAATGATCCAATATCACAGTGTACACAACCGCCTCGGCACAGTCCTCGTGTCTCAATCATCTTTTGTTTAAATTTGTTCTACCTGCACTCTCCCAAATGGTGCAGAGCCTTTTGCTCAGTTTGTTCAAGTTTCTTAACCAGTAGAACTCTTCCTACCATAGTGTAAAAAAAGCAGTTCTGTGGTTTTTTTTGTTTGTTTTTTGTCTGTATTATCTTTCATTTGGTAAGGAGCTTCCTGGCCTTGCTTGCTCTGGTTTCATTGTTTGTTTGTTTTTCAAATCCCCCTAAGGTATCTCTAGTTTGACTAGACACACCATCAATATCTCATTATCTGAACTGGCATCGAAGGCAAAGCCAAACTTTTGCACACCGTGTGATCCTGTGGGTTGAGGGGAGGGTCCGCTGTGGATCAGGCTTGTTCCAGTGCATCTCACATATGTTTGATCAGTTTGGGTTCAGGATATATACTGAATACTAAATCTTATTCCCATGCACCGTAAATATGAAACGTCTTTCTTATGATACCATGTTGGCCAAGTCTCTCAGTCAAGAGACTTCCTGTTGAAGTAAAGGTTAAACAGAAAAAGATGTAGACTAATTGTACCTTCACAATTCTGTCTTGTACAATAAAAAATATATAAATTTTAATTACTCGTGAGGTTCCTTGAAAAAAATCTTCTACACCGTAATTTGTGCCCACAGCGGTTCACCCAAGACGTCACCAACCACCAGCGCCACATCCAGGGGCTTCAGTGGCAGATCTTTAATGAGGATTGAGCCTCCTGGAGTGTTAGTTATGTTTTAGAGAGACGCGATTGGAGGTTTGAGGTTGAGGCTGTTGTCGTCTCTGTCCTCGCTCTCAGCGGGAGCTAAGCAGTGTGATGGATTAGGCATAAGGAGCGTCCGCTGGTTTAATGGCAGGTCCAAGGCAGCCTGAGGAGATGGTTTTAATCATATTTGCCTCCTCATTACCCTCCCGTCTGCTGCCTTAGTGCTGCGCGGGGATATCAACGGCAGTCAACCGCCCTCTCCCTCGCACAAAAACAACACACTCCCTAAATGCTATAAACTAGGTAAGGGCCTGGCGTCATTTACAAAAGCCTGCTGACGTGGAAAGGCGGTCGCACCCGTAAAAGCTGAAAACACATTGAATTCTGTAGAAAAACAGTGCTAAGACTGTAGCACTATGACTTGACAACTCTCTCTGAGATCTTTCTTGATATTGTCGACTAAAGTGTCTGTTGTGATGCCCATACCAGGATCTACTGTGTTATCATTTATTGAATTGACACAGAAGTTTCTGACAATATATTTAAGCATCAAGAATTCAGAATGAACCTCGAGGAAAACATGTTCCATGTTCCATAACAACCCAAACAGTGACCTTGATCATGAGCTAATATGCCGGGGATAGACAGCTGGTTCTTATCTCAGAGGAGAGCCGCTCTGAGTCTGCTGTGTGACAGTGATGCCTATCATTCATTTAGCCGCGACCTCATCCTCCTTCACTGGCATCTTAACAAATGCCGTCCCACAGCAGCTCGAGGAGAGGAGGGGATAAAGCACAAGAATAACACTTTGTTTTGCCTGCATCTAAGCCAAAGTTCGACGTGTATTGTTTTTTTTTCCCCACCTTTTTTTCCTCCTTTGTTATTTGTCTTGGGCCCGGTGTATTTAAAATTGATTATTGAAGCTCAGGGCTTGAATGTTGTTTTGTTGTGGGGGGCAATCAAAGAGTTGGCTGTGCTACTTTGTCCAGGTTTGTTCCAGGAACAAGGGGATTCAGCTTTAGCAGTAGCACCAGAACAAAACAAACAGCCATTCGCTCTCTCTGTTGTCCTGTCTTTTAGTGTTTTCCAGGAGTGCATCATTCTTTCATTTTTCTGCAGCCTCATTTATTTATTATTGAAACGTCTCCCTGCTTGTTGCCATGAGCAATGTGAGAGGGCTAATTGCATTTCCAGCAACCCTGTTAATGACAATGTTATAATGGCTTTCAGCTATTATTGAATTGACTTTCGACATTGTCATTTTAGTTTACACAACTGCCATTTGCGTAAAAGCCTCGCCACTGTACTTCTGGACAAGCTGGCGCGGTTTAATATGTGCATGTGATAACAGGTTCATTTCTGTGAATAATATTAGTTCCCCGGAAGACTCCACGGGGACATTTTTTTTTTTCAAGAGTGTGTTTGGCTTCGGCGCCCTGTGTATTATTTTGTGAAGTGTGCAGGTGTCAGCGGTATTTGGCATCGGAGATGACGCTAACGGGCATAAAATCCGAGAATTCTCTAACCAAGGTTCATTATAAAATATTATGTTTTATAAGCTGATCACATTAGCTCCAAAATCTGCCGGTTTGTTTTCATTTTCTGTGCATGCGTTTCTATGGTTAATTTCATTGGCTCCTTTTTAAAAAATACATTGAATGTAAAGTGATTTCAAATGTTTTTAACGTGCCCCAAATCACCAGCCTGCATTTTAGTGCGTCACACTAACAAACAGATAAACAGTTTGTCTGCTTTTGTTAAGTGCAGGGCACTTGAAGCCCGGGCTTCCATACGTCGCGCACAAATACAGACCCAAATGCTGGACTGAAGTTCAGTGCAATAAATCACGAGGAGGAGTGGGGAAGGAGTCGAAGCACTGACTACTTTTATCACTCTGTGATTCCTTCAAGTCACACCAGAGAGTGTTCTGAAAGACACCCATAATTTTCTCACCTCTCTCCTCCGCTGCTCCGCATTCTCGGCTTCCTTCAGTCGTTGATGAAAGAGAAGCATTCTTGCTGTTGATGCTTGCTCAGTAAACATGTGGTTTCATTCCGTGACGGGTGAGACTCGAGATTTCACTCTTTGGAATGTGCATTAAATTGAAGCCTTGAACGGTCTCCACTGTTTTATTTTCGTTACACCTGCTGCTCATTCTGGATATTTTCAATCAGCCCGGGCCGTGGTAATCCTGAAAGAGCTTACGACGTACATGTGTATGTTTTTTGAGAGCGCGTCTGCGTGTGATTGACAGCGTCGCCTGTTGCGTGTGACAGTGTGACAGAGTGTGCTGATCCCTCATCTGGCCCTGCATCACTGCGTTTCTCCTCCGTCCCGCTTCACTCCCTTCATCTCCAACTCTGCATTTATCATATTATCTATCCCACCGGGCAAATATGTCTTAGTTTCCTTAACTTCCTGTCTTTTTGCTGTCCTCAAAGGGGTTTTTATCACTATTAACCATCCTACAGTCTCGGTCTCATCTTTCTCACTTTTTTTTTTTTTTTTTGTCGCCATGGGAGTGCTAAATTTCTCCCTGCAGAGGACAGCAGAGAGAGCAGACGGTCTTCAGCATCTGTGGAAAGAGCGTGTTCTCCTCTTCAACCTCACACTTTTGATTTTGTACCCGAGTGAGGAGAGGGAGAGGGAGAGAGAGAGACACATTTGATTTGGGTCAAAACAACGCCGGGAGGTCCACCGGTTTTTCCGAGATCACAAAATGAGTTTTAAAATGTGTTTGCGCTTCAGTGGGACTCATTCACTTGATCTGTTTTTGGTGAGCTGTTGTCTGCTTGGCTCCTCCTTTCCAGCTGACTAACCATTCTTTCCACACACTGGGCACTTTAAGGCTTTGCTGATAAGACGATAGGCTCAGGTGTGTCAATAATCAAAGGCAGATTTTACTTTTTCGCCTAAGGGTGTTGCGTCGGGGCTTTCAGGTACTGTCAGGCCTGATGGGCATCTCCAGGAAAATACAATTATGCTGTGGAAGAACCAAATCAACCCAACAGCTTGGCAGAAGGCTGCTTTATCCTGCACATATAACTGTTCCCATGTAGCTCTATGATATATAACAAAGTTACTGGGAATATATAAGTGTATTGCAACATGAGCAAATGTTGGATGACACGTCCATCTAGTGTTACTCAAAGCTACTATGACTGGATGGCTGGAATATGGCTGCTAATAGGCTGCAAATCTCTTTTTGCATGTCCTCAGTTTCCTCCTTCAGCCACCTCGTCCTTTTCAAGCTTTAGGAGCTGTCCTCGGTCCTGAATTAGACATTCAGGTAGCGGCAGACAGTGTAGCTCTTCCATTAGCCCTGAGGCTGTTGTGCAGCTGTTTTTTCTTTCTCACGTTCGTCTACAGGTGGTTTATATGAAATCTGGCTGAAAGCGTGAATCGCGCTTTGTGACATTTTGAAAGACACTGGACCGGCTGGAACCGTCCGGGAATCTGCTCTCGGACACTTGTCGACACTTGTCGTTCAGCGACTCTGCGTCTCTCATTGACTTAAGTAAATAAGTAATTATGTAAAAATCAGTTTTGTTGAAAAAAAAAAAGAAAATCTTCCACGGCGGTTCGCGGGTTTCATTAGCTGCCATTATCTAATTAAGCTCGCAAGATTGATTGGTTAATGCGTGCACTTTAAAACTACTCTGGCAATCCTTCGCTACGTTCTGATTATGAAAATAATTCCACATGAACCCACCATACTTTTGTAACAGTATGAATTGCTACACAGTTTATAGTGGCATATTAAGCTGTATTTTTAGCTTGTCCTTTTTTTCTTAAGTGCATTATCTTTTTTTTTTTTTTTTCTCTTTCTAATATCCAACCACAGGGCCTGTTCCTGGATATATACTTTTCCCTGTTATTCTAATGTTCTAGACTAAAAGCATCAATCTTTAAAGATCACTGTATTTATGATTTTATTATTTATGATGATGCTGCATTCCTTAAGGTTACAAAGAAAGAAGAAGTTCATAATGTTCTACAGCTGAAATACACACTGCGGATGAATATGTAAGATACACAGTCTACCCTAAGGCCGGTGTCATTTATTTGTCTCAGATGAAATCCTGAGGTATTATGGATGCACCACGGTTAGATATAAGAACGTTTGTTATGGATATCTGTGGGCCTGGGTGCATGAAAATTGTAAATGATAAACAATTCTTAGAAAGAATGGTTGTATAATTAACTGCAACAAAAAGCAGCTCACGAAATGAACAAGATAAGAAATTAGATTGATTAGTTTCTGATAATACCATGAACAACGCTATAAAAAGAAGACAGCTATAGCAACTCTTGGGCGCCGCTTATTTAGTGCTTTTGATTTTAGGCTTTTCACACAACAGCGAATGAAAACATTTTGTCACTGCTGCCGTCGTAACTTTCACGTTTCCTCCCGCCGCGCGTGTCCACTTGTGTGTGTCTTTCTGCGTGTGCCTCTTATGAAGCTCTGTATTTTATCTCATCCTGGAGTTTTAAGGAAGTGGCAGCTGCAAAATGTCTGTTATTAAGCAGAGTGGAAACAAACAATATTTGTGATGGAGGGCAGGCTGTTAGAGTTATGAAAACCTAGGACAGAACCGGGGTTTAAGCTGTTCAGGGTTTTATACCTGCATTATGTAAAATAAGCACTCTGGTGTCATTTTGAATACTGTAATCAGGCTCTCGCACAAAGCTGAACTGCCCCACGAGTCACCGAGATAAAGATGATCCATTCACTAAAATTGTGGAAAAGAGTGAGTTAGTGGGCTGTAGCGTAACGTAATCATTAGTTTAGTGGACCTGACAAATAGATTGACCATTCAAGTAAAGTCTTTTTTGTGAAAGGTCCCCATGTTTTTTTTTTTTTTTTTTTTTTTTTCTTTAAATCCATTATATGTAAAAATTGTTCTTCACAAAAGTCTTGAGTCAGGTGACTTTCATCATTCGGTTTGTGGCAGTTTCCACAATAATAATAATAATAATAATACTATTAATAATAATATGTTTGAGGTATGGACACACAGGACATTTATGCGTTATGCGTTCTTGTCTGTGCTGGATTTGTGTAATGCCAATAACTGTCCAAATTCCTGGTTCTTATCCTGCTCTTCCTACTCGTCATCAAATACACTATTGTTCTAAATACAGAATGACTGAACTGCATCCTCCCGTCTGTACTATACTGTAAGAGTCATATAAGTGCAAGTACGGTGACATTTGGATGTACGGTGGCTTTGAGCAGTCAAAAAGGCCCTTTTTTCTGAGAACAAATACAAATCTGTTTTGAGAACTTTAACAGACTAAAGTTTTGGTGCTGTCAATCATGAATCCCTTCGGAACATGTACGTTCACCTCATGTGAGGAGGAATGAATGCAGAGAGAAAACTATGAGAAAAGGTGATTGAAGAAAAATGCAAAAAAAAAAGCAAAAAAACAAACAAAGACAGGCCAAGGGCAGGTCAGGGTGTGAAAGGAAATAAAAACGAGGGACAGGAAAGTAAAATAAGAGAAATCTCCTGTGGCCAGCTGTGGGGGTGGTTGAAAAAGAAAGAGTGCATGAGGAGGACTGAAGGTTCCACTACTTCTCATCCTCTGTCTGATCTGTGGGTGGCAGCGATGACTGATGGAGAACCACTCTAACTGAAGGTCATATCCGAAGCCCTGCCATTTTAGACTGCCTCTGTCACAGGGGAAAGGATAAATAAAGCTCGGATCGTCGTGTTTATTCACCTGCTTTCTTTGTAGCTTTATCAGTGGAGGAGGAGGAGGAGGAGGAGGAGGAGGAGGAGGCGGGGGGAGAGGCAGACGGACAGATGAAGCAGGTGGAAAGAAATGGAAGATATGAACACTGATAGATCGGATTTATATTCCATAATAATGACAAAGACCTGATCACCCTTGTTATTGTGTTTCCCATCATCTTGCGAGACACACCAAATGTTTCCGTCGCAGATTTATTAAATACATTCCTGTCATTCAATGATGTCCACCAGATGTTTCCACCACAGAAATGGTGAGAAATGAATCGGAAGCTTTTCTTCAAATTCGGCTAAGTGGGATTTCGGTTATCAGTGTGATTATTTCCACAAGAGAGGCCGTACAACGGCAGCAATTACATAAGCATTTGTCATCAAATCATGTACAGCCCCAAAAACGGGTGAAACGAGGAGGGGAATTAACTCCAGCAGACAGGCGTGTTGTTGCTTCTGAATTCTGCTTCCCCCCCCCCCCCCCCCCGCCCCAGATTGTGCCGGGGCTTAAGGACAGCAGTCTGTCGCTGCCTAATGTCTCTGCAGCCTGGCTGGGACACAGAGCTGTTCGTCTGGTGCTGGAACCGTTGCCGGAGCTGGAAGTTCAGACGGGGTTGTTATCCCCCAGGCAGGGCAGAATGCGCGCGGCCAGACGACCTCGTTGCCCAGCCTCTAATATCTGATCAAGAACCATCTGCTGAGACTGCCAGAGCCCACTCACTCCCCGTACCCCTGACTCCTCCAAGGAGAGCCCAATGGGAAATCAAGCTATTAGTGGGCTATTAGAATGATTCAGATCACCATTTGAAAAGAAATGCAGCACAAGACAATTATATTAACATAACAAGGATGCTGCGTTTCGGCATTAATTCAGACGGAAGCATTACTGTTTAGCCGGCTCCACTGCAGGCCTCTTGCTCGCATCGTTTTTTACCACGTCTTTTTTGTGGGACTTCGAATCAAAATGCCGGATTTTTCTCGTCCCGCCCGATGACTCCTGTTGGTGGTTGACAGTAAATGCCAACCGTCACAATGACAGAATTGGCTTGGAGTAATTTGTTGTGGCTTTCGCGGAATTGTCTAGGTCAGCCGGATAGAATGTCTGGAGCGCGCAGCGCGGGTTCGCGTGAAAGGAAGCCGGTGGGCATCAAAGAGCGTGCATCGAATGCGTCACGAGTGCGGCTCGCAGGAAGTTTTAATGGCCTTCGCGAACACTCTCTCCGTTCCCGCTGTGTCGCGCGGCGGCGTTCGCCAGGCCTTGATAACAGTTGGTTAATGGGTAATGTGCCACACAAGAGTGATGCTGCACTTTCTGTTTTCATTTTGTTGCTGTAGTGCAGTAATTAATCCAGCTGAACCCTTTGTGCTCGCAAAATAAATGCTTTCCATTTTCATTAATAGACAACTCATTAGTACATAATGAGCAAGAAGGCAGTGCTCCCCGCTCTCTCTGTGCAGTGTGCAGCAGATGAGCATGCGCTGCACCCAGCTAATTAAAACCTAGGATTGTGTTCTGTTTCCTTGTATTCTTTTGTGGGGGCAAGAGAAAGAAACCCAGACGCGTGCTTTTAGAACGTTACTGCATGGTATGTAAGCGGTTTACACACAGAAACATAACACGCACTCAGTCACATAGCTGCATCTGAATTGGTGTCCCTCTAATTTAAAGTCCTTCTCCCATCAATGGTTAAACTCTCAAAAGTTTAAACGTAATGATTGCCAGCCTTGACAAGCTGCCTGTACCTGTCTGGATGATGGTCTTTTGGTGCCAGGGACTTTTCATCTGGACCTCTAATTTGGGGCTTCCTGCTGTAGGTGACATCTTTCCCTTTCCTCCAATAGCCAGTTGTCACTGGTGGAATAACGGGGGCGCCGGCTGTATATTTTCACTGGGAGAGACGGGGACAGAAATCCTCCACTGTGGACGTTCAAGAGGTATTATAATCAGGAGTGGAAGCACTCAAGGGTAACTCAACGATATTCACATTGACTGTGCAACATACATGATTTCAAGTGATTTGTTTAGTTTATTTCGAGGGGCAGGATTGTCGCTTAGTCTCCTTTAACCGACAGGTCACCGGTCAGAACTGACTGGTGTCGCCGTCTGTTCACGTGGCGTCTTCTTCGCTTTGTAGCGTTAACCGATGCGCTGTCACCGTCCTCTAGAGAGCATGATTAAGAGACGTACAGCCACAGAGCTGGAATTTATCCTAATCACATTATAGTGATGTTATATCAATAGTGGTTAATCATCTGAAGACGGCCACATTTGTTCTGTACACTTTACTGCTCGCAGCGCACGTGCGGATAACACGCATGGATACATTTGCATCTTTTCAGCATGCATGCTCATGCAGTAGTAATTGAATCACGCATGCACGCTAGCACCTGCTGATCCGCTTCCCGTATAATCGTGATGAAGTGATGGTTTGTTGTAAGAGTTCCTCATTCATGAAGGGGATCAAATCAAAAAACAGTTACTGGGTGTAATTACAACCATTTCCCATCGGTAGCCAGCTGGAAAAGCCACCACCGTTTTCAAAGGTCAATACATGGTCAATAGTTTTTTTTCGGGCGGTGAACGTTTGAGGATGTGTCAGTCAGACGTATCAGACACTGGTTTCACGTCGCTTCACTTCAGATTATTTTTTTTTAACTTCTTGTCTTTTTCTTCGTCTTTCATTTCTAATAATAGTGTTGTGTCAGTGCGATTACGGTGCTAAGTATGTAACTGTTTTTGTTTTGTGTTCATAGTCATAATCAAATGGCCCAAGAGCATCTGAGAACCTCTGAATAAACTACGTTAACTTAGCCCAGAGTGGTAATAACAAAATAATGTATAATGGTTGTGAATTTGGATTAGAAAGAGCATGAAGAAGATTAAGAAGGGAAAAAGAGGGGGGGAAAGGGGAAGGAGGCCAAAATCCCTCCAAAACTTGCACCTTCGCCTGAGAGACGCTATTTTTGAAGCTGCTCTAATCACCGCTGATGATAGGCCTCACTATCATCATTAACTAAAGTTACATCCATCAACTTATGTTTATGACTTCAATCCAGCCCGGAGCTGGTATGCCAATTCATCACTTAGACAGTAAAGATGGAAAGAAGCAGCTCACTGGTCACAAAAAGAGAAAGGGCGCTCCATCAAAGTGAAGCTTACCTTGCATATAATACCTTATATTTTGATGCTCACATGTGACAGATGCTACAGAATGTGCCGCACCGTGCGAAAAAGTGCTGACAGAAGAGAGACGCTGTCTGTCATCTTTGCTGCGAAGTGTTTGTCAACTTTTGCTACGTGACACTTTTTTTTTTTTTTTTTGCACAGTCAGCCAACTTTTGTGTTATTTGTCACGTAAAAAAAGTTTTTCTTCTCTTCGAAATTGCGTGCGGGTCTCTTCAAAAGGTTGTTCTGTGACATGAGTTGATGATGCAAGCGCTGTAATGATATCTTGTTGCACCGCTCCCACTTCCAGTCTTTCAGAAAATAAACTTTCTCCCCCGCTGAAGGATGAAATGTTAGACCGGAGAACCACCTGACAGCCAGCAGCAGCAGCGTCTTCAGTGCAGCTGTACGCTGGCTCGCCTGTGCACGGATTGTGTCACTGTAGGTCACACCAGAGAACCTGGACTGTACAGAAGCACTCGTGTGTTGTGTGGAAAGTTACCTTCAGCCGACCTTAAGCGTCTGAGAATCGGTGGACAAACGACACCGTCCGCACTGAACGCGAAGATTATGAAGGTTGTAGACGGCGCACGGAGAGTAGCTGCCTCATGCTCTTTTCTGGTTTCCACTGTTTCATTCATGATGCAGCTTTCGTCCGAATGCAAGTAGCTTCGATATAACTTAAACACAGGTGTTATTCCGGTTTGAATTCCTCCCACACACTCCTTTCTTCTCCACATCTTGCAGGTGAGAATCACCACTAAAGGTTATTTGTACAGGCCAACAAACAGTGTATAATAAGTTAACAGTAACTCTTGTTCAACACACATTAGTGTTTTGGTGCGCGTGTGTGTATTTATTTAATCTAAAAGCAATCACATATAATCTTAATGGGTAATGAATATTCTCTAGCTCTTCCCTATTAACGTTTAGGTTCTATAAAATGTGATTTTGTCTGTGTTTGCTACTTGACATGTTTAAACTGATGGAAATCCCATTTACATTAAAGCCTAAATACCAGAGTGTGCATATTTATCTAAATAAATAATTATCGTCTTAGTGTCAGTCTGCCTTTTCATCCCGTTCTTCTCATCTCCCTCTTTTTATCAACCTCTTTTGATGGTGAGAGGCTAAGTTTTCTTAGAGGTACAGCGAGGCATCTGGGAGATGCTGATTTCCCAGTTTTGTATATATTTCTTCAAAATGTAGCTCTTAGTGTCCTCGAGCATGCTTATGGGCAGCCCTAACTTTACCGTGCTTGGATACATACTTGTGGGGAAACCTGCATTGACACATGCCCTATTTTACATAAAACTCACACGAGGTGCTGCTGTGGGTTCATGGGCGCGCCCATATTTACTACAAATTAGACTCCAAATCCATACAAGCCGCTGACAGCTGGAAGAAATGTGGTCGTCAATACGAGAGGTTTTCTTCCTAAACAGTTATTTATGCCTGACAGCAATCGGCAGGATGTCGCTGCTGCGACCCAGCAAGTTGTGAAAAGGGAGGGTCTGCTTTCTTTTGATTATTAGTTAGAACCGGTTTGGTTTCTGCGCTTATTATTTATCATTATCCAAACAAACAATATATCATATCAGTGGGCACGGAGAGAGGAAGTTGCACACGGTGCGGCACCCCGTTGCGTTCTGCAGGTAACTGTTAGTGGTGGCAATTAATTAAAGTGTAATTTAAATGATGCCTTGTTATATTGAAATTAAATCACAGCTGAGTTGCCTTTGCAGTATTTTTTTTTCCATTTATTATAATCTCTTATAACTACTAGAACAAACTACTGGGAGCATTTTTTTTCTATTTTTTCTGAGATATACTGTAATAACTGGAATCCCTGCAGTCTGATCTCCACATCATTACTGTTTGTCATTATTGTGTGAGTCACTCCGACTTCCATTATGAATCCTGTGAGCTCCTCATTTTCATCTACGTTGAGAGACCCAGTGCAGTTGCTTGCAGTGGCGGTCCTGTCTTTAATGGCGCCCTGGGTGAAATTACCCTTTGGACCCCAACCCCAAGCTCCCCGGCCACACTGTCAGCTCAAAAAACAAAACAAAAAAAAACGAAAATACGTCACAGATTATGTATTAATAAAATGTCGAATAAATATATTCATTTCATACAAATGGGAAAACACACAAAGGAAATCCAACTTTCTCACTATTGCAAAATAAAATATCTAAAACCTGACCTTTCTGGCCGTCATTGATGCAAACTCATCAGTGATGTAATCATATGAAATCTGTTCCCCTATTGACTGGTTGATGCTGTGGGCAGCACCCTCTCGGCTTCAGCCAACACAGAGCGTGATATGATGGATAAATAATAAAAAATAATAATAATTTGCGTTGCGACGCAAACACACCTAGTGCCAGATACAAATTTATGGACAGGCTAGGTCTACCGGAATTTTTATACGAAGTGTTGAGAAAAATAAGGTTGGACACATTATTGCTATGTATTGTCAAAGCTGCCCTAACCCCTTGGGAACACAGCGTCAGTTTGGCCAGTGTGAGGAAGTGGGGACACTGTTTTTACCTATTTATTGTGCCACATTTATGTGATAGTGTCACTGCATTAAGTATATGTTGGAAAGAAAACGGGAACTGTAAATGTAAAATTTAAGTGACCGCATGCAAAACTGTAGGTGAAGTCTGAGCAGATTTTCTTTCTCCTGTCTTTTGCTAGAAATGATCATATATTCTGCTTTGTACTGCAAGCGCTCGCCAGGACTTGTCTGTCTGACATACTGTAGTCTTTCTTTTACATAATAAATGACAAAAAAAAAAGTAGGATAGGGGCCAACGGTTGTGACATGTTGGGTAATATTTTATCTGCTATGCTGCCACACTGAGGGTTTTAACAGTGGTGAGAGTTTGTAAGCCTTTGGGCTGAAAAGGGAATGGACCAAGGATTTTCCTTTAGTGATAAGGTTGACTGCACTGGGGCTGTGAGAGTGCTTCACTGACTAATTATTTGAAGCCCTTCTCTCAGATTAGGGTAGACATTCAGAGCTTATGGACAGTTGCATAGCAGGCAATCAGACCATGTAATAACCAGAGGGCCAATATTTGCTCAAATCCACTGTAACACCTCACAAAACAAAAGTGTGTGAAGGCCTAATGCTCAGTCCAATCCCACGGCACACTGCCTTGATAAACACTGACGCCACCTCCACAATGGGCACCATCTTTACTCTGGCAATTAGACAGAGCTTTGGATTATCACTTCTTCAGCCCAGCACACCACAAATCCATCCGGATTCAATTATTTCCCTCCCGTGTCTGCGGCCATTTGGGGCTTTTTGGGCAGTAGAGGAATGGCTGTAAATGAGGTGAAATGCTCAAAGTAAAACAGAATAAGAAGTAAATAAAAGCTGTTTCTTCGGTGCTTAATTCATTCTTGTATCGCTGCAAGTTTGACAAGTCTATTAAATTCATATGAAAGCATGGGAACTTCCAAACGCTGCGCTAGTGAATATTTTACGAGAACAATAAGCTAAATTTCCTCAGATTTCTCTGGTAAATGTATAAGAAACATGTTGCAGTACATCTCCTCCTCCGAGCAGCCGATGTTTTGAACCTCCCCCTTTGGGCCGGGAGCGTCTCTAGTGGCCTCTGCATAAGAAACTAAATGCTTTCTGAAAGGATTCGACTCGCTGCGTCTCAGAGGCAACGTTTTTTTGTTGTTGTTTTTACTTATTAGAAAGCCAACTCAGACTAAATTGTGTAACAGATTAAGGGTTTCTTCTTCTTTGTCTCCTCCACCTGGCCTCTCTTTGGGAAAATCTGCTGTGTGTATCTGCTCTGCACAGCTACCGTATGTCTTCCATTTGCGCGCTTGCATATTCAGACGCAACTAAGCGCGTGCGAGCTTCTTAAAATGAATACTACGTGTCTAATTTACAACGCGCTCCTCTGTGTGTCTCCTCTCTTTTCTCTCCAGGTACCACGGTGTCAGCACAAAAAGGTAAGACGCCGTTCTGTCAGTCACCTGTGGATTCACATTTTTGAGACGGGTGACGGCGCGCACGCGCCCGTGTGTGTGTGTGTCCAATTTTTGCTAATGAGATGAAAATCATTTCATGCTTTTGTTGATGTTGATTTGAAATTGAGTCGTTCAGTGTTTTTGCTACAAAACAATCTGTTTGATTACAAAGTCAATCACTCACACCCACTGACACCTAGACTAAATTATCCCGCTATCCTGCGATGATCGACAGCCCGCAGTCTGTGTTTATGCGCCGCTTTCTCCAAGTGTTACGCTCGGTCTAATCACAGTTCTGTTTAGAGTCCTCCGCACTTCCATGTGAATGTTAATGTGCGTTTAGGGGGAGGCGGCTGCTTTGCCTAGTGGATCTTCGGGGGACGCGCGGGACGTGCAGCGGTGGGGTAGATGTTGGCACGTACGTACCTGTAGGCTGTTTTGATTTTGTAAGATGATGGAGCCAGACAGTCGAACTGTCTAAACAGCTCCAGGGGTCTTGCTCTGAGTGGCAGCCTGCAGGTGTATGTACCAGTCGGCCCCGGCCCCTCTAAGTCTTCCTCCAGAAGATATAGTAATGTGCGGAGGGTGTGTCACGCTCTGTGATTGCAAAGCAGAAGCAGACAATCAGTCGGGAGAGCTCCCCGCTGATTTTGTTGAAACTTTCTTTTAATCCCTGCTGCGCTTATAGGAACTTAGGCGTTGTTTTGTACGAGCTTTTGCCGGAGTAGAACAGAAAGCAGGAGAAAATACTTCCATTGTCACCTGGATCTGATATAATCTTCATGTATATGCGGGAAAAAAATCAAAATAGCAGGAGGGAGTGTTTGGGAACATGGTGATATTTTTGGAGAGTTTCGTGTACAAGGATTTGACAGAGGACATCTGTGTGACTGTTTACACGGAGGGTAGCCCTCGCCCGCACACACCTACACACACTGTTTTGAGCCCATGTACGTGACGACTATGAGGTGCACAATGCTGTCAGATGGGCCAATAAAGGTAAGTGATGCGAGCTGCCGGAGCCTCTCTGATGAATGTTGAGGGGGAGCAGAGGCTGGCGTGGCATACATCACCCCTCCGCAGCTCAGCTCGCACGCGTTTCTGAATGGGAGTGAGATAAATATGGCCGCGAAGCCCCGACGGTGAATGAATGAAAGCCCCGTGCGTGTGTGCTCGTGTCCATGTCAGTGCCTTGTGTACTCTTGTGTATTTCTGCGTCTATCATTTTTATTTTTTTTTGTCCCCCCATCCAGTGTGTCCGATTCAAATCTGTTTAGTCAGAGGCGTCAACAAAAACATTTGCCGTCTCTCTGTCCCACACATTGAGCGCGCCACGGAGGAAAAATAGCCCGCCGCATTCGTTACCGGGCTGTGAGTTATAGACGACTCCGCTGCCGTGACAGTGTCATCGGTACTGAAGAGCCAGGGGGCCTTGAGGCAAAGATAATGTACATAAACCATGTGTTTGCACGTGTGCGTCTCTTAAAAAACTGGCTTGTACGCGTGCTTGTCTGCGCCGCAGCGTGAACGATGGAGAAACCAGGACATCTGCGCTCACTTACAGTGTCAACAACCCCCTACTCTCAATCTATCAGTGTTCAACGTTGGATGTTATGATAGAACAATGCTACAGTACATGTGTTGGACCGAAGGCACACACAGCACACACTATTAAGTTCCATGTAGGATTCAAGCTGGGTTTGAATAACCTTTACTGTTGTTCCTCGCCAGCGCCGCAATTACTATAGGACCTCGTTATAATTTGACCTTATTCTTCAGATTTCCACTTCTGCGGAACATTGCTACAATCTGCCCCCCTGCCATGACATCCTTTATCCACCACTTCTCCACCTCCTCGCACTCCTCCTCCCACTCCGCTGCCAAATGAAGTATATTTATGGCACCTGTGCTGGAAAAACAGTCTCCAGGAGACGTCCCTCTAATTTCATTTTCAAAATGCCAGCAATAAATTTATCAAATGGGCTGAATCGAATCGGAGTCACACGCATTGCCATCCGTCACGGGCTGTCCCTCAGGGGCCTGTGGGCGTATTTAAGCCAGCCAAAAACCTCTGCTGGCAGGAGAGAAAGACAGAGTGTTGAGAGGGGAGGGTGTCCTGCAGGAGGAGGCAGATGAATGTAGTGGAGAAATGTGCTGAGAACAAGGGTGTGTGAGCATATCTTTATGTGCTTAGATGGATATGCGCATGCATAAATTAGCCTGTGCGCGAGCGCCGATGCGCACGTGGGCACTGAGGTCAATGCTAATTCTTCAGCACATAGGAGCCCGATGCCGGAATCTCAGTTAAGCACTTTGGCTGTCAATACGCCGGCTTAATAATTGATTAATTGCAGCACAATTCAATTGATTGTTTTGCTCGTTTTGCATTAGCGGATCCCTTTCAGTTCAAACAACACTTTGAGCTTCATCCCTCCGTTGCCTCTGGGAACTCCAGGTTCACACGCTCTGTGACCTCACCTTTCCTACTGCCTCATCTTCAGTACCTGACTTTGGCACCTTTGCCCCTCCATTTAAATGCCCCCGTCCCCGCTTTCCATTTTTTTTTCAGCCCTTTTCCCTCCACCTCTCTTTCATTGTCTTCTCAGCATTTATCACGGCGCAGGTTAAGCCAGGCGTGAGTGACGGCAAAGCAGCTTAGTACTAACAGTTCTAATGAAGTCAGGCCCCATATTCCTGTAACAGGGATCAGTGGAGCTATTCTGTGAAGCCTGTCAGCATTTAATGATTAGATGAAACATTCAGACATCCGGGACGAGAAGATATGCACACTGATACACGGTAATACCCTGGAGTGGTCTCTCTCGCGCAGATCCACAAACATTTATTCATGTGCACGCCCTCGCCGCTCTGACGCATGCGTGCGCACACTCACGTGTGCATGAGCGCATGCCCTGCCACTCTCCCCACTTTGTAGAGGCCTTGATTTATGACTCGAACGTGGCATCAAGGGTATGCACTGCAAAGTGATTGGGAGAAAAACAAATGACAGAGGGTTTCGGAGAACGAGCAATCTGGCTATTGATTCCCGCTATGTGCAGGAAGGTGGAGGAAAAAAAAAAAGTAAGCTGCATGCTAGAGATTTACCCCTCGCCTTGATGAGCAGATTGTAAACAACTCCGCATGCTCTGTTCAAGATGCATGCTGTGATCCGTGATTTTTTACGGCTCCACACTTCAGCTAAAAAAGCTTGATAGAAGATCAATCGAAAGGCCAGCATCTCAGAACCTGTTTGAACGTTTCAACATTCATCTCCGATTCATTCTCCATCCTATTAGATTAAGTTATCTCACTTAGCGCCCAGGCGTGCTAGTTCAGTGTGAGTTCGTGCTGTTCTATGTCTTGTTAATGTCAGTGTGTTTGTGAGTGGGATGCCGTTTATTTTGTGTGTGTCTTTAAATGCAGAGAAAGTGAGTGACGGGGGGGAATGGTTGGGTCACCAGACTGCCTGTTCGGCAGAATGAAAGGCTGCACGTTGGGGATTGGCCGCTCTTTGCCCCATTAGCCACACATGCTAATTTACCTGTCAGCTTACTGCTACACAATGAAACTACGCTCGTGTCAACTTCTGTCTCCCCTTTTTCTCCAGGCTCCCCCTTTAAATCTGTAAATCTCCAGATCTCTCCCTCGTTACATTTTGTTCAACATTTTCCTTACGCTGCTAAATTGGAAACATGTTCTGTCCTCACACCAGTAATTTCCCTCCCTTTTGTGAAAGTACCTGGTTAGCTCCAGTTGAAGAATCTTAAGACTCCAGATTTGACCTAAATGTATGTGCATTTCTGCCAATGTGCAGCTGCTGCACCAAGTCTCTCTTGTATCTCTTAGTTTGCAAAGCCTCCTTAAAAGTACTTGGGGGCTAAACTGCTTGAAAATATAGTTATATAAGGAAGCACATTCAGCCAAAGAAATGGGGTTAGCTCAGCATATAAAAATGCCCGCTGAGTGTAATTCCAAAATTGGTAACTAATAATCATCATACAGTAATCCTCTTGTGATCTTCTCAGCTATTAACTTCCTTATACTGTAAATCCATGTCCAAAAAGCTTTTCTGGCTCTGTGGTCGCATTAAAGTAGGAGTATGTGGTGTTCCTGTGAGGTAATGTAATATACATGAAGTTAAGTACTAGCTAGGGTGTAAATAATGATGTGTGAGAGACCTCATCTAGGCCTGTGAATAAAAACCTTAAACCATTTCCTTGATTGCGCACTAACCACCTTTTAACATAGAGGTGCTAAGTTGGTGAGATAGAGGAAGTCTTTGCAAAACCTCCTTCTTTGCAAATTTTTATCCACTCAAGCTGGTTTTATCCTGATATTTTTTTCCATCTTGCTGCTACTGACTCTGAACAAAACATGATGATGATGATGCATATCTACACTCCCTATAATGCACTACATTTCACTGCTAAGCAGTGAAAGCTGTGATAGTTGTGGAGGCGTCTTGCAAGTGATATTATGAGGCTGTTACGTACATGAACAATATCAGAGTGTGTTAGCTGCGACTCTTCAATTACACACACCCATAGACTGTATATAAATATGTAGATAATGCGTCCCCACTTCCTTGCATTGGCTAAACCGATGCTATTTTCTCAAGGATACATTCAGTGCCATCTTGCATGTTTAGAGCCAGAGTCTGTGGAGTACAGTCCTCCACCAGTTACAAGGAAATGTTGGTTTATACACTGCACTTATTTATTTATTTCCCCCCCAGCTCTCATAGTCCCACAGGACCGCTTCACAGAACTGTTGGCATGACAACTCGTAGTCATGATCTCACATCCTACTTCTATATCTATATTATCAAATAACTCAGTGAAGTTATTGGAAAATTTGACACTTGACTGTGCATCAGCATTTCACAGTATTAACTATGTAAAATGACGAAACATCCTTGGAAAGAAAAAAAAGTGTGTATTTTTCCGTTTTAGTTTGGCACAAGTCTCATCAACTAACATAGAGGGGGTGGAGCTTATGTCCTACGCTGCAGCCCGTCACCAGGGGGAGCTCTACTTGCTTTGGTTTCACTTTTGAAGAGCAGTTCCGCCCTCCATCTTTATACTGTCTATGCATCCCCTCCCCCCATAATTAGAGAAACTAACAAGTACAGCACAGTACTATATTAAGACGTACTGCATGCTATTGCATTAATAATATAACAAGTAATTCAAAGCGCCTTATGTTTTGCTGTGTTATTACCCTGCATTAGAGGAGTAAACCAGGTACATATGTTTGCCATAATTAATTCATCAAACGGTGGTATTTAGGAAATGGGAGGAACCTGTTGTTTTTATTTGATCAAAGCTAATTGTCGTCATAAATTTAAGTATAGCTGAATGCAAACCAGGATCAAGCTTGTTCATTATCTGTGATTTGCCTGTTAGTTGTGTTGTTTTTTTGTTTTTTTTTACACAAAGTGGTAAATTAGTATATTATTTTTGTTACAGCTTGGTGGGTGTTTATTTATATGTTTTCTGTTGAAGATGAACTCTTAAGCAGTGCAGTGAAATTCTGTTTCTTATTATTTTCAGAGATGGCTGTTTATAGCAGGCTTTGTTGATCATATACCTGTCATATGGTTTCACAGCTGTTGCTTTGTTTTACTTTTATTTCTAAGTTTCACTAACCATCTACACTTTGTTGGAATGTAACAATACATTTAGTTTAGGCTTTGGAAAGAAATACGGCTATACTCACTTTCTCTTCAGGAGGCTTCCGGACTTCACTCATTCTGTAGGTAGCTCATCAGTCCGCTTACTAAAGGCCAGAATAAAAGAACATGTAGTTATTAGATTCTTCTTGGTCCCCAGAGAATGAACTATACTTGTCTGTGATGGTTCCCAGTCATCCAGGTCATGGTATATCCAAAAAACTGACACAAGTCGTACCAGTCTTTGGTCGTTATAAGAAACAAAGCAAGCAAGTTTCAGGTGGCCTACAAACACAGATGTTCTATTTAAACTCCCATCCAGTCCCTTCCTACATAAAGAAGCGATTCAGATGAGTGGCGGAACATCTTCTCAGTTTTTTTTTTTTTTTTTTTTTGGATGTATTTAGTGACTTGTGATTTCCTGACTTCCCTCGCTCAGTCATAAGTAAATGAGGGCAAATCTGATCGCCACAAACAATTGGACATTCCTGATTTTCACATTAATATGTCTCTCGATCAGTCCCTGATTTTTCACTCAGCGCCATCACCCTCAGCTGTATTTTCTGTCGACTACACAAAAATGGTGTAAGATGGTATCTGTAAGTGCCATCCTCGTTCACAAACCGCCGCAGCTAACAAAGCCAATAAAGTTGCTGTAGACTCTTTGTCTTTTTGTCCGTCTGCTACCTTTTTGTTCGAGCAGTCTCCTTGAATGACACAAGAATTTTGTCTGCGCAAGATGAAATACTATTGCACTCTAGTCTTGCTATTATTCCCCTTGAACCAAGCTAAGAGAATTTCACTCAAGCTTCAAACTACAATGGAAACACTACAGCTTGAACATTATATTCATTGAGTGTAATTTTGCAATAACTTGTATATATATATACACATATATGAACATCATAATATAATAGTAATGTTTTTTTTTCTTACAAAGCCCTGCATGTAGTCAGAGAAGTGAATGGCCTATTTTCTGCCGTGGATCCTGCAGATGATGCCGTGGATCCTGATGAGATAAAAACATGATCACTTTGACCTTTTACTTTTGTGTGTGTGTGTGTGTGTGTGTGTTATGATTCTAGACGAGTTGTGGGTTCTGAAGAGAGAGGGGTCCTTATTGCCGAGGTCTGGCCTACATCGGGTCGCCCAGGCGAACTAATAAGGTCCAGCATGTATGGATTTTAAATGTCAACATGAGACACTGCAGGTTCAGTGCAGACGCCCCTAAATCTAAGTGACTGAACCAGGAGGGGGAAAAAAAGAGACCTAAGTGATGAATAGTGTCACCTGTGCATGAGGCAGAGAGTAGCTCCTTCTTCAACAATGTGAAAGGCTCCTCGTTATCATCTCACAAGAGGCTGATAATGGGTTTTGTTTGCCAGGCTAAACCCCACAACATGTCCAAGTGAGTGTTAGCCAGAGAGAAAGATAAAGATGAAACCGCACAAAGGGAGCCTCGGCAGACCCACATCTTAGACTCATTAAGACTGTCTGGCCAATGAAACATTTCCGCGGCAGCTACAGAGAGGCATGATAAAAGCAGAGACAAAGTCTTAAGAAAAAGAATGGAAGACGGAAGTAAATTTATCACCCGTCTTTCCTATAGAATTCAGTTCTAAGCCCCAACTGCCAATTAGATACGAGGGCAGGCTGTTTCCTTGACGGATGAACTTAATTTGATATACTGTGTTCTGCTCAGTAGGGTGCAACACTGATTGAACTGGTGTATGGGATTCTGAGGCTCTCCACGCGGACTGAAGTGTAATTGACTACATAGAGATGGACTGACACTTATCATAACAGCTCTCTCTTTGCTAGAGCAGTTTGATTTACAAGGTGGGTCAGGTTTCTATCTGACGGAGTGTGTCAGGTATCTGAAGATTAGAGCGTCGAGGCTCGTGTTGCCGCGTTGCATTACCCGGGAACAGAGCTCCACTAATCCCATTGAGTAAATAACTCTGTCATGATTCGACACCGTGTTTTTTTTTTGTTACGGGACTGCCATCTCTGAGTCACCTAGATGATTCATGCGTCTTTGTCTGTTCACTGACAAGATGCCACAGTTAGGTCTGAAGCCCTACAGGGCCGGCGTTGCCAGGGAAGCGGGTGGCATATTGCACCCAGCAGGACCGCTCCTATGTAGGCCCGCTCGGTAGAGGGATTTGGCCGGCGTGGATTAGCTCAGCGGGGCGAAACCGAAGGGAAGCAGACGGGGCAGATGGGGGAGGGACAGATTGGGAGTGAAAGAAGGATGTCTATCTCTGCTCAGGGCAACGGGCACCTGAGAAAGAGCTGCTGAGAATTCTGGCGAATCTTGTTCGTGAGCTGGTGAGCGACGTGCACCAGTGAAACGTGACGCGGCCGCCCACGCCCCTGTCATTCGCTATAAACTGAGAGCCAAACTAATCAGCAGTACATTCAGATTTCTTTATTTCTTTTGAAATAGTTTTGCCCTGGCTCCCACTTTTGGATTTCTTCCTCGAAACGTTCAAGAACAATTAGAAAATTCTGAGTGAGGGCTTGTAAATATTCATTTAAATGTCCATAATGAGATAAACACATCTCCCGACTTCGCAGTTAGACTAATTAAGCAGGCTATTCCCCCTGCACAGCTCTGTGCTCTCAAATCCCGTCAACTGCTCAAAGGCGTGTCACCACAGCAATGGCAGATGGGTGTTCTCCAGCCAGAAATAAACTAGGAGGCTGAAATGGTTAAAACACACACACACGCACACACACAAACAGGGACGAGAGCAGAGCCAGACAAACTGCTGAGGAAATGTGTCTTTATTCTTTGTGCAAACTGGCCCATTCTGTCCGAGGCATGGCTCTACTCCAAGAGTTTATTCCCAAACTTCAGATGCAAAGCCTATTCGTTTTCTGACACCGAAAAGGGCCAGGAAAATGAATCGGGGTCTGGACAAATTGGCGTCGCTCACACAAGCGCAGTGGGAGGAAATTCTCAAATGTGGAAGTCGTGTCCTTCTTCAGCTCCTCTCCAGCATCTTTTAAGACTTTCTCCCAAAAAAAATAAAATATTCAAATTTTTGCCATTCGCACATTGACAGATTTTTTTTTTTTTTTTTTTTTTTTTTTACAGTATTAGTCATTAGACTGACACTTTTTCAGCACATCATTACGTTAGTGCCGTCTTCCCTTTGAAGTCACGTAATAAGATTTGGTCCTGTTACGGAGGACAATGGTAAAGAGAGAGAGCTGAGCGAAGGAGGGGATGATGAAGTGTCACATTGTGAGGTGGATTTGCTGCATCAGATAATCAGGCCCCACATTTGTTTCTCCCCGGATCCTAGAATTCATCTCGTAGAGATGAGCACAAACCACTGCAGAGCGTCGTCCATTCAGTCGCATTAGAAGTCGCAAGGGGGAGAAAATGATTAGGGAGATCACCGGGCCTCTTTGCTATGCTTTCCTCTTTTTTATGATGGGATCAGGGATTACCCTTTGGAATATTATTTTAAAAAAAATGCATTAGCTCGGTCCAAAGATTAATTAAAAAATGTGTTTTTAATTTACGCTCTTGGCATTATCAGTGTTTGCTGTTGTGGCTCCAAGGGGGAAAGCTCACTGGTCACCTGCCCATTGTTCTCAGAGGGTCCATCTGCTTCTTCTTCTTTTTTGGCAGTGTAAAGTAACTACTTTACACTCAGCAGAAATTAGGCTAACAAATTACCGTATATAGCTACATAAGTTCCCCGTCAGCCTGTTTACCCTGGAGAGAGAGGTGGCACCTAGGAAGCGCGGTGGGCCCAAATGGATTATTCTAGGCTAATTCCAAGCACAACTCGGCTCGCATCCATCAATAATTCATGTGAAAGTCTTTGAAAGGTAAACACTGCCTAGCCCATTAAGAATCCAGATTGGCACGGTGCCGTGAAGGCACACGTACTGTACACAGCTTAACTCCACGTACAGAAGGTGTGTAGCCTCAGCAGGAGAAGGATGTGCTCTATATGGAAATCCAATGCTCATTAGAGGAGGTGGAATCTCCTGCAGACCCATAACCAGCATTACCTTACTGCAGCATGAGTGCTGAATTGATGCTAAAGATGGCAGTAGAGGGAGGCAATTAGAGTGACAGCTGGTGCTGGGATGTGTTAAGTTTGTGGATTGATCTTCTCTGGCAGCTTTGTTTCTGTTCACTTCAGACATACGGGAAACTTGAGCTCTCATTCAGTCGGTAAAAGCGTGCAGCTAAAATGCTAAAGAGGGTCACGCTCCCGCTGTAAACTTCACTTCACTCTACTCTAGTCTGTATCATTTTGCACATTGACTTTCCTCCCAATTTACTCGGAGGCAGCTTTGCTTTGTCTTTCATGTGCTTTTCCAGGGTCTGCGTGTGATTCAGAGGCCACTGGGAGTTGCTGGGTGTGCGCTGTGTTTACATACTGGAGCTTTTAGCAGTTCCCTGTCCTCAGCACTACAATTCCCGCCTGAGCAATGAAAGACGGGGAGTGGTTTCTGTCTTTCTCTATGCGTGATGCTCATTAGATAAAGAGGAGGTCCGCGTACTTTACTTCCGCTATTAGTTCACAGCCTGCTTGCTTGTCAATCTGTATGTTTCTCAATTTCCCGCTATCCTTCTCTCATCTCGCAATGCTCTAGAGATGGTCTTCTCAGTGCAAACAGCATCTGTCCGGCAGAATAATAACATCTATAATCCCTCCCCCGAGAGTCACGGGGGAAAACGTAGTGTTTACTGCTCATTTTTCTAACAAACTATGCAACAGAACCTTCTAGATATCGGCTTTGTAGACATCGCACATGGGATCGTTTTCTAAAATGCATCAGTTTGGAAATAACAAACTGCAATAACAAGAATTTGACTTTACTTTTATATAAGACTCTCCTCTGCACTTCTTTAGAAGATCATCAGTCCATGAGATGGATTTTCGTGTGGGGCTGAACCTGATAATTGGAGAGGTATATGCTGTAGTGTTTTCCCGGTTTTAAAATGTGTTGCCATGACTCCTTCCCTGTAACGCCTGCTTGGCTCTGGCAAATAGTCCCAGAGCACTGCTCTCTAACAGGTAGAAATTAGGCAGTTCCTGGAGAGAGGAAATCATCTTTTCAGCATCACATGCGTGGGAAAGGTGCACTCAAATAAAATCAGATTTTATGGCAGGATTTCAACCATATGGATATACGTCTCAGTGCGGAGAGCAGCGAGAGAAAAGCGGCTTGGAGGGCTTCCCAGTGGGATTAAATGTGTACATGTGAGTAAACGCGAGCGCGTGCGTGCGTGAAGGTGAGCGGTGCGTGCTTCGTTATGGTGCGTATGTCCGTGCGTGTTCCGGTGTGTGAGCGCTGCCGCTCCTCTTGCAGCTCACTCCATTAGCAAGTAGGGATTCCTGTGCTCCGCTCCTAGCAAGAGGAGACCAATTAAAGCCATCAGGCGGCGTCGGGGGAGCCGAGCTGCTCTCAGAGCCCGTGGAGCTGAAGAACAGAGGGTTTAGACTGCCTCAGTCCTCCACCTTTAGCTCTGCGCTGCTTGCAGACAAGAGATTCTGGGACAGTCACAGGTATACACACAATTAAATGATACATGGATGTTATTATTTATTTATTTATTTATTTATTTATAGCTATTTTTTGCATCACTCTCTAAAAAGACTTCTTTCGGTTTTCATCTCTTGTAAAAGCCTGTTGTATTAGTACAAGTTTATACATTGTGATAATTATAATCACTTAATCCAGAATCACAAGGGGACATGTTTCAGCTTACATCGGCCACTGAAGGCCAGGTCAGCCTATTGCAAGGTTTATTTATTTATTTATTAATTTATTCTCCCAAGGGTAGTTTAGAGTTTCAAGTCAAGCTTTTGGGTGGCACAGGGAGGTTGTTGTCATTTACCACAGGCTTTTTTGGATAATGTATGCTTTAAACTCTTATTCTGCCCTCACTAGAAGTGGGGTCAAGATTGCTTCGGGTCCTTCAATAAACATCCAAGAGACGTCTTGGCAGTTGATATGTTTACTGAAAGAAGCGCTGTGAAACTACAATACATAATAAGGAAAAGCAAAGACAGTTACAAAATACACAAATACTGAGATATGAAAGAATGAGGCACAACACAAATACACACCACCGCATATTGGATTCGCTCACCGGTGGTATCGGCGATTAGCGAAAATTATATATTAATATCGTGGCCCTTTTTTTTTTACTTCTGTAACACATAAGGTTCATATCCGCCACAACTTTAAAACCACTGACAGGAGAAGTGAATAATATCGACTCGACCCATAGGACCCACTAAGACTCCCACTAACGACATCCTGTTCACGCCACAGAAAACCCATGTCCATTCTCTGATGAGTCACAGCTGTTTTGGAGACCTATGTAATTAAGCGGGAGAAACAACAGCAGCGTACACTATGACCCCCTCTCTACAGTCTAGTACTACTAACTCTACTAACTCAATGCAGGATTTATTGGGTCTTGTTTATAAGAGAGTGTTCATGCACTTTGGTAACTCCAAATCCTACTTTTTTGCGCGGCCCTGCTTCATTATACCGATAAAAGCTGAATGATTCCAAAAGGGAGGCTGTCGATGCGGTTAGGGTGCTTGCTTCAGTACTTTCAGCGAAACACTCCCATCTCTCTAATAGAGATGCAGAGAGGACTAGCAGCGAATCAGCCTAGTTTGAGGCCTTCCCAGTGGGTGTTATTATTGTGTGGTTTTCCTGCAGCCTTCCACACTAATGCTCCTCTCGTCTGCGATGCTTGACCATGCTTCGGGGCTTCGTTATGGCGTTCAGGCCAGGGATGTCATACCCGGTTTCAAAACAAGGCACTGGATATGAACTTCCTCTTCTCGTTCCTCGCCCCTCCTTCCACTGTGCCTCCTGTGCACCCCACCCCCCCACCCCCCAGCCCACCCCCCAGCCCCAGGGATCACTGTTGTGGAAACAGGGTCCGCTCCGTAGTGTCTACTGAGTAGGTAATAACTTGCTGTTCATGCTCAGATAAAGAGCTCCATTCGTTTAAGTGGCTGCTCTCTTTCCACACACGAGTGACACCTATCCCCCGGGAGAGCGGCGGTGAACTACAGGGTTGAAAACACAGACGCAGCCCTCGCCAGCCCTGATTGCCTCCCCTGGAGCTCTTTGGTGGAGGAACCTAACCCCTTCAACACACCAAGTCCCCCGGCCTCATTTTCCATCTGATTTTCATTTCTTTCAGTGGGAATCCCTTTTTTTTTCTTTTTTTTTTAACTCCATCCTTCATTCCCCTGCGCACCTCTTAATGCGCTAACTCATCGCCTCTATTATCCCATTCACCTGCTACCGCGCTTCCCCGTCTGCCGCTCTAATCACACCTCCTCTCCGTTCACCCATGACTCTTCGGTGCATTCCTCCTCGCGCTCTCTGACGTCCTCCTTCCCGTGCTCCTCATCTCTGTCATGAGGCTTGATTGTTCCACTGTCCTCTACCCATCCACTCTTTCCTGGCTCTGTCTCCCCGGCTGTGAGGTCCCCGAGCACTGGGAGTCACTGATGTGTGTGCCGGTCAGCGGTACTCATGGGTAATGTGTAGATCATTCATCCTGTGGACAGGTGCGTAATAGAGGCAGGACGAAGGGGAGAAAGGGGACAGTTCGAGATCTCTGGGGGTATGAGAATCAATTTCATCTGGAGTCACCAGAGCAAGGAAGCAGAACCCCCCCCTCTCCCCCGACCCCCTCTCTCTTTCTTTGCATCCCCTTTCTCTCTGTCCCTTACTCTCTCTGTCTTCATCCCCCCCCCCCCCCCCCCCCCCCCCCCCCTCTCTCTCTGACTGTGCGCACTGATCTGCTCACAATGCACTGTAGCGTTACACTAGCCAAGCGGCGGGATAAATCCCTACACATATTAGAACACAGAAGCCATTATTTAAGTCAACCCCTCTTCCTTGGCTCCTGCAAGAAAATTATAGTCCTGAACTGCAGAACAAAGGAAACACACTCTCTTTTCTCCCCTCCACCATATTTCCCTGGGCACATTCGCACATCAGAGAGCACTAAAGAGAGAAATAGAGATGGGCAGGAAGAAAAAAAAAAAAAGAAAAAACATCTCACAGAGATTGGCCTTGTGGTGCTGCTGTACTGCCGCGGTGAAAGGCCTGCTACGCTTGTGCTGGTAGGCCAGCGGACACAAACACTGACGCTGACTTGCACGCAGGCTTTCTCAGTCACCTGTGAAATGGAGCTTCGCTTAAAACAGCGCGACATGCCTTCGCTCGGTACCTTTCGCAAACACGTGCATGCTAATGCCTCTAATGGCGTGACCATCAAGCGCGGGTTCCACTTCATAAATCGAAATGAATGACTATTGGCTGGCTAACACACACCATTTGACCTGGCACGCTGGGGAAAACGATGATGAGGGAGACGGGAAAAATTGCCCATCAATCACAACCACGGATGGTCAGGCGCTCTCATCTAGTAGTAGTAATGTTCAGTGAATTGATTATGGAATGATGAGGTGGTGTAAAATGCTGCGTCTCACGCATTTATAGCAGACAAAACACTTTTTTTTCAAATTCATGACGGCCATAAATGGTTTAAACAGATGTTAATGTTCCTACACAATGCCTGCCGCGGAGTGTCAGTTGTGTGTGTGTGTGTGTGTTATCTCTTAGTTGTAAAGTAGGCAGTGATGAGGCGAGATCAAGATTGCGTGTGCCAGAATTAAAACAGAGGGAGAAGGATACAGAGAGTGAAAGACGCAGAGAGCCGAGGGAGGTTCTGCAAAGTGGGTTTTCCACTCTACCAGCACAGAAATGATGCATAACTCCACAGTATGCCCTTTAATTGGCACTATTAATATCAGTTAAAGTTTTAATACCTATTTATTAAAACTTTTTTTTTTCAGAGGCCTAATGTGAATAGAATTATGAATCTCAAGGGCTGCGCACTATAAAAAGACTCGGTCATAAATTATGAATGCTCTACCACTTCATCTGCAAGATCTCACTCCTACAAGATTTGTTAAAAAAGAAATAGCCCAAGGGTCTAATATTAGGATCAGTTTTCATCATTAAATGTGGTGCACGAGAGTTGCCCCATTGCTTTAATTCTGTTAAAAATGTAAACATCACCTCCACGTCGCCCCGAAAAGCTCTGGCACCGGTTCGGGGCTGCTCATCGTTAGCTCGTGGAACCGCAGCTGACAGATGATCTGTAGTCCGAACTGGTCGCGTATGAAATGTAAACAGAGCGCGGAGGCAGACGGGGAGGAATTCTAACTCGCACAGCAGCCCAATTTGTCTGTTTGTATCATTAAAGTCCTTTCCTCTGTCAGATAATCTGTGAAAAGCCCTCACACTTATCTTTTGGGGGGGGAAAATGCAAAAATGAACTGAGAAACATTTTAGGAATCCAGTTATCCCCTGTCTTTAGAATTAATTATGCTTCGGAGATTAGGAACTTTCTCTGACGCTGCGTCATCCATGGTTCACAGTTTGTTCTCTACCAAAAAGTTTTTAAGTAGGAAGAAAGGATCTGAGTAGCCTGGCAATGAAGGCTGGAAGGAACGAAACAGGATACCCCAAAACAAAGCTCAGTGATTCCATGTGGTAGCATGTGAATTAACATGTGTCAGACGGACTATTGTGTTGTATATATGTTCAATCCATTTTTTTAAGCAGCGTCTGCGATGTTACTTTCCACATGATCTTTGAATTAGCCTTAAGATATCATCTCAAGGAATGTAGATTTGTCGGTCATTTCTACTTAACGTATGGACCTAAACACAACTACTGCTGTGGGAAACGCTCCGAATGTGCGTCACGTAACACTAAATATTAATGTGACTTCCTGAACCAGGTTCCCAAAGTAACCCCTCCCACTTCTTAGCCCTGTTTGAAATTAAAATGGCACTTGCATCTTCCTCCTCCACGCTCCACTTCTTTTCTTCTCTTCTTTATCACACCCTGAACCAAGCCCGAGTATTCTTTTTCATCACTTCCCCCACAGTGGTCCCCTGCACCTCCATCTCCACCTCATGGTTTCAGCTGGAGAGTGTGAAATGAAGCTTGTATAATTAAATATTAACAGCCTGCCGATGAGGGGATTGAGAGCGAGGGTGGGAAGAGGAGCACGCCACTGAATCCTCTGCCCTACTTCTTACAGTTAATGTCCACTGGGAATTATTCATGTATCGGCTAACCTGCACTGGCACCTAAGAAGGCACCGGGGTAGCAGTGAGCGGTGCCAAAGTGGCACTGAGTGAGCCAAGGTCAATCAGCATTAATAGAAATCTTATTGGGGTGGTAAAATTCCAGGGTGGAGTGAAGCTTTTATTATTAATTAGCCTGTCAAGATGCTGCTGTTCTTATCTGTTTGGACGGGACGTGGATGCCGTGCAGTTTTAGCACTAGCACGAATGGAAACTGAACGTTGGAGTTATTATGTGACTCTAAAGTGAGTCAACACATGTTTGTGAGCAGCACAAAACACGCTCGCATAAATAATTCCCCATGAAATATTCAGTCGCAACTTTCATGCGGAACACAGCGTTTGAGTGAAGCCAGACTTTTTTCTTTTTTTTTACGAGGGAGTGCTGATTTTAATCCACTACATATTATCATATTTGTCTTCAGCTGACTCGTAGCTTAGCATGTTACTAATAGCGGAGGAAAATGTGTAAACCCTCCTAGGGGACGATGCTCGTTCCAGTTCTGCTGTTTGTTGAGGCATTAACATTCACGCGTCCTCATAATCTCAACAATTAGACTTGATTAAACCGGGGTTTATGCAGTATCTGAGCAGCGTGAGCCGACTGGCATAATGCGCCGCGCTCTCTTATTTTCACCATTAGGTTCGACAAAGAGGATATATTAGTGTAATATGAGGTATTAAAACAAAAGGCAAACTTGAGGTACAGTTTGTCCTCGGTTGTTCTTGCGCTTAGAGGGTTACTGTTGCATGGTGTGCTTAAGCTCTCTCTGATACTCAGTCAGGCGAGCAGGGACCCCTCTGCTCTCCGAGCGTATGCGCCTGTGCGTTGCTCTGTGCGTTGCTCTGTGCGTGCATGCGTCAGTGTTGCCGTTAATAGTGGACACAGGCAACGTTGCCCACCACGGCTCCTTAATTTCTCTCGGCGAGATATCGATGTTCAGCGCCAGCGCTTCACGCAGCTCAAGGAGTCCGTGAAGCAATTAGGGTTCTCTGCCGCCTCTGGTGTGTCATCTCCAGTAAATAAAGCTCCCCTGCAGCTCCAGGCGAGCCATGACAGGAGAAAGTATGGAGCAGGATGCTTCTGGAATTCAAAGGCAAGAACACCCACTAACTTCTCCTCCCTTATGTTTCTCCTGCTTCGCTGAATCACAGATTCCAGTGGAGGGAGTGGGAGGTAGTTTGTGTGTGTGTGTCTGTGTGTGTGTTTGTATCAAGTGTGTGATCTTCCATCTAGAAGTGACCACCCAGTGAGGCTAATGGTCCCAGAGCTGGCTGCATCTCCAGTTGCGTGAGCAAGTTAACCAACCGACGCACAACACGTATGGCACGACAAACTTGTTTTGGCTTCACTCATGCTTTATTCCCCTTTGTTCCAATTGCTTTACTCAGTGATGTGGATGCTGGACGTTTACGCAGTAAACTCAGCACTCTGCATGAATGCAAACCTAAACCCCCCTTCAGAAACCATTCCAGCCGTAATGACAGGTTAGTTTTTGATCCATTCTTACCTGCTGCCTCTGGCTGATTGTCGTTAATCTATATATACCTGCCATCTACACACACACACACACGCACACACACAGACACACACACACACACACACACACACACACACACACACACACACACACACCTCCTCAGGATGCGCAGCAAGCAATTATTCCGCTCTTTGGTTCTCCAGAAGGACCACAAACACACATTTAAAGTTAAAATAGCTGATGAAGGTCCACAGCATGCCACCGCAGATTTTTGCCCCTTTGGAGTTTTAAAATCCAAACGTGTTGGTTGTTTATTTATTTATCTATAAATAAATAAATTATTTTTAAGCGCCTGCCTGCCTGCCTGGCTGCCTTCCTGCCCCTCACAGGAGGCATTTGTTATGTATAGTCTGAGGAGCAAAGTTGAGCCAGGGAGAGAAGGCTCAGGGAGAGGGAAATTGGCAGCGAAAGAGAAGAGTAGATGATTTCCCCCGCTACCACTCAAAGAGTAAACACAATAATAGTGCTCACCTATCGGTGTGCGGGGCTTAGCGGAGGACCCAGTCACCCAGCATAACTACGGCATGCACAGCTCTAAATACCTGCTTTAACCAACTCCACAGTGACGGGAAGGCTGAGACGAGGGTGAAAGCCTCACATCATACCACCACCGCTAATGATGCTGTCGCTAATGACTAGGCTGCCACCACCATGAATCATCATCACCGTCGGCGTGGTCATCGTTGGCCGTTTTCAGAGCCCATTAAGTGACTTACACAGGACCGAAAGAAAACAAACAAAGATTAAATCAACGGGAAAAATACGAGATGGCAGCTTAGCCAAAATAATCACCATTAAAGTAAAACACTAAATGGCCGATCAAGGACTATTAAGCAATGATAATTAGGTGAATGTTTTTATCTTTAAAATGGCGTGTAAAAGATTTGCCTGAGCTTATTGGAGATGTCAGTCCAAACACGAACTTTCATCAGGACATGTAATAATGTTGCTGTTATTCTTTTCCGTATTATTTTTAAATTTTCTGCCAGTGATTTAGACGTGCGGGCTGATGTCGATATTTTCAACAGTGTTTTGTTGAGGTTTATTAGTAATACTATTTGTTTGGCGTTGCTGCTAATGCGTTGCCGCTAATGACAACGGTATTGCAGCGGGAGGGAGAGGACTGGCCTGTTTGTTGCTGAGCTTGTAGAAGAATGGCTGAACATGCACCTGCCATCTCCAGAGATACTCATTAAAGAGGAGAGATGCCAAGTCCCTACATCTCAGTTCCCCTTTGCAGACACACAGTGGAAACTGCACGCTGCGTAGTCACACGCACAAGAGCACACACATTTTTAATCATCAAAATTGGATTTTCTTTTCCCTCCTCTTTCATTTGCCGATTCCTAAGAAACAAAATTAAACATTTCGTTTTTTGGTTTTTGCTTCCCAGCTGCAGCGAGAGTAAACGGTGGCGATGCAGGTTAAGGTGTGAAATTACAGCCTAACACTATCTCCTCCTCTCCAACTTAAAAACCAGGGCAGCAGCTAATGCCGTGGAGTAGTGCCTCACCTTATTATCATTAGCTATTTTCAGGAGCCTCTGCGAATGTGTAGATTGAACGAGAAGAGATGAAAAAGAAGCACGTATGTCTGATTACATTTGCTGCCCGGGCCTTGTCGCCGACCATGTAGATGGATATTGGCAGATCAAAGCGCGCTGAGTGGCCAGTGTGCGGAGAGTGAAATAAGATATACTCGCTCACTGCGCACATACATGCTAACGGCTCTGATGAGTTCACGCCCTCGGTCACAATTTGAATTCATTTGCATGTGGCATGTTGAATTTGTGTTTAGTCCTAATCCCACATGAAAGAAACATCATGTAAATACGTCCGTCCTTTGATCATGAAAACTCGCTCGAATCGCAACTATTTTACAAAGTTGCCTGCACATAACCTTAATTATAAGCTAACAGCGATAGAGTCTAATTCTGCACACCTTTATGCACAATATATCTGTAATGTGTGTGAGGGTACACAAATGTGTATGTGCTTCTTTTTCTTTTGCGTGACGGAGGAGCGCTCTTAAAGGCAGAACAAGGTGAATAGAAAGACTTGGCTGAACTTTGAACCGCCACGACTAATTGGTCTTGCAGTTCCTTAGGCTTCCCGCTGTTCCTCTACCAGCCCCCATTACTCCAACCCCCTTTTACTCTCAGTGAAATAAAGAGCGCTCTCGCTGAGTCTGTCGCCTCCGTCTTTTACTGTCAATCACGTCTCTCACCCCTCTCTTGAACTCCTCTCTCTCAACCCTTTTAACTTCCCTTATCTCTCTCTTCTTTTTTTTTTAGAGCCCCCTCCTGAATCATTTGTTCAATGTCTTTGATTTCCTGCTTGAAGCCAGGAAATGAAAGGTTAGGATCTGTGATTGTTAGTTGGCTGGTTCCGGTGTGGCCTGCTTTAGGCCTATCGAGACAACTCCATTAAAGGTTTCACCTGCCGCACGAAAGAGCACCTGATGACATTTACATTTACAGTTTTCAACCCAGCACTACTGTTTTCTGCGTCGCAGCCTCTCGCTTTCCTTTTCCGTCTCCAAACTGCGTATTAAATGAAGTCTGAATCTGGCAGAGTGTGTGCTGTGTCTCAGTCTTCAACTTTAAATGTAATCTCCACTTTATCCGCCGTGCTGAAAACAAAAGGAAATACCCTCGGTTGTTTTCTCGACAACCATTTTCACAAGAGATTCTCCTTCATGTTTGCAAAGAACAAATTGATTTCAGGTGCTTTGTATTTTTTTTTTTTTTTTTTTTTGGTTTGATCAAGACAGTGCTTTAAAAAAGAAAAAGAAGAACAAGACAACGAGACAAAAGGGAAGTAATGAGGTACAGATATGACAGCCAGAGGTTAAGAATATAAGGAATAAGAGGATCGTGTCAGGATACATCGTGCAAAGCTGTGCATATCCCTTTTCATCTGTTCGTGTGCGTTCTCGCATGGTGCAGGTGTGTGTGTGTGAGAGAGGTGAATTTAAGAACAATAACGGACGAGATTGAGTGAAACAGTCAATGGCCCGGGATCAAATGACTGCTCCTCAGACGACGACATGGTGCTGTTTAGTTAGCAAAGTAATTCTCTAATGCCACAGAACCACTTCAGAGGAAGAGGGCACAGTGAAATGTAATTAAGACTGCCAGTCAAACTTCAAACAGTGGACCACATTGTTGACAACAGGATGCTGATTATGTTTGTTTCCCTCTTATCAGTTGAGCAGAGTGGTTGGGGAAGTGATGTTTCATGTGCATCAGTATTCATCTAGCAGTTTTTTTCTATCTCACTAGAAAATATTACTTTACTTAACATTTTCATTATTAATGTTTTTTATGTGAAAATTGAAAATGTAGATTGACTCACGGATGGACGGGTGACCCTCGTGTGTCTTTCTTCCTTCCTGGGTGCCCCCTGGCCTGGCCTGGGCATTCGGCCGCCATGGCAACGACGACCTCGCCCTATCCCCGCGTCCGCCCCAGACTAGCTCACCCTTAAAATGTCATATCTAATATTGACTCATTTTAGCATGAAACTTTAATAAGCTGCCGGAGAGGGGAACCCAACCAGACGACTTCCATAAACGGTATATCCGGTCTCAAATTATTGCCTCTTTTTCCGAGCCCATGCACATTTCTCTTTCTCCTTCTTGCAGTCCTTTAATGTATGGCTGAATAATATTTCATACGCTGGCATGGTTTTCATCCTCTCCTGTTGTTTCACATTACAGTTTCATCTCCTGGTTTCATCTCTCCTTTTTTTTTTTCGCCCCCCATTCTCTTTTTCCGTGTGCCGCTCCACCTCTCTTTTCCTTTGTTGTCTGTCCTCCTGCTGTCATCTGATTGATGCCTTTGCCAGTGTGCTGCGTACTTCATTACTCTGATTTTACCATGTCTCAGGTGGGCTTTGCACTGGGGAGAATGTGAAGAACTAGAAATGTGTCAGTGGTGGTTGGGGGCACGGTGCCCTACTGAGCAAATAAAATCACCAAAATAACATAACACAAAATTGCCTCCTGTCAGTACGCTTGTTACAGTGGATGGAAAGCAAAGGGTTGCTTGGAGACCATTCTAGGAAGCTAGTGGAGACAAATATTCACATAGACTGGTGGGACCAAAGCACTGGCGTGCTGTGGCTCAAGCGTACATTCCATCCTCCCGGACGCTCAAAGGATTTACAGATGTCAGAGGTGATACAGAAAATTTGGGATTACCTTAGATTCCGATGCCTTTAACCCTTTGCCTCGTCTTTCGGAGTGTGTTATGTGGAGCTCTGAGCACCAGGAAAAAATCTCTCTAAAGACGTGTGTGCAGTGTAATTACAGAGTTAGTTGAGCTCTGCTACTCTCTTATCTCTTCTACTGGGACAAGAGCCACATGAATGGACCCCTCTGTTCCCCATCCTCTCTGGCAAACACCAAATCACTATCAGTAATAGATTTGCTCTCAGTCTGGCTGGCTCTTTCTCTCTCTCTCTCTCTCTCTCTCTGACACACAAACACACACACACACACACACTCCCTCTGTCCACAGCCTTTTCTACAGCTGCTTTCAGTCTGCAACACTGCGGTTTATTTATGAAACAGAAATGACTCGGGGACTTTCACACGTGAAAAAAACTTAAGTTTCGACTATGTTCCAACAAACGCAATAGTTGTCATCGCTAACAGGACCTAAGCAGTTCAAATAGTTAAATCATGCGGTGGCGGTTGGGGGCATTTCGAAGATTTTCCCGCATTTTGACTCAAGTGCTCTTGTTTGCGTAGCTTGCGAAATCCTGAGAGTTCGGCGTGCCACTTCAAGCAATCTCTGTGATCAAGCAGCACTTAACGGCATTATTTATTTGTCTCCCATGACTCTCTTTGTTCATAACTTGGCCGTGTTAGAGCAAAGCTACTCAGTGCTAAGTAGACAGAACAACCAAAGTCACGGGGGTTGTGTCTTCCTCTTAACTCTTAAGTGTGTGCCTTTTTCCTGGAAGCCCTGTTTGTGCATTCAACAGGAACAAAAATCACAAATGGACTGTAAATTTTGTGTTTACAAAACCCCCACAATGCTGTTTTGCCCGTTTCCTTCTTTCTGCTGAGGACAGCAATGGGTGTCAAAACATAGTGGAGTCTGACATCCTGATGCTGCTTGAATCTCAGGCCAGAGGCTGTCAATTCACTGAGAGGGAGCGGGAGGCTCGCTGCCTCGTTTGAAGGCTTGTCTGTTTGACATCGCTTTCCCCTCGCCATCCGACTACATTATCTGTGTTCTCATGCAAAGCCTCTATAACTCTGTCATTCCAAGCCACCATGCTTGTGTACATACTTCGCTGCGCGCGTGTGTGTCTGCGTGCGCGCCTCTGCGCCGCTAAAAGCGCTCTGCGAGACCTGTGAAGTGTTAAACACGGCGGTTTTATTCAGCAAGGAATCCTAATGAAGTACCACCGCCTGATTTCCATGTCAAAAAGAAACGGAAGGGAGGAGAGGTGGAAGTAAAGTTGGACATGCATTTCGCTGACATTTTGCTGGCATACCTGTCATGCGAAATATCTATAATGGATGTCTTCTTGCTACACTGACAGTGTGAGAGGGAATAGGTCAACTGCAATGTCTGGCATTCTCTCTGCCTTAATTAGGAGTCACCTGGTCGCACAACATTTGAGCATTTCAAATGGAACACGCTGTATTTCCACACAAACACGGTGTCACAGCCAGACCCAGTGAACAGGGTAACTTGACTCTAGTGACAGCTCCCTCCTCTCTGCTGCATATTAACTTTGACAATGTGCTAACAAATGCAGTATCTATTGCAAACAGGAGATCATGTGGAAATGGAGATAGCAGCGCGCAGGCAAAACAGTGTTTGCGAGTGTGATGTCTGTTGTTACCAAATTGAAAACACTGTATTAGTGCGACGGGTCCACGCTTCAGCCCTCAGCTGCAGCACTGTTTTCCTCTGCATATCTGTCTGTGCTTGTTTATTATATATATATATATATATATATATATATATATATATATACACAGACATACTGCATTTGTTACATTTGAACCTTTTTTTTTTTTTTTTCTGTTCCAAGCAATTAACGTGTGAGTGAACCTGCCGGGTCTGCGGATTCCTAATAGTCTGTCCTTGACTCACTGAAAAGACAGATGGGGGGAAAAAAGGGCAGTGGCTGTGTGGGAGAGCAGAAAACTGTTAATTGAAACCAAGGACGGCAATGTGTACCGCGCATCACAGTTCCCTCTAGTAGCACTGTCAAACAAATTGTCTGTCAGCTGATAATGTAATAACACGGCTGAACAAAGCATTCTCTTCAAAGCCGTGGCAGCAGTAGGATGACGAGAAGAGAGTTGTGTGCTCGCTTAATTTTCCCTCCTTCTCCGCCAGACAGTTTTTTATCAGCCATGCCCGAGCCTGGATGAAGGAAGCATGTTCAGTGATCGTTCTGCTCTCTGTCCAAGCGTTTGCTGAAGCGATGATTCATTGGAAATTAGTCCACTCCCCCACCCCCACCCCCACCCATCTTACCTGCTACGTTATGGAAAGCTAATTGCTTCCAGGGGTTTTATTTGAATTGCAGAATTTCTAAAGATTCGCTCATAAATTCGGCAAATAACTGAAATAAGATCTGCTGCGGTGATGTGTTTCTGGATTGGATTTGAAAGGCACAATTTAAAATGGAACGCAATAGGTTCTGTCTAACCTAATTAAATCTATTTGTCCTGCTGCTTATAAGTTAAGCTTTTTAAGCTCACCCGTAACCAGTTTGTGGTATAGATGCCACGTGGTCCAGGCTTGTTTCATGCAGCGTCTGTGGAGGAAATCAGATCAGGGAAAAATAGAGTTCACAACACCAAACTGAAGAAATGATGAAAACCCAAACAATCAGCAAGTGACAGAATAGTGACGCTGAGCTGGGGACGTTGAGGATGACAAATACTGTATAACAGAAACTAGGAGACAGGAAAGCAATGCGAGAAAAAGGGAAAGAAACCACAGCGCATACATACAATATTATAAAACTCACTTCCAAGAAAAATAGGGCTGTTTTTATTACTTTGCTTCATAGAGTCATGGGTTAAAAAGTACTTACACTATCGCTACTCCTCCAAACAAATACTTGTTCTCAAGAGTTGAATTAATTAGTTAAAACTAATAGTAACACTACTCTTACTCCCAGAAGCACCTTGCATTGTAGTCATGGTAAAAAAAAATAAAAAAAAATCAATTGTGCTCTCACATATTTGCATATGGAGCTGACACCATTAAGCGAAATCGCAATACAATGAGGATCAAGAGGTTGCTCGTGAAATACGCTAATGATGCACAGTCTCCTTCAAAACTAAGTTGCTGTGAGAGTGTTTATCGCTGAACTCTCAAGGCTTCCAAACTCTGGCACATGCAGGCGATGCTTCTGCAGAGAAAAGAGCAGAGGACAGCCCGAGGCAGAACATTCACCTTTGACATGAATCCTACATACGGCGTGTTTTCCACTCTCAGCGTTCATCCGTTGCTCGACTTTAGTCGGAGTTGCTCATTCGGTTTTTCTGATCGGCCTGAAAAGGACGAGGGGACGTGTATGTTTCTGGATGTGATCCGTTGCACTGCCGCCGTATGAAACGCTGAAAGGATGTCTAATGACGACTTGATCCGTATTTCCCCTCCTCGTAGGTTTGCTCTGAATCCGTTGTTCCGTTGTATTATCGCTTTCTTTTCACTGACACTGATTTGAATAAGACTTCAAAGAACTTTGCTTGGAGACACAAAGATAGGGGGAGTGCGTAGATGTAAAATCACATACGATATGAGCTGCAGCCCGTGTAAGGCATAGCTGCCTTCGCAAGGAAATCTGAGAACGCTCTCCTCCGCGCACCCTTATCATTGTGACCCATCTCTAACACGATTTCATGCTAAGTATGCAGATTAAATCTTCCATGTCATTGTTTGTTCCACGTTAGCTGACACTAAACAGCATTGTGGTTGAGCTGTAACCTTTTCCTTTCTGCTTTCATCAAGATGAAGTGCGTTGAACCAGATTTACGGCTGCACAAGTCAATAGTTTTATGTTGACATATAAATTGCGTAACGTGAAGGTGGTTTCTTACAGGTTGTCCCTACAGTTTTGTGTTGTTTTGATTGAACAGTCCACAACTTTTCTGTTTCTGTTCAAAAAATAAAAATAAAAATTCTAATAAACCAAATGACAAAGTTAATATTTTGTGCCGTTAAACTTATAACTGGTTGATGTACATGTGATTACGGCTATGATGAAAGGCAGAGTATGTGTTGTTATTATTGGCCATTTTGATTGTTTTAATATTTCTGTGTGAAGAAAAAAATAGGCCTGTGCTCTCCCATACAGCTGTAAATTTAATTTGCGGTCGTAATGCCTGCTTAATTTTTGAGATTTTTAACAGGGCATTTTTTTCTCTCATAAAGGGATGCTGAGAGAGACAATAATGCACAGAAAAAAAGTAAAGAGAAAGAAGAAGGGATCACAAACAAAGGAATGAAGACATTTGAAGCAATAAAAAACACACAAATATACCCACAAAGTTATTCTCAGATACACACAGGCTGAAGCTGCTGCTCTCTGATTTAATCTTCAGATTGAACATGTGTATTTGTCACTTTTGGCCAGCTCATTGTCTTCTCTAATCTCTCCGCAATTGCATTTTGGTGTTACTCGCACAACCACACACACACGCCGGCTCACACACAAGAATGCATAAGTCATAGTACCTGCATCAGAGGAAATCCCACAACTCCGAGAGACACAGGGACAGAAGTGTCTTGTGGATTATGGTGTGCGTTGCTGTCTCTAAGAGTAATCTCAGCCCCAATGAAGAGCTGCAGCTACAGAAGAGGAAGTATATCCCTGACATTCAAGACATACAGCCGGACTGGACTAAACCACTGCCACCGCACACAGTACGCCGACAGAGCAATCCCCAGATATATCGTGAGCAGCCCTGGAGATTCTCCTGTTCACATCTATCTTCCTCCATCACACACAGGCACAAACGCTTGCCCACTTCGGTAGTTTCATGTTTCTGGAAGTCAGCATTTATCAGGCCAGACATAAGGGTCCGTAGAGGAATGGGCAGTGGCCTGTCAGCACACTAGGATCAGTCTGTATTGATCCCAGCACTTCCTGACCCACACTGTACCTCTGAAACTATCTTATTACCAGAGCTCTGGATGACCGTCTGCAGTAGACTGAGCAAGAGCAAGGCTTATGGTGTCTTGATGTCCCTTGTTTTCAAGAATCTTCTCAGGGATGTGTGTAGGCCCAAGAAAGTTTTGTTTGGCTCAAATCCAAGCAATGTGACAGTGCAAGAAACTGCAGTTTCTCAAATGGCCACTAGAGACAGGCCCTGAAATTGAGTCAACCACAGACCAACTATATAAGGGAACTCAGTAGTTTCAGTGTTAACAAGGCTTATGCGCAGTTTACGCTTAAGTGTCAATTGGCACTTCTGCGACATCGTAGCTATGGTAACAGGCCAGACCCTTCGCAGACTCTAACGGCATAGCCTCACGTGCACCTCCCCAGAAATGTAACTGCAAGTCGCGGCGAAGCAGACTGCGATTGGTCCACTTGGTGGTTCTGTATTTAAGCTTAGTATTTCTGGCTAACTGGTTAACCAAGGAGGTTTGGAGATACAAACATTTGTATGACTCACCAAAGCAGGAGGTAGAAATAAAAATAAACCCGACTGGCCAAAGGGACACATTACTGACTAGCCTTTGCCAGACTGATGAGTAGAAATGGCCCACACTCGGCATAGGCCACATGGGTAGGTTACGCCATGTATATCCTGCAGAGGCATAAACCGCACTTAAAATCTACCCATGCATAAGGACGTGGCTGCGCAGAATAGCAGGCGTCACGTGCCTGCCCCAGCTTCACTCACTTCAGAAGAACCTCATCAGAAATCCTGTGTGATGTTATGAAGAGTTTGCTCATCCTTATATACAATCAGTGTTTGCAACTCCTGCATAGCAGTAGTGTAATTGGGATGATAAAGCTTTATCATTTAGATATTGTACAAAATGTTCATAGTTTTGTTTCCAAACTGGTGAATAACGCTTTTCCTCATTTGTTGATTAATTTAAGCAAAATCCAGTTTCTAGAAATCCCTGCACAAAGAAAATCTACATGACAAAGCAAACGTGTAGTTAATTACTTAAATCATGACGATGTCCATCTCTTTCTTTAAATACTGCGTATATTCTAAGAGTAAATATGTGACTTTTGTTTCCCGTGTGTAAGTGTATGCACGTTTATATGAGAGAGAGAGAGAGCGAGAGAGATAGAAGCTGGAGCTGCGTTTGTCAGGTAAATGTGACAATGACAGCAATAAAATGAAGATACTAATGGTCATGAAGGCAATAAAAGAGTGTCTGAAGTAGACTTCCCAGCAGACTTGGGGGTTGAGGGGCTACTAAGACTAACTGCTTCAGAATGGTTATGGCTGTCATTACGACGCCCCTGCTTCTCTAACAAGGATTATTGTACAGAAAAGGATGACCCAGGAGACACTTAAATCAGTGTGTGTGCTCTGTATGTCTTTGTGCGAACGGTAATCTGTATCCAAGTGTGTTTTATGTTGCACAATCAAAGACTATGAGTGCCTGTGTGTTTTATGTGTGTCTGTAGTGCTACCTGTTTTCTCTGAGCGCTCCCAGTAGTGTCTTTAAAACCAACAGTGCAGGGTAGAAAGCCTGGGAGCGATGTGTGCTAAAAGTACATGTCATCTTCAATAAAGGATGACAGAGTTCACAGGTCTACAACTGCATCCTGTTCCCTGTACCACTGTCGGCAACAGCATTATGTAGCACACAGAGTGCCTCCTCACAACGGCGTTGAGACATTACTCTATTCATGAGGCGCTGGTTTGAATGCTGCTGATGTCGAGGACAATATTATGATGCGGTGCAGACGGCATTTACTTTGCCAGATGTCTGTAGGGGGAAATGTGAGCTGCTTTTTAAAATGTTTTTTTTTTTTTTTTGCCTTTCTTTTTGCACGCTCTCCCATTTTGATTGTGTTAATTTGCATGTAAGTATAAATACGTTTTTCAGACGAGGGGGAGCACGTGACGTGTTGTTATTCGTTGGACATGATCAGAACGTGCTAATCCTTCAGCTAGCTGCACTTACCAGAAACACGCGCAGGCAAGTTTGGCTGCATAACATTATGACAACCATCTTATATTGCGTAGGTGCCAACAAAACCGTTGTTACTCATCGGAGAATGGACGTGGGTCTTCTGAGGGTGTCCTGTGTCTGGTAACAGGATGTTGTTAGTGGGGGTCCTATGGGTCCTATGGGTTGAAGAGAGGGGCCTCTGTGGATCATCCCATAGACACTTGATCAGTTTGAGTCCTAGTAAATTTGGCGCCAAGTATTTTCTGACTCTTTGTTGATGCTCAAAGCTTTCGGACTTCTTTATGTGGCTGCATTACTTTATATCTTTTAGTCAGACATTCAAACCTAGGAAACATACTTTAAGTCACCGAAAGCATTTCATATGCTAAACCTTTATTGTTATTCCTGCTTGTCGGCGTCCTCTTGCCAGGCTGGATGATCTCTCACAAATCAATCACAAGTTACGCATACTACTCAGAGTGACATTTGTCAGTGTCAGAAGCGGGCCGGGGCGTGCCAGGCAGTTAATCTGGTGGGAAGAGTCGAGGCGGCTTGTGAGGCGGCAGATAGCCACCTCTGGGCTGACAGAGCCTATCTCTGTCTGTCTGCCCGCGTGTCATCTCCATCTCTTTTTGTACGCCGTTCAGCTTGTGTACACCGCGCTGGAAAAGCCCACATCTAGATACGCAGGCACACGCTGACAGGAGGACGCACGCTGATGGGGAACCCTTTGCGAGAGCGTTTTGTGGCGCTGTGTACGTATAGATGGATGGATACGCACACTTGATTGCACACTTGAATGCACGCAGCAGTTGACATCAGCTGGAGATCTTTCCATTTAAAAAACAAAAAAACAAAAAAAAAAAAAAAAACGTGGCTGATTGAAAATTGGCTGACTAAGCTTTGGCTGGATGTTAGCAAGAAGCGGAAGCTGTGGTGTTTATCTGCTCCGTGGGAGGGAGGTTGGGGGGGGGGTGTATCAGACCTAGACTGCAATTCATTTCAGTTCCCGGGGTCTCGTCCTATCTGTGCTTGTTTACTGAGTGCGGCTCCGATAGTATCAGGAAAGGAGGCAGACTTAATTGTTCTGCTGGAGCATGTGATTCTTTTGGCTCCTGAGATTCGGTGCAAGGACACTTCAAGAATGAATGGGAGCACATCTCTTCAATTAATCTCACATTCACATCATATACAGAAGATCGAAGAGACTCTTTCACTCGCCATCTGCCCGCCGATCCTTGATGATAAAACAGAGGTAGTCCTTTCATCCGTCTCCAGATATGAATCAGCTTTTTATATTTAATGCAGTTATCCGCCCTAAATCTTCAAAGATATCGATCAGAATCATTCTGTATGCGTTTCGAGAAAATGAATGAGATGTCACGCAGTCGAGATAATACACAAGGAGTATATGTTTCATTTAAAAATAATGAATGAATAAACGTCTGGAATAATCTGTTGATTGAGTAGCGAGTCGAATGATAATGCGAAATGAGATTCATCATCATCACTCATCAGCCGAGGATCTCTTACTCACCGTTGTGTCTTATATTTAAAAATGAAATATACTTCTTTGAGTATGTGCCGCCAGTCATAGTTTTTCCTTTATAAATCCATTCTTGGCATGATTCCTACATATTCATCTTCTGAACCTGAAATGTGGAGAACACAGCCTGTTTCGATCGACATGCTGCAATTTGTGGTTCCTATGGTACGAACTGAATTGGGAAAGACTGCTTTTAGGTTTGCTGCCCCCGCTGCACAAAAGAACCTACTGTGTAGTCTTCAAAAACTCCCCGAATGGGTTTAAAAGATGGCGATATCTGCCGAGTCCAGTTTGTCTGTGCGCGAATGTTTTAATTGAGCTTCTCTGTGACTTTATGTTATGTTTTCGTATTATTTCCCTGCCACTCTTGGTCAGGTCTGCCTTATAAAAGAGATATTTGACCTCAGTGGGACACATCTGTTTAAATGGGCTAAAAAAGGCTGAATAAATAAAATAAAATAAATGTCATATTAGATATGGGGTCTTTTTCAGGCCAAGGACCCCAAACTGATGGAGAGATTAAGTAGCATATACATGATTATCATCATTTTGCATTAAGCTATTCAAATAATGCATGGGTTCAAATGTATTTATTATTTTTTTTATTTCAAACATGCAACAGTAGGGTGGCCTTGCAACTGCTGTAAACATAAACAAACCTGACAGAAACGATTCTCTTTACAACTAAAAATATATATATATATATAAAAAATGTCTAAGCAACCAAAGATTTTGCGACTCCCATGCAGTACCTCCGCATACCCCCTAGGGGCCACAGACCTCCTGTTGAAGACCTATGTATTAGATGCTTGATACAAGAATCTGTGGAAGTGTATACTTTGTCTCCTTTTTGGCAAATCGTGAAACACAATGAAGATTCTTCTAGTTTCATGTTTTGGATTAATTGAAAGCTACAGTGCTAAACACAAAAAATTAACCGTAGACTTGACAGAAAACATTCTCTACGCTCATTTATGAACTGTACACACAATATCCCACACCCACATACACACAAACCTGAACTCACTCAACCCCCTGCCATGTTCTGATTTAAGAGTAAATGCGGCGCCGTGTTCCCCATAGCGATAGTGATGGGTAGCGCTGTGCCTGCCGCTGCGCTCTCCTCGTCTCGCAACTCCACATTCAGGGTTTAACCGGGGTGGACTTAGGCTCGGCGATAGAGGGGAGTGAGGGAATCACAGGCTCTTCCATCATCTGGTTTACCTCTCAGCGTCTCTCTCTGCTAGCATCTCACTCTGAATAATGATGCACCTCTCCCTCCCTCTGATTACACTCCCCACATAGTAGCCAGCTGACAGACCACACATCTCCTCCCGTACACAGCGGTGCACTCCTCCACTTATGCTTTTTTTCCCCCCTCCTTTCTTCTTCCCCTCGCATGCATTCTCACCATTCATTCCAGAGCGGATCTTGATTGTAATGGTGTACCTTCCTCGTAATGGGCCCATCTCGGGATAAAAACAGGGGTAGCATATGATGCATAATAATTTTCCAGGAATGTCACTAAGAAATGTATTTGACACACTCCTCACACACACAGCTTGGTATTGGACCTTGTCTCTCTTTTCCCCAGCAGTGCAGCCAACCCCATCCTAACCCTCACACCCCCCATGTCCCTCACCTTCTCCCCCCTCCAGCAGTCCGGTTTTACAAGAGATGGCTTTTTTGAACCTTTGTCTGGGCTCATACTTAATTCATCGGCTGCTATTTGTATGAGGCCGGGGTAGGAGTTAGATTCTATTCCTGGTGTGCAGCAGAAGTGTCCTGCAGGTTTGTCAGGTGACAGCTCTATACTGAATTACCAAGTGTTCCCAGGCCCTCAGAGCGAATCCGGAAAAAGGCTTGATTCTCTCCCTTCTCTTCCACGGCCGTAACAAAATCACATCCCCAAAACCCTGAGGACAGTGACAACTGACTAATGGCTAGTAACTTCCATTTGTTGTTGGTTCGTTTTTTTTTTTTTTTTCTTTTTCCATGCGTACTGGGAGTTTGTAGAAATAGGTGTTTTCTTTCTTTCCTCCTTTTAAGAAAAGAGATCCACTGGGAAGATCTTGGGAGTTTTGCCTGCAGCACAAACTCTACCACTGGGCGAATATCATTTGTCATATTTTGCTCATTGAACATTCCTGAATGTGTCTGACTTGACTTTGGCTTTGAAAGACGTTAAACAATAATTCCACAGTGTTTCCAGTTGAACCCATATAATCCATTAACTTGCAAGAAGAATTTAAGCTCCCACTATAAGTTCGGCAATTATTTATTAGCTTTAACTTTTCATAGTGCTTTTATTGCCTTCACGTTGTGAGACTTGAATAAAAGATACCATTGCAGAGATAAGAATAATGCTTACTATGCACCCCGAGGTCCAGATTTAAATAAATACATACTCAATATACATATTTTATAGTCTAATCTGTTGCTGAATGAGTGTCTCTGAGAGGAGCTCGGACTGCGTTGGCCAAATAGCAGTTCCCCAACCCTTTTTATTCTTCTTCTAACAAATACTTAAATCTTAATTAGGTGGTTTATCGTTTGGGGTATAGCCTTCTCTCTCTTACCGCACTCAAAGTCAACATTTACAGCAGCATAAAAAAGTGCTGTTTTCATCTTATTTTCCGCTGTTAAGCAGCTGAATGAACAGATCAATGATTATATGAAAGCCGTTTACGCTTTGTGCTTGTGTGTGTGTGTGTGTGTGGGGCTTCCTTTTGTCCAAGACTTTATAATGTGCGCATGCACAAGAACACCCTCTTAAGTGTATCGACAGTTTGTGTAGCGGCCAGTAATTATGGCACAAGGATACACTCATTACATCTCTGTAAACGTGCGCCGCCGCTCTAACCCGCTGTGAAGGGGAAGGGCAGATTAAGCTAGGGAAGACACACAAACAAATGAGCGCACGAATTACATTTCTGCACTCCTTTAGCCTGCTATTTGATATTAGCGTTTAAGTGTGAAAAAAGCATTTGAATGCTACTGGGGACTTGGTTTTGCCGGCATAATTTAATTTAGCATATGGACTGTCGGGACGAACCACGGGTCACTACTGAACCACAGAAGTCCACAGTGCATTAGTTTTATTTTCTGCTTAGACACAAAGTACGGAGCCCCTAAAGGGACATGGGGGAAAAAAAATAAATAAGAAGAACTATCTCGTTTCCGCCTCACTCGTGTCACTACATGTCAGAAGGCAATTTATGCTGTTGTCAGCTTTAGTTACTTTAGTAAATTATAATGGATAATGCAAGATATATATTTTTGATACTATTTATCCAGGAGAAGAAATTACCAACGACCTGTCAGTATTTAATCCAGCTCCACATTTGCTGATAAACGCTTGATTTAATGATTTCATCCGTCTAGACGGGTGAATGGGTCGGAGACGTCTCCACTGTGCTCCTGAACATCAGTCCACACTTTCTTTTACATCGTGATTTAGTCACGAGAGACGGGGAAAAACGGGAATCAAACTATCCCCTCAACAAGATGCTGATTAGTTTATCACATTTTTTTTTTTTTTTTTACCATGTTCGTGTTTAATCATGCTCAGATGACCAGAACATACATGAGCTATAACAAAATAATCACGATTACAACAGTGCGGTCTCACATGGAACTGTAAACGCCTGACGATTTCTCTGATTTCAGCCAGCTGAGCGTATTTGCGAAAAAATGAGCATGAGATAGTTCTTCTAATTTATTTTTCCCCCGTGTCCCTTTAGGGGCTCCGTAACAGAGAACTACTGCAAGTGGAAGAAAAAACAACCCCCCACTCCCCCAAAAAAGAAAATAATCGGCCATGAGTTTATGTGTCTCCTCACCTCTGACCTCATCCCTTAACTGCATCCAGACATCCGCTGCTCTTTCCCTTCCTCCTTCCTCCTACATACATCCACATGTAGATCATTCACCATTTTTACTTTCCCTTACCTCCTTCACTTGATCTCGTGTCCTATGTATTCCACCCCTCTGCTCCTCATAACATCACTGTTCAGCAGGTTTTTCTCCAGAGAAATTATGCTGAAATTTTGATTTACTTCATCCTGTTCATCTATACTAGTGCTCTCCTTGTCTGCTCTGATGGAAAATGGAAGGAAATAAATAAACAGGCTTGCGCGAGTACTTTCTATTCACCTCATTATTAGGCAGTTTGTCTTTCCCAAGGTCCAATTGATACTGATTTAACAACAAACCACTTTAACTGATGCGCCGTTTGCTTGTCTTTCTCTGTTTAAACAGAGAGGAGATGAACTGCAGGGTACTTTTTGAATATCTGAGTGGAAAAATATCACAAATTCAGATCCTGGCGTGCCAGACCGCGACCCAACATCTATAGGAGATTTAATAGGAGGTGTTTTCATACGTCCCGCTGCCAGCATCATACACTTTAATGTGTTAGATCTTTGAGGTGTATGTGATATATTACAGTGGCCCCAAAAACACAAAGTGCAATTTTGTGCCAGCACATTTTCAAAAAGCCGGAGTAGAAAACATATAGTGACTAAGGGAGAAAAGTTGTCAGCAGCGACAAGCTGTGAAATTTAAAGCAAAAATGTGCAGGGAGACTTACATGCAGAGGCTACGACTTGGGTCGAGTCAAACGCCCGCACTGGAAGGATGTTCTGTCAGCAGTGGCCCCTCCTCCACACAGCCTTCCTTGACCACAGCTGGTACTGTAGCGCGCAACATCTGGAACCCAACTCACCAGACGATAAGGCCGTCTCTCATAACATGAATTATGAATTTCTTCATCTCTTGTAGCGTGTCCCTCACCTCATTGTCTCACACAAATTCACGAGTGTGTTTATATTGTCGTTCAGATAAATAAAAGGTGCGCGGCTCAGTTCAGTTCCAAGCGTCAAGACCTGCACGCGAGTGTCGTGGAAACTAAAAGAGAAAAAAAAAGAAAAAAAAGTGACTTACAGCAGAAAGACAATGCAAAGTTGTGTCTTAATGGGGAGGCGGTTAGATCTGCTGACAAGGCCTGAGGCTGTCCCACCCCGGGATCGGGTCATTAGATCCAAACCAGTCAGAGAAAATGTAATGGAACTAATAATGACGGATCCCAGTGACCTCAAGCCCCTCAGCCTCCGAGCCAAGCGCAAGAGAGATGCCTTAGCGTTGACTCAAACGGTCAGCCTTGGAGAATCTTTGAATACACGAGGCAGCCTCCTAATGAGCAGCCTAATGAATGAAGCACCGACAGGGCTTTCGTCTTCGACTGCACTGTTGTTTTCCCTCGGTGATCGGTTGTGACAGAGGGAGAAGACCAATGACTCAGATGGGGACTTGCCAAAAACTCAGTGATTTACGGAACAATAAACTTTCCTCTTCTTTATCTCGGGCGTCGTTATTCACATTAGCCGCTCGTACGTCGCGATATCTGAGTCATCCGTTGAATATATTTTGATCAGACAGACGCGCGCATTGTGCTATTGTCTCATCCAATCCAGGCTTTTGCGTTCCCGCTGACACTGTTATTGTGTTGTTGTTACAGATCTAATTATCTGTTTTCAGAGCTTTGCACTTTATGATTTTTCTCCCAGCTTATTGTTTTTTTTTTTTTTTGGTCCCTCCCTCCGGTTGGCGGTAGCGTGACTGCACCGTTAAGTGTCTATCTTTACTGGCTTAGTCGTAACTAAGCATCTGCTGGGTATCTGATGCGCAGCATGGGCGTGCGCAGCCACAAATCACATTCCAGCAAGACTTAAAATAAACGAGGCTCAGTCCAACCCGCCGAGAAGACATTTAATAATCGCAGTGTGTTTGTTTGTCTGATGTTAAACAGCAGCAATAATTAGTACCAATCATTGCTTTGATGGTATCATTTAGTTGACTTTTTTTGCGGCTCAAATTGCAGCTTGATACCAAAATGCAGGTTTCAGCTGTCTGTTTTCTCCACAGAGGTCGAAGGCAGCTCGCCGGGGTCCACATATTAAAGTATAGAGCAAAAATAATCCTCGTGCCTCAAATGCTTCTCATTACATGTTCTCGAGGGGAAACTTTTTTTTTCTCTAATTGCTCACAGCTTCTTCTTTTTTTTTTTCTGGTGCGGATTGTGAAAGGTGGCCGACGTGTCTGACCAGTGACACCCTTGACACGGTGTGAAGCTCGCTCAGCTTGTTAGCCGTGTTTGCACCGAGTCAAATGATCCACCGTCTTGTCCGCGGACACGAGAAACGCGCACTCGGAACTGTTAGCTGTAAAGCCTCACATCCTCTCCTCTGTCGCACCGTCCTGCCGTCTCCCTCCCCCTTTCATGTGCCAAGAGATGGAGCGTCGGGCCAGGGCTGACAAAACGCCGTCATTATCTTAGCGTTAGCGCCTGCCCACGCTTTGCCTCTCATTCATTTCACAGCTAGCCTCCTGCCCCCAGAGGGAGAGATGGATCATGTGGGCGAGAGAGAGAGAGAGAGGGAGAGAGAGGGAGAGAGAGTAATCGGAAGAGAGGTCTCTTCATTTGTGATTTTTACCTTTTCCCATTTCTTCCCCTCCTGTCTCCCCACTAGTCCTCATCTAGTGCTCCCCGGTGGTGTACCGAAAATGCATGATGCCATTATTAGATTTCACAGTGGCGCCAAAAGAGAAAAACAGATTTGGGATGTTTCCAGAAAGAAAGGATGTTCGGCTCACCTAGTGAGCCTGTGAGGTGCACACGTTTTTTTCAAACCAGTATGATTGGTTAGCTATTTATTATGTTTCACACAAGTCGCACTAATTACGCACTCCACAGCTCAAGACTGCTCACAAAAAAAAAAAAAAAAAAAAAAAAAAAAGTTCATAGCCTGAATCATCAAATGAAACCTTACTGGGTAAAGTACCAGCTGAGAAGCTTGCCGAATGTGAGTGGACACACTTGGCGAGGTGAGTCGAGTGGGGTGATTGTCACCGGAGTGTCAGCGGAATAAGCGTGGGCAGAAATGGGAAAGGACAGGGCGCAGCGGTGGCAGCCCTTTAAATCCAGCTGTGAAGTCTGAATCATTTGCTTTTTAATGGCAATCATAACTCATTGTGCAGTTGTAATGTGTTCCACATTAACAGTGTGGGAGCTGGCTGTGGTTCATCTGTGCCTAATGCGCTATAGCTACAGGCTAAGAGCTCTCATCAAACACTGTTCAACCATCATTTCCTCCTCTTAAAGTCTTTTGTTTACTTTGTGCACTCCTCACGCCCACACCGCAACAAAACTTTGAAGGGCCCGAGACACCTCTCCCGGTGTGCGCTTCCTGCACCAAGTCCCCGGAGATCTTGGTTTACCTATATTTAGCCATTAGAGGTTATATTTGCTCATTATTTTGTGAGAGCAGTGCAGTGAAGTCTCACTTGTCAGGGAGAAGAGCACCTTATGATGCTAATGAGGTGATCCTGTGGCCATGTCTATAGGCCATATTCCAGGAAGGTGTCAGTCTGGTTATAAACCTTTGTGCTTTTGCTCTGCTGGAGGCATCTAGGAATGGAAGCAGCACAGGTGAGACTTTGCAAGAGAGAGCTGAGCGAGGGAGCCGATGTTTGTGTTAAAGAAATGCTGGTTATGCCTGGGTAGAGTACGCTACGACGTACAGATCAAGACCTTTAAGCGGTGCACAACACACGCATCTACATCCACACAATGATCAAGCGGTCGGGTGTGTGTCCGCACGAGCTGAGACGTCCTTAACAGTGGAATTCCTTGTTTGACTCCCCAACCTTTACTACGTGATGTTCACTTCCCTCGCATTTCTTTCAAATAAAAAGGAACTCGATGCCAAAAAATAATATCTTAGCACATATGCTACATGGAAGGTATGTGTTTGGAAGGTATTTAATTTGTTTCTAAAATCAGACCTCAATATTCTCCAGACATTAGATTCACTGGACAGTTTCCAGTTTTTGTAAACTATATTTGAAGAACACCAGGTAGCATGCTATGCTGTGACATGCACAAACCCACACAGGGCAAAAAAAAAAAAAAAAAAAAAAAAATCACACATCTTCACCCTGACCATGTTTCACCCACACCAGCGTCGGCACCCATTCCGTTTCCTCCCCCCAGGGTTAAAAAACCCACCCCTTCACTCTCTCCATGCTTGTTTGCCTGGAGCGTGCAGGGATTAGCTAAAGCGATTATCACAAGCTTTTGCAGTTTTGTGAAGATGAATCATGGTAATGCTACACAGCGAAGCGCCTCATGCATTTCTAAACCCTTCTACTTGGTTAGTGATTTTCCAAACTCGCGAGGAGCCAGTTGGCTTTGCCTCACTAAGCCAGGTGCAGGTGAGTCAACTGCAGCCAGATTGGCAACTTGTCACAAATACATGTTGGTGTGCACACATGTTTGGTCGCACACACACCAGATATGTCTCTGACTTGCCCACGTGAAACGTGCCTTACGGTGGGGCACGGGATCGTGGACGCGTGCGTACGGATCGCCTAAACGTGGCGCATTAATTGAGGGAATAGGCCCGATATGTCATTCACAGTGTTATAGTGGCATTTTCTTCACTTTCCAGACCTTCAATGCGACATTACAGCTTTGTCATAACACGTTTAGCTCAATTTCGCTCAGTCAAATGGAGCTGTCACACACCCTATGGGGACAACATGCCTTTGGCAAGTTCTGACTTTGCTACAATGCTGTACATCACGAAAGCATGTTTGCCTGGAGGCTCTCTGACTTCTGAGCGCTATAAGCTTTTTTGTTTTTCTAGAGTTTTTTATAGTTTATAGTGCGTAAATGTCCACAACTTACTGTGGTTTAGCTTTTCACTCTATAGTTTTTTCCACTGCGTGTAGTTTCAACCATGCATTAACACCTCTCCTGCAGATGGTGTGGTCTAATTGTGGAGCTTTTTTTTTTTTTTTTTTTGCCGTTCCCCCATTCCCACCACCACCACCCACACCGCCCCGCAATCCCCCTCCCTGCCATCTTGCAGGCTGAGCAGATGATTACGGCCTCTGGTTTCTCTCTCCGGCCCAAAAGGCTCTGGAGGATGTTCTCATTAACAGGACTTGTCAGAGCAACCTGCTAGCACTGCTAATTTATTTTCCCCGCTCACACAAAACATACCATAACTAGACCCCCCCCCCCCAACACACACAGACACACACTCACATTCACAACTCACACTCACGCCGGTGGGCTTATTTACCTGGTTATCTCTGAGACAAACGCACCGAGACACGCGTTGGCCTTCCTCTCATTTACCGCATGTAGCACATGCTCCAGGCTCTTAACCTGCTAGACTGCACAGCAGACAGATGCGGCGATGGTTAGAGTCACGCCGCTGAAGCTCTGACAAGTGATATATGTCCATTTGCTTTCAAAGCATATGTGCTTGTTTGTGTATCCCGGAGCATTTGTCTTAGGGAGGTAGGGGAGAGACGTTGGGCTGTTACACTGCTGTCTGTGTTTGTACCTCAGGGAGCCCTTCACTGCCAGTCTCCTTCAGCCCCCCAGCTTCTGTGATTCTCACCACCCTTGTTGTTTGTTTGTGGGTGTTTGAGTGAGAGTTTAAGGGCGTTTGCCGGTGTGTTTGTGCTACCTGACAGGCTCGGCATATCAGCGCGGACCTTATCAAGAGTTGCAGCAAAGCGTTGCTGTATTTCACACTTTTCACCCGCAGGAGAGATATTTGGGCCGCTCATCCCAGGTGTGTACAAAGGCGCACAGTCAAACCGTCCGTCCGTCGGGGTGCGTCCCGTTATCACCCCTCCCCCCCTCCATCCCTAAAACACTTTCAGCTGACAGTTTTAAGGTCCATCAGTCATCGGCCCGCTCGTTCAAGCCCGCAAGGCGATTTCGGCGCCGCTGCGTAATAGGAAGCCATCATGTACACACACACGTAATGACACAGATGCCCTCAGGAAAGATGTTGTCAGTAATTATCTCTTTCTCCTTTTGTTTGCTTTATGACACAGTACTCTAGCCTACAGTATGTATATATATATGTATATATATATATATATACACACACACACACACACACACACACCCCCACACAAGCACACATATACAATTCTGTATGCATTTACGCGCGCAACAATGCCGTCTTCTGGAGACTGCATTTCAACACGGCCAAACTTTTTTTTTTTTTTTTTTTTCTAATTACTTTTGGTGCAGCATAATTGCTGCATTACATTCAGAGGCAACCTTTTTTTTTCTTTTGTGAATGAATGAACAAAACAACCCTTTTACGAACCGCATCACAGTCAGCAGGAGGTATGCGCAGTGGATGTTATGTGCGCACCAAGCACTCAGCACAGACCAGAAAACAGCGTTTGCATCCAGGCAGCTGTACGGTTCGGTTTACACAGTAGTAGCACTAATGTCAGACAACAGAGGAAGATCACGGTGTTGGTCAACTGCAAATAGGCAAGCTGTGTTTTAAGGCACTGTCCGCTTTGTCTGTATTAAAACACTTTTCTTCATATTAATCAAGTGCATAAATATCACCATGAAAAAAGGTGAATGTTGTTGTGGACACAACAAGTTAATTAACGGAAAAAAGGTAGGAAATTCTGATGCAAATATGCTTTTGGGTGAGCACTGAAACTCACTCGGAATTGGGATGAAAGAAGGACGATTGGTGGTTAATAAAAAGTTCAACGTTAATTACTATTGCATGAAATTCTGGGGTATTTTGTCTTTATCGACAGATGTTTCAACTTCGTTAGTGCAACAGGAACTGGTTAAAGAGTGTTGATGCAGGTAATAAAACAAATACAGTTTAAAATATTAAATCCAACAGACCAGCTTTCAGTCGTTACTGATAATAATTTATTCCTAATTTTTTCAGCTCTTTGTCAACTATTCGTCCGTTGCTTGAACTTTCTCCTCACTTTCTGTCTCAGTGAAACTTCCGAACCACTAATTGCACAGTTCAGCCACTGTAGTTCCCCATCTGCCCCCAGATTTCAGGGATCACAGCCCGATGGCTGTCTTTCAAGTAAAAAAAGAAGAAAAAAGAAAAAAAAGAAAAGTGATATAGCCTCTTGCTGTTGAAAAACTATGTTCCTCATCCTCCATACAGATCGTGTAATTACATATGTGTTTTTCTACGGTTTAAAGGCTAGAAGGAGATTTCTGCTTTATTCTCTGACCCCTAAAATTGGAAAACCGAATCTTTTCTTAAAGTTTTGATGGAACGATGTTGATTAGATTTGAGAAACATAGCCTGTATTTCCTCCAGCGGTTGGGGAAAGCAATTTTGTGCTGTTTGCTTCCTTGGGGGAGCTTGAGAAAACAATATGAAAATGATTTCTTTTTCTTTACAACAAGTATATTTGATGCTTGCAGGCAAACACCAAAATAAAAGCTGAAAGTTGAGGCCTTTGTTTTTTTATGCGCTAAGCTGCCTTATTTTTTAGTCTTGCATATCCACATTTGTCCCCCTGCTTTCCTGTGCGACACAACATTCAAAGAGATACGGGATTTGATTTTTGCAACTGGGAGTTCTTCCAGGGGTTTCGTGATAGACAGACTTCTGAGGAGGGACTGAACAGACAGAAGATGTGCAATAAGGCTACAAAACCGGAATGCATGAAACCGGTGCCAAATCCTGCAGAGGCTGACTTTAGCCAAAATGCTGACAGCAGCAGTCACTCTCAAGGTGTACAACGCAGACAAGACAGTTCCCATCCCTCCTCTGTTTTTCTTTAACCTCATGTAGCGGCTAACCACCTCAACCATCAGCTCTTCTTCTCATGGGCTCTTGCAGACGCCAGACCATGTTACACAAACACTCACCCCCTCTGAGTTAAGTCCTGTTGGTCCGACCGTATCAGATCTCATGCTGCGGGGTTCTAGGTTGTGCAAAGATCTGAAAATCTGGGTCAAGGCTCTAGGGAACAATAACCTATACTGTACGTCCAAATCCATCACTAAATTTGTAAGCAATCGATTCAAAGAGTGCACTGAAGCACAACCACAGAACGGCAGGGTAAAAGGCCAAATCATTGCTGTGAGTGAATGAGAGGAATGTGGGGATATGAGCTGTGGTTTGCTCAGTAAATACCTTTTGCCTGTGTCAACTGTGTGTGTACTCGCTGTCCAGCCTAGCATAGATCCACCACTGTGAAGAAAGTTGAGGAGGAAGTTAGTGCTTACTTTCCTTCCATTGTTATCTCCTCTTCTATTTTTTTTTTCTAAAAAAGGGGTTTTTTGTCAGCCCGGTGAAGGCTTTGTTCCTCCTCTGTCTTCCACTGCCTTGCCCCCTTATCACCACTAAAGCTAGCCCTAATTGACCAACGACTCGGTTTTCTCCCTTTTCCTCCGCGTCTCACTCTGTCTGCCTTTCGTTTCTCGTCTCACTGCGACCACACGATGCAGATGAGAAGAAGTAAAACTTGGATGTTTAATAAAAACAGTACATACCGGGGGAAATATCGTGGTGTAGAGTGCTTGGTTTTTATTCTACGGACACGTGTAGTAGAGATGTAGCTACATCATCCTATAACCCCAGGACATTGTGTATTAATCGAGATGTTCACGCAGACCTCTCTCTGCAGTATTTTTCGGGGAGACCTGAGTTTTTCATTGTGCCTTCATGTATATTTTGCCTTTTCTTTTGTTTCTGAGTCGTACGAGCGGTAACACGCTGTGATTGTTTGAATCCCTTGGTGCAAGAGTTGCCTGAGAACTGATGAAGGCCAATCAAGCACGTCCCTGCTTGTTTGGAGGACTACTAATCAGTCATTAGCAAAATGCTGATTAGCCAAAAAACCTTTGTGGTCTTTGTGGTTGGTCTCTTTGTGAATGTTTGATTATGTCCTTGCATTATTGATTTGTGAGTCTATGCATTTTGCACTCTGGCACAATCCAACAGGGCCCTCAGAGCCTTTTCTGGATTGCGAAATACATGAGCTCCCTTCCTCCTACGTCCAACTCAGCCTCACCGCTGCCCTATGCTGTTATTAACTGGTCAGCTGCACAGATCAGAAATTTTGGGCCACAGAAGTTCAAATCCAGTTGGCAAAATCAAACTAGGTGCACAGACAAAAATATCTTCACAGTTTCAATTTATGATTAGCCAGCAGAGGCACGCCAAGTCCCCAGCAGCTCTGAGATCTGGCAGCCTGTGTAAACTAGTCGAACCCCTTCCGTGACTAACCAGCCACGGCTGCAGCAGCAGACCCTTGATTGGCCTCCCAGCCGTGCCTCAGCCCTGAAACGGGCCAATCTTGACGGTCAGGTAGATAATTAATTTTTACATTACATTTTCGCTCGGTATACAAGTGCGACTTTTGGATTGGACTTAATCAGATAACGGCAATGCTCTACAGCTAGCCGGAAAGTGTCAGTACCAATTCCAAACAAATTAGAGATATGGAGAATATTTTCAAGTGGCTTTAAATGTGAAAATGAACTCAAAGATGTTTTTGCCAGATCCATGCAGTGTTTTTAAGGAGGTGGTCAGACCTACATACATGCAGACGCAGCCGTGTTTATCTTTACACCTATCTTCATGCGCGGTCTCACGTTCATTCTTTCAACATTTAATGTCAAACAGCTATGACAGTTTGTGTTTTGGAGCAAACCAAGAGAGTTTTTTGGGCCTGAAACTTGCCAAGTTGCATCTACAGCCTGATATCTCATGCTGACACTTTGGATTTTCACTCTGAGAAAGTGGAATGTATTGATGTTCACCCAAACAAAACACACAATAAAGCTGCTTAATTTTACATGAGACACCACAGGCCATCCATGTCCAGGACAAACAACTCCACACTCCACATTCATTTTGTGGTACACAATCTGCTGCATAAGCACCTCGCTGCTGGGAAAGTAAGATGTACAGTAACTTGGGAAACAGCAAAGTTGTTACATGACCAAAGTTTTAAAGAAGATACCTGGAATAGCACGTTCATGCTTTATGCAAAAAGTGGGTTTTGAATTTGTTATGCTTTTGTTGGCAAACTTTCCTAAGTGAATATCGGCATAAAATACACTAAAGTCATTAAAACAATCAGGAAACTGAACTGACATAGTATTTGACTTGTAGCTTCTGCTTTAATGTAACATTTTGTACTTTTTACAATGCGAAATTGTTCATTTCTTTTCATTCAACATATTGAAAAATGGGGTTTGAACTTTCAGCCTCATTCCTGGATATTGATTCAAAGACTGAAACAACTCTACATCCAATGCATTCCAGTTCCCTCTCAGTTTTGTGTGCATGCTTACACACTGTGAACATATTAGTAATAGTAGCCGGTCGCTGCCGTCAGCCTTTGAAGGTGTCTGGGAAGGATAGAGGGATGAGCCATTCTCCATGACTGGCTTAAAGCCCGGTGGGCTTCTAACGTAGCTTAGCTTAAAGCAGCCTTCCTTCACAAGTTTGTTCTCCCTTCATGGTCCGTCAGTGGACAGTGGACGTAGCTCTGTTTAGTCAGTCACTGAGGGCCTAGCCCACTGTAGAGCTCCACTCTACTCTGATTAGACTGCATGCTCCCCACGGTGCCTGTGATCAGTGGCCATACTCGTCTCTCGCCATCCATCTCTCCGTCCTGCCCTCTGTTTCCATCTCTCTGAGCTCCACTGCTCTCCCTTTGTCACTCTTTTGCTCTCTTTTTCTCTCCACTCTCATTCTATCCATCTATCCATCTGTCCTGATCTCTCGGGAGGCCAGCCCAATTAACCTGTTTAAACAGCCATCTGAGCATCCCGTCCATTCCAATGTGGATGTGTGAGAGGGAGCCAGTTCACTGAGCCCACTGCCAGCCCCCCCGTCCATTTCCCTCCCCAGTCTCCACCTAACCTCCCCGTCCTCGTTCCCCATCATCCTCCTCCTCCTCCTCCTCCTCCTCTTCCTTCTCTTTCTGCTTCCTCACCACTTGTCCACAATGAGGCTGATTGAAATAGAGATCAGTGGGATCCAGAACTGGTAAAAGTGGTTTCTCTGCCGTTTTGTAGGGCAGAGTGACATCTGACGAACTCAGTGCACCAGTTTAAATGACTGCAGCTATAAACGTGGGGCGGCTACACACCCAGCTGCCCCAGGAGATACCCACTTTAGCATCTGCAATCTCCCTACAAGCTTTTTTTTTTTTAATTTCATTTTTTTTTTTGTTCTTTCATTCATTTCCCTGTCTCTCTGAATGCCACCTCCACACTCCATCCCTTCATCCATCTCCCTTTCTGCCCTTCCCTTCCCTTCTCCCCCTTTCCTCTCACCTTCTTCCTGTGGCTCTTCTGCGTTCTCCCTCTCCCCCGACTCTATCCCTTTCTCACCTCCCTTTCAACACTTGTCAGCTACTTCCTGTCAGGCTGTCCAGAGAACACCACAAGAAGGTCATATCTCTTTTCAGCGTTCCTCTCCTCCTTGTCCTTGTCTTGTTGCTGGAAGACAGAAACTTTAATTGGAAAAGTGTGTGTTGAGGGGGGAGGGTGGTGGGGGGACAGGGAGGAGAGAAAACCTCAAGATGAGATTTGATTTGCGATAGCATCCAAGCAACACACAAAGAACCATTTCGCTGTCTACCAGCCAATTTTGATGAACAATTTAATATATCGCTTTCCTGTGTGGCAACAGACACTTAGCAAGTAGAATTTGTTACATTTCAGGAGGATAGTGTTCGCATTGACTGTAGAGGGAAGAAATGCTTCACTGGCTGTTTGGCACACAGGGGTGTCTGTCTTATTTGCCAGATCAATGCACAACCTGGGCACACAGCTTTGGACCACTTGTTAATGTGCAGCACTGTGCCGTTGGGCTTTATTGCTTTGTTGCTGCCCGATTTTTATGATCTCTCTTATAGCAGTATTGACCGAAGTGAGCGGAAGAGGAGCTATTGGAGGTCTGCGTATGTGTTGAGGGAAAAGAAAAAAAAAAAAAGAACCTGGCACAGTCTTTTTCTTTAATTGGTGCGACAACAACGCCGTCTGGGGACTCTGCGAACAACCTGCCATCCCATTTGCGTGTGAGTGCCGGCGCAGTTAGTTCAGCTTGTCATTGTTAAAACTTGACGGCAATCATAGGAAATAAATGTCTGCGCACGCACGGGGATTGATTGATACAACGCACTCGCAAAAAAAACAACAAAAAAAACAACAACGACGCAACTGACGACTTTTTTGTAAGTTTTTATTATACCTTCGTTTTGCGGTCGCATATGAAATCACCACACGAGTTTCCAACTTTAAGTAACTGTATTTCCTTGCCTGCACACAGCTTTAATAATCCATCTGCTTTAATATTACATAGAGCTTTAATAATCCAGCTGTCCATTCGTTAGCTGTATCTGATATGATGCACTCCGTGCTTTTCTCTTGCAGGGTCAGTGGGACTGACACCCAGGGCATGTGTAAGAATACAAATGTTTTTACACATAGAAACCCCAGACTTTCTCACTATGAGGTCCCACAACGCTACCTCTGTAGTTTATGCACATAATATTACATAACTGAAAAATGCACGCTATTTTTCATAATGAACATGTTAGTGGAGTCCCAAGAGTGCATACGGGATGCATTTAATGCTGGGCGAGATACCCCCTTCTCTCAGTGTAAAGCTGCAGCCTACAGGCCTCTACCAGCCATAACCGCAATACTGCTGCACTGTTGGCTGTGTGCCTGGCTCAGAGAGGCTCAGAGAGGGAAGAGACAATAATTGGAGGACAGTGAGGGAAGGGGCAACAGA